>NC_090348.1:0-300000 GCF_035084215.1 Heptranchias perlo
ACAGGCTCTGATTTATAAAGTATAAAAATTTACCAAACTACAGAATACATTGATCCTGTATGAAGGTACAATATGTTAGCATATGGTCAAACTCTACTACCATTCATAAGCTTAATGGCCACATAAATCTCAAATAAGATTAACTAGCACCGTCTTCAGTTGAGGTTATCCTTTTTTTAAAAAATCAGCAAAAATATTAAATTACATTTCCACGCCCATTCAGGAAAGAACAGGTGCACAAATAAGAAATTTACAATATGTCATTTACAGTCTCATTCTGCATTGGCCACAACTTAAGGGAAAAATTAGAACTATTTGCACACATACTTCAGTTTTGGATTTCTTACTGAGTACCCAGAGATGTCTAAATTCAAAGAGTAAAGTCAAGAACTAACAGGAAAATGGGCAACTTACAGGGGGAATGATGGCTAAATAATTTGCATTAGTTACAAGTAAACTGCAGAGATAACCTTGGAATAGTCATACAACTTTATTTTTTAATGAAATTGTGCATCTTGGACCAGTAACTTCAGGACCAGAAGCAAACGTTCTCGCTATTGCAAGAGATTAGAGTTCAAACCCCATTCTCAATTGACATTTATATTTGTTTCTTCTGCATTGCAAATTTCCCAGTGTCAGCTTAGTCACCCGGAAACAGATAGGTTGGGGCAGAATAGAGTTTGTTTTTCTCCTCTTTCCCCACACTGAGAAATCTCTCCTACGATCCGCATATACCTCCCATTGGAATGGCTTTGACGACTTCCATGAGGGGATTTTGAGGAAATGGAGGATATTATTTGAGGCTTTAGATTTTGGAATCAGAAACTGTTCAGTTGGAAAATTGCAGATTAAACGTATCTAGCCCGTTTGCTCCAAACAAAGTCATTATCGTAAAGGGGAGAGTGATGGTGGAGGCAGGAGTTCACTTGACCCAGAGAAGGGCTTGGAGAAGAGTGATTCAGCCAGTGCACTCCAGGAAAATTGGAGGTGTGAGCACTGAGGGCGTGCAATCTGAAAGAAGTTGATGGATGTAGGGAAAATAGTGGACAGATTGGATGATAAATCAGGAAAATAAACAGTTGAAGAATCATGGGAAAACTGAGTTAAGGGTAAAATAATCCACAGGGCTCTTTACTTTGTAGTTGCACTCCTGAGGCAGGACTTCCACCCACTGATGTGTTGCAGAGCTGGCACTGCCATTAAACACAGGGTCAGCTCGTTTACAAAGCCATTGGCATGGCAGGAGCTGAACTTCCTTTTGACACAGGAGTACTGTGCTGGGAGGTGGGGGTGAAAACTTATTCAACAGCCTTTAAAATGTTTGAGCTACTGAGGAGAGCAGCAAGTAAATACGAATTACTGTATCAGAGACTGGAGGTGCATACAGAGTGACCCAAAGAAGGTACGAGTCCACTGCATGGAATCAGAAAAAAGAGCACAAAATTTCAGTGAGTCTGAAATTCACATTTTTTTTAATATATATATTAATGACCTGGACTTGGGTATACAGGGTATAGTTTCAAAGTTTGGAGATGACACATAACTTGGAAATGTAGTAAACAATGTAGAGGATAGTAACAGACTTCAGGAGGACATAGACTGACTAGTGAAATGGGCAGACTCATGATAAATGAAATTTAACGCAGAGAAATGTGAAGTGATATGCTTTGGCAGGAAGAATGAGGAGAGGCAATATAAACTACATGGTACAATTTTAAAGGGGGTGTAGGAACAGAGAGACCGAGGGGTGTATGTATACAAATCTTTGAAGGTGGCAGGACAAGTCTAGAAGGCTGTTGTGAAAGCATATGGGATCCTGGGCTTTATTAATAGAGACATAGAGTACAAAAGCAAGGAAGTTATGCTAAACTTTTATAAAACATTGGTTAGTCCTCAGCTGGAGTATTCTGTTCAATTCTGGGCACCACACTTTAGGAAGGATGTCAAGGCCTTCGAGAGGGTTCAGGGATGAGGTACTTCAGTTATGTGGAGATACTGGAGAAGCTGGGGTTGTTCTCCTTAGAACAGAGAAGGTTAAGGGGAGATTTGACAGAAGTGTTCAAAATCATGAATGGTTTTGATAGAGTAAATAAGGAAAAACTGTTTCCAGTGCCAGTGGTCAGTAACCAGAGGACACAGATTTAAGGTGATCGGCAAAAGAGCCAGAGGCGAAATATGGAAACATTTTTTTATGCAGCGAGTTGTAATGATCTAGAATGCACTGCCTGAAAGGGTGGTGGAAGTAGATTCAATAGTAACTTTCAAAAGGGAATTAGATAAATACTTGAAGGGAAAAAATGTACAAGGCTATAGGAAAAGAGATGGGGGATGGGACTAATTGGATAGCTCTTTCAAAGAGCCAGCACAGGCATAATGGGCAGAATGGTCTTCTCTGTGCTGTATCAGACTATGATACTACTATGATATTGCTAGATGAAATGCAGCAAAGGAGAGAAAGACTGCTGGGTACCCACAGGAGGAAACCCAAAAATTGAGTTTTGCAAGTCATGTGGAAGGAGGTGGCAGTGGCACTGAATGCCACTATCCCTTTTCTCTTTGGGACACCCACTATTATCACTTGGAGTACAAGTTCTCCTTCTGACCTTTTCATCATCAGATTAACTTGACCATATCAAGCTTAACGGTGCTTCGCTCTCCTCTGCTTACTATTTCTAAATCATCCTTGAGGACAAGGGCAACTCTAGGCTCCTCTTCTCCACAACTAACTGCATCTTCAGACTCCTTTGTCCCACCCTTTCCACCTTCACCTCCAATATCAAATGCAAGGAGCACATGGACTACTTCATCTCTGAGATGAAGACCATCTGCGCAGTGGTCTCAGCTGCTTCCTTCCCTTCCTCTGCTCCTCTGACCTCCCAATCTCCCAACTACTCTAGCCATGACCTCCCGTCACTTTGGTGTTCTGACTCTGGCTTCCTGCGTATGTGCCTCCTCCCATTATTGGTTGCAGAATTTTTATTCACCTAGGCTTCACTTTCTGAACCCTCTCCTAAAACCTCTCTTCCTCTCTACTTCTCTCTCCTCCTTTAAAAATCCACTCAAAACCCATCTTTTCACCCAAGCTTTTGGTCACCCACTCAAAATTTTCTCCCCAGCTCAACATTTCACTCCTCTTACTATCGTTCTGTAAAGTGCTGTGGGACATTTTTTTACATCAAAAACCCTATATTGTACAAGTTATTGTTTTTGTTGTTGTTGACGACAGGACTGCCATCAGGAATACAGGTCTTGTTAGAATCCAGAGAGAAGAGGTTTGGTGGAGGTTGTTGCAGATGGTCATTACCTGGCACTTACGCAGTGTGCAACTTACCTGTCCCTTATCAGTCCAAGCCTGGATGTTGCCCAGGGCCTGCTGTAGGCTGGTATGGGTACTTCATTATTGGAGGATTTGTGAATGGAGCTGTACATTGAAGATTCCCTTTACATTTCAACTAAGGTATGATTTTAGAGTTCCCTTATTTGGCTAGCTCCGCTAAGGTGTACAGGCAGCAATGAATAATTATGGAAATGGGCTGACCCCACAAAATTTCAGGGAGGCAGCTCATTGAGCTATTGACTAGTTTTGTGCCAGCAGCCAGGCATTCAAGCCTTTACTTTGTCTGGATTGCTAAATTGGCCCTGATAGACCAATTAGCTTAATGTAATGGGGAAAATGCTCAAGAGAATTTTACAGGCTCTAATCAATGTTCTTCTAAAGAGTTCAAAGGCCAAAAGAAATAATCAGCATGGAATCAGTAGAAGCAGGGAGCTTTCTCACAAATCCATTGAAATACTTTCAGGAGAAAACTAAGTTGGTTGATAAGTGAAATCCAAAAGTTTGCATTTTATAGAAATCTGCACTTCCTCAGGATGTCCCAAGGTGCTTGAAGTGGAGTCCATATTGTTATGTTGTTAAACTATTTTGAGCAAGATCCCACGAACAGCAATGAAATGAATGACCAGTTAATCAGTTTGGTTGAGAGATGAATATTGGCCAGGACACTGGGAAAACTTCCTACTCCTCTTCAAATAGTGCCAGGGAATCTTCTATGAACCGGTTTAATATCTCATCTGAAAAATGGCACCTCTGACAATTCAGCACTCCCTGAGACATGGGGCCCAATTTTAGCACCCGCAACTGGGTGCGTTCTCGGCAGGGGGGCCCCGAAAATCCCGAAATCCAGGTGCGGGACCGGATCGCGCCTCGATCCCGCCCACTTCCGGGTTCCCCGATGACGCGCCGGCGTGCGCGCGCAGCCCCCGCTGGTGGGAATCCCGCAGGCGATTAAAGCCAGCGGGATGCTACTTGACAGTATTTACTTTGCTTGTTCAGGTCATTGACTGACCTGATTAAGGGAGTCATGATGTGGAGATGCCGGTGATGGACTGGGGTTGACAATTGTAAACAATTTTACAACACCAAGTTATAGTCCAGCAATTTTATTTTAAATTCACAAGCTTTCGGAGGCTTCCTCCTTCGTCAGGTGAACGATGTGAACATCGTTCACCTGACGAAGGAGGAAGCCTCCGAAAGCTTGTGAATTTAAAATAAAATTGCTGGACTATAACTTGGTGTTGTAAAATTGTTTACAACTGATTAAGGGACTGTGTGTGATTTTGGATAAACATGGGACTGTTTCACACACTGGAGGAAACACTCCCAGCTCAAATGGATGTGTTGCAGCTGTCAGCCTGTGGCAGCTGCAAAGGTCCATTTGACAGGTGGGGGGGGGGGGGAGACCCTCAGCCATTGCAGGAGGCCGCTCTGTCACTTGGGACAAAGTTTGGCCTCCACCACCCTCCTCCTGATGGTCGAAGTTACCAACCTGCACACTTACCCCGGGGTCCGGAGACATGTACCTACCTTGCGGACCCCCTCAGATGTACATCTTGCGGATGGGGGCCGCCGTAGCTGCAGGCATGACCTCCTCGGAGGGCGAACAGCATCACCAGCCTCGCCATCCACACCGTCCACCTCTGACACGTGGAGCTCCACAACAGAGTGCTGTGACACATCCACCTGTACAGCAGGAGGGAGGGCTACCGCAGAGAGAGATGCGTCGCAGAGGGCACTACCCTCGCCACAGGGTCCACAGACCGAGGCTCAGCCTCCTGGACCTCTCTGAGCAGCAGTGCACACAGAGGCTCAGAGTCAGTCGACATGTAGCCGTGGACATCTGCAGCCTCTTTCATGCCGAGCTGCTCCTGGCTGGCCCGTGCACCATCTTCCTACCTGTCGCTGTCAAAGTCACCACTGCCCTCCCGAACTTCTGCTCCGCAGCCTTCCAGGCTGCAACCGGGGACGTCCCCGATGTCTCTCAGTCGTCTGCGCAGAAGAGCCCTGCAAATACACCTACACCCACTCTGCAGTGACACACTGGGTGGCATCAGTGGTGGGTCCTCATAGGGATACCCAGGAGCGGGCATTATTGCACAAACCGGACAGGATTCGCGAAGACATGGCAGTAGTGGTGCCAATATATTGTGTGATGTGAGTTGTTCAGAAATTCAATAGAAGTAAGAACCATGACAAACCCTCAAACACCCTTGTGCATCCCCATCATGCTCACGACACGTTTGCCTTACGCTGCCTACTGCACATATGTGATGCATGCCCTGTGGCTGCAGCACAGGTGGTGGCAGGTTGAGTGAGGCTGGCCGTGAGAGAGATGCACGAGAGGGTGAGTATGGGATAGAGCCATGAGATTGTATGAGGATTGGGTTGAGTGGTAGTGGCGGGATGAGTACTGGCGAGGTGAGTAGGTGCAGGTAAGATGAGGATGAGGTTTGAGTGGGTATGAGGGGTGATGTGACAGAGTAGTGTTGGCAGTGCCGAAGGAGATGTGGGGTGGGGGCAGTGTTGTGGCAGACGGAGTGTAGGGGAAAGACTACGTGTTCTCACTGTGGCTGACCTACTGAGGTCATTGGAGCGCCTCCTGCACTGTATGCAGGTGGGCGATATGTTGGTGGCGCTGGTGACCTCCTCTGCCACCTCGAGCCAGGCCTTCTTGGTGGCAGAGGCAGGCCGCTTCCTCCCGCCCGCCGGGTGGAAGATCTCTGTCCTCCCCCTCCTCCTCACCCCATCTAATGATACCTGGGGTGAGGCATCATTAAACTGGGAGCAGTCATTTTTGCTGTTTGTGGCAGCATCTGTCAGTGGAGGACTGCCCCTTTAAATAGAGCGCCTCCAGCTGACAGATCTTACTGCGCATGCGCAGCCCTCCCGACGCGCAGATCAGCAGCGGGGAACCCGGAGGAGCAGGTAAGTGAATCCAATTAGTGTGTTGCCTGCTACGATCGTGCAGGCAGCCCACTAATTGCCCGCTGGCCCACCCACCGAAAACCCGCACCCCTGGTAAAATCGGGCCCATGGACTGAAGTGTCTGCCCAGATTATGAGATTTATAAAGAAGAAGGGATCTGTTCTGGGTTCCCCAAATTCATTATTGACGTTTCATCTTCCTCCCCCACCTAAAGCTTGTCAGTTTGTTTCTAGCCATTTGTTCATGTTCCTTGAGGAAAGAAAATATTTGAAGGGAAAAAAAATCAGTCTTAATTAATCTACTTAATTGAAAGGAAATCAGAAGTTTGAGGATAAATTCCCAAGTATACTGTTTAGCATTTGATCTAGTGACGCTTTTAACAAACAAACTTTCTACTCAAAAATATGAACAATATATATATAACATAATACAATTTGTATAGTAAACATAAAGCTTTCATGAAATAAAAACATTCATATGACTTATCACCAGTGGCGGAGTTAGGAATGAAAATTTGTGTGGGTCCCAACTTATGGTGCAATGAACAAAGGTCTCACATCACAGCAAATCATTTACATTGCAAATGTTTTAAAACAAATAAAACCCCAAATATAATATTGTGCCTATACATCCATTTAACATGTTTTAAATGGACATAAAATAAATTCTACATAAATCTGCAGTAATGTACTTAAAGAAGACAAACAAGAAATGTCAAAAATCAGCAAGAACGTAGTAATTTAAAAATGGTAACCAATTACTAAATTTAAGTCAGTAAATTACTTACATTGCCTAGATAGTGTCTTTTTAAGAAATTAAATAGATTCATTTGTTTTGCCATGTTGACTGCAGCACTCCAGTTAGACTGTAAGTTTGCTTACACTACGTACATTGAAAATAAGGTTAGAATATGGAAACGGTTGGGACTTCCAACACATTCGGGCCGCATGCCTCACAACCTGTCAATCAAACACTGCTTGCATATAGGTCTTGTGTGAGAGGAAGATCCCACCCAAACATTCATCGGCCAAAGTCTGCTACATATTTTTAAAATAGCCTATTTGTCCAACAACTGAGCTCCTGCCTTCAGAGTGCATGGTTCAAAAAATGGCGCTTGATAAATTTGCTTAAACTTGGCATTCACACAGGCTCAAATTTGGGTGAGCCTGGGTGCTAATTGAATGGGCCATGGCTACGACCCTTCTTAACACGCTATTTATGGGTGGGGAAGTAGCTTTTTATTTTATGGAAATATAGGAAGTTGAATAGATAGATATAGAGGGCTCATATTTGTTCCGAAAATCAAATTGTAGTAATTTCGTAACAACAGAAAGTATTATTGGAATTTGGAAAAATATTGTAGATTGTAGGCTGCATGTAACAATTGAAGACACACCCATGTTGTATACAACAATCAGACTAAATAAAAAAATGTTTTTTTTAAACAAAGGATTAGTTACACAGTAACAAGTCTGTTCGAGCTCATAATGTTTGATCAGGGATCAAAATTAAATTATAGACCACATTATTGTGCAAATGATTAGCCAGAAATACCTGGGCATTTGCGCAGACAAGAGTTCAACTATTCTGTAACAATACCACAGCATTATTAAGTTCAGGCATTTGTAAAATAATCCATAAATAATAGGCTTTTTAGGAGGGGGAGGCTTATCAGGATGAAAGGTATGAGCGCAAACAGCTTAAAAATAATGAAACTTTTTTTCTTTGATTTCCAGTTATCTCTCCTTGTATCTAGAGGGTGGTGACTCACTGGTGCTGTCAGAACACTGTTATCTTGCCCAAAGTTATTCATCTTGTGTGAGGCTGCATCCTGGGTATCAACAGGCTATTCAACTATCGGGATGCAGGAGGATGCATCAGATCTAGGTATATAATGTAGGCTGATACTTAGTATAGTACGAAGGGAGTGCTGCACTGTCGCAAGCACATATTTGCCAAAGATTACCTCACCTGTAAATATTTTGTGCTTTCAATTGGTTATTCTCACTCTTTGCATTTTTTCCCTGAACTAAAAATACTAATTTCATTCCTGTCAAATAGCAAGGGCTACTCTCCAATATTCTTCCCACATTAGGCTGCAGTGTAACAAACTTCCCATGTAATGAACTTCTACATTGAAATAATTTATCATTGCAGCGCCAAATTGCAGAAACAGAATGGATGAGTCGTCCTTGATTTTTAGACAGCTCCACTCAATGGCAAAAGTGCTATATTGCAGCACAACAATTTTAATATATTAATTTGAATTTAGGCTGCATTTTATTTTAAAGCAAAAAAAGTCAGTTTAAGTCTGGAGTACAGTGTATTTGTAAGTATTTTTTTCCTGGGGAGGACTCTAGTTTGGGCACAGCCTGTGTGCAGAGGTGGCCTATCTGCACCTCAAAAAGGTGACTTGTACATTCTCAAAGTTCTAAGCTTCAGACTAGTCACATTTTTGGTCAGTAGTCAAAATACTAGGAATTTCACACCTGTTGATTATAATTCTCTATCTTGGCATCAATTGCTAATTTATTTCTCTTATAAGATTTCTTTTAGTATGCCATAAAGCTACCAAACTCCCACAATAGTAGATCTATTTAGTCACTTTCATTAAATAGACTATTAATTAAAGAGTGGGTGGTATAGGGTGCCAAAATGCCTTCCTTTTAGAAATGCAAGTCATTCTTGTTTGACAGGACCTTCTCGACTGAGAACTGAATGAAAGACCATGGTTTCCAAGGAACACACCAATGTATGAACAAACCATTAAGGGAAAAGCTTCCGTGGCTGCTGTTCCCATATATCTTGCTCATTTTCAATGGTATTGTTGGATAGATTTATTTCATGGCGATATTAATAACCTGGCCCCACTGAAAGGAATTCTATAGGATGCTGACCACAGGTTGATTCTATTCTGAAAGGAATTTCAGTATGATCACCTTGAGAAGTACAGCCATTCTGGCAATAAACTAAGGTTTTCCTTGGAATATTACTAGCCAAGACTACCTCAATGTTTGCCATTTGAAGCCCCATCAGGCCCTTCTTCATGACCACATCGGTCATGTCAGGTTATGAATGAACTCTTGGAACAGTGTTCATAGATAAAATAGCACTATGGATTTTGGTGCACATGATGAAGATAGTCTTCATAACATACTGTATAAGCTATTGAATAACTTAATACAATGGGATTGAACCATTGCACTATGTTCAGGAAGCATTTCTAATAGTACTGGATACAGCTCTTCTCTCCATTTTAAAGAAAAGCAACCACTGTCATAGTCTCTACAAACAATTACAAACAAGGAGGAAAAGTTGTCCTTCTGGCACGTGGACTAAAAAGCCAAAGCCTAATGCAATAGTTTGAGATGCCTACTTCACCTTTAACCAATGTACAGAATCTTACAACACCAGGTTATAGTCCAACAATTTTATTTGAAAATCACAAGCTTTCGGAGGCTTTCTCCTTCGTCAGGTGAATGTAGAAATCCTTGAACGTTTCGCATTTATATTCAGAGAACAATACCTGGTGATTACAGATAATCTTTCCAACTGCCCGTTGTCAAGGCAATCAAAGTGTTCAGGCAGAGAGGTGTTACCTTCAGGACCACCGAATATACAAACGGCCAGAACACAAAACAGAGAGAGAGAGGGAGAAACATCCGAAAGGAAGAGAAAGACAGAAAATGACCCGTTGTATTAAAAACAGATAACTTTTATTCGCTGGTGGGGTTACGTGTAGCGTGACATGAACCCAAGATCCCGGTTGAGGCCGTCCTCATGGGTGCGGAACTTGGCTATCAATTTCTGCTCGACGATTTTGCGTTGTCGTGTGTCTCGAAGGCCGCCTTGGAGAACGCTTACCCGAAGATCGGTGGCTGAATATCCTTGACTGCTGAAGTGTTCCCCGACTGGGAGGGAACCCTCCTGTCTGGCGATTGTTGCGCGGTGTCCGTTCATCCGTTGTCGCAGTGTCTGCATGGTCTTGCCAATGTACCATGCTCCGGGGCATCCTTTCCTGCAACGTGTGAGAACAGAACGGACTATTGCAAAGAAGCATACCGACAACTGGACAACCAGGAACACTACAGACGGTTACCCGCAGATCCGACCAAAGAACACACCCACCAGCTCAACAAACTGATCAAGACCTTCGATCCAGACCTTCAAAGCATCCTACGCACTCTCATCCCACGTACTCCCCGTGTGGGAGACTTCTACTGCCTCCCAAAGATACACAAAGCCAACACACCCGGACGTCCTATCGTATCAGGCAACGGAACCCTGTGTGAGAACCTCTCTGGATACGTCGAGGGCATCCTGAAACCCATTGTACAGGGAACCCCCAGCTTCTGTCGCGACACTACAGACTTCCTACAAAAACTTAGTACCCACGGACCTGTTGAACCAGGAACACTTCTCACCACGATGGACGTCTCGGCACTCTACACCAGTATCCCCCACGATGACGGCATCGCTGCAACAGCAACAATACTCAACACCAACAACAGCCAATCTCCAGACGCCATCCTACAACTCATCCGCTTCATCCTGGATCACAATGTCTTCACCTTCGATAACCAGTTCTTTACCCAAACACACGGAACAGCCATGGGGACCAGATTCGCACCCCAATACGCCAACATTTTCATGCACAAGTTCGAGCAGGACTTCTTCACTGCACAGGACCTCCAACCAACCTATACACCAGATACATCGACAACATTTTCTTTCTATGGACCCACGGCGAAGAATCACTAAAGAGACTACACGATAACATCAACAAGTTCCATCCCACCATCAAGCTCACCATGGACTACTCCTCAGAATCGGTTTCTTTCTTGGACACACGAATCTCCATCAAAGACGGGCACCTCAGCACCTCACTCTACCGCAAGCCCACGGACAACCTCACGATGCTCCACTTTTCCAGCTTCCACCCTAACCACGTCAAAGAGGCCATCCCCTATGGACAGGCCCTGCGAATACACAGGAATGCTCAGACGAGGAGGAACGCGATGGACACCTACAGACGCTGAAAGACGCCCTCGTAAGAACGGGATATGACGCTCGACTCATCAATCGACAGTTCCGATAGGCCACAGCGAAAAATCGCATAGACCTCCTCAGAAGACTAACACGGGACGCAACCAACAGAGTACCCTTCGTCGTCCAGTACTTCCCCGGAGCGGAGAAACTACGCCATGTTCTCCTCAGCCTTCAACATGTCATCGATGATGACGAACACCTCGCTAAGGCCATCCCCACACCTCCACTGCTCGCCTTCAAACAGCCACCCAACCTCAAACAGACCATCGTTTGCAGCAAATTACCCAGCTTTCAGGAGAACAGCGTCCACGACACCACACACCCTGCCACGGCAAACTCTGCAAGACATGCCAGATCATCGACACAGACACCACCATCACACGAGAGGACACCACCCACCAGGTACATGGTTCATACTCCTGTGACTCGGCCAACGTTGTCTACCTCATACATTGCAGGAAAGGATGCCCCGGAGCATGGTACATTGGCGAGACCATGCAGACACTGCGACAACGGATGAACGAACACCGCACAACAATCGCCAGACAGGAGGGTTTCCTCCCAGTCGGGGAACACTTCAGCAGTCAAGGACATTCAGCCACCGATCTTCGGGTAAGCGTTCTCCAAGGCGACCTTCGAGACACACGACAACGCAAAATTGTCGAGCAGAAATTGATAGCCAAGTTCCGCACCCATGAGGACGGCCTCAACCGGGATCTTGGGTTCATGTCACGCTACACGTAACCCCACCAGCGAATAAAAGTTATCTGTTTTAAAAACAATGGGCCATTTTCTGTCTTTCTCTTCCTTTCGGATGT
The DNA here is from genome assembly GCF_035084215.1 of Heptranchias perlo. NCBI lineage: Eukaryota > Metazoa > Chordata > Chondrichthyes > Hexanchiformes > Hexanchidae > Heptranchias > Heptranchias perlo. Next base: position 12,130 of record NC_090348.1, read on the forward strand.
TTCTCCCTCTCTCTCTCTGTTTTGTGTTCTGACCGTTTGTATATTCGGTGGTCCTGTAAGTAACACCTCTCTGTCTGAACACTTTGATTGCCTTGACAACGGGCAGTTGGAAAGATTATCTGTAATCACCAGGTATTGTTCTCTGAATATAAATGCGAAACGTTCAAGGATTTCCACATTCACCTGACGAAGGAGAAAGCCTCCGAAAGCTTGTGATTTTCAAATAAAATTGTTGGACTATAACCTGGTGTTGTAAGATTCTGTACATTTGTCAACCCCAGTCCATCACCGGCATCTCCACATCATCACTGAGAGGAGCCCAGCCGAGCGGAGGGAGCATCCGATAAAAGGCGGGATTTCAGAGCGCTGAGAGGAGCCCAGCCGAGCGGAGGGAGCATCCGATAAAAGGCGGGATTTCAGAGCGCTGAGAACAGCTGAGAGGAGCCGAGCCGAGCGGAGGGAGCGTCCGATAAAAGGCGGGATTTCAGAGCGCTGAGAACAGCTGAGAGGAGCCGAGCGGAGCGGAGGGAGCGTCCTATAAAAGGCGGGATTTCAGAGCGCTGAGAGGAGCCCAGCCGAGCGGAGCTGCGACGGAGTTCGAAGTGACGTCAGGAATCAGATCGGGACGCGACACAGGGGAGGCACCTGATTGGGGAGTAGGTTCAGGTGAGTATTTCTACTTATCGACAGTTACTGAAGTAAAAGGAAAGGGAAGGTCTGCAGGTCTTATAGGAAGTAGCGTTTATTTTTTAGTGAATCAAGGTCCCTAGTGTAGTTAATATTCTCTAAATTGAGAACAATTTAAAGGAGTAAACTCCTTAAAGGGAGTGGTAAGTAGTTTTTCTTTCCTTTTTTTTCTCTTGACATTGCAGTTGTTGTTAAGCTAACTTAAGGGTTAAGTCATGGCAGGAGATCCCAGAGCCGTGTCATGTTCCTCTTGTGAGATGTGGGAATTCAGGGCTCCTTCCTGTATCCCTGATTCCTTCACCTGCGGGAAGTGTGTCCAGCTGCAGCTATTGTTTGACCGCTTGATGGCTCTGGAGCTGCGGATGGACTCACTTTGGAGCATCCGCGATGCTGAGAAAGTCGTGGATAGCACGTTCAGTGAGTTGGTCACACCGCAGATAAAAATTACTGAGGGAGATAGTGAATGGGTGACCAACAGACAGAGGAAGAGTAGGAAGGCAGTGCAGGGGTCCCCTGCGGTCATCTCCCTCCAAAACAGGTATACCGTTTTGGATACTGTTGGGGGAGATGGCTCACCAGGGGAAGGTGGCAGTGGCCAGGTTCATGGCACCGTGGCTGGCTCTGCTGCATAGGAGGGCAGGAAAAAGAGTGGCAGAGCTATAGTGATAGGGGACTCGATTGTAAGGGGAATAGACAGGCGTTTCTGCGGACGCAACCGAGACTCCAGGATGGTATGTTGCCTCCATGGTGCAAGGATCAAGGATGTCTCGGAGCGGCTGCAGGACATTCTGGAGGGGGAGGGTGAACAGCCAGTTGTCGTGGTGCATATAGGCACCAACAATATAGGTAAAAAACAGGATGAGGTCCTACAAGCTGAATTTAGGGAGTTAGGAGTTAAACTAAAGAGTAGGACCTCAAAGGTAGTAATCTCAGGATTGCTACCAGTGCCACGGGCAAGTCAGAGTAGGAATGACAGGATAGCTAAGATGAATACGTGGCTTGAGAGATGGTGCAAGAGGGAGGGATTCAAATTCCTGGGCCATTGGAACCGGTTCTGGGGGAGGTGGGACCAGTACAAATTGGACGGTCTGCATCTGGGCAGGACTGGAACCAATGTACTAGGGGGAGTGTTTGCCAGTGCTGTTGGGGAGGGTTTAAACTAATGTGGCAGGGGGATGGGAACCGATGCAGGAAGTCAGTGGGAAATAAAGTGGTGACAGAAACAAAAGGCAGCAAGGGAGAGTGTACAGAACATGACCAGACAGATGGTCTGAGAAAGCAGGGCAAAGACCAAGGGAAGTCTAGATTAAACTGCATTTATTTCAATGCAAGAAGTCTGATGGGCAAGGCAGATGAACTCAGGGCATGGATGGGTACATGGGACTGGGATGTTATAGCTATTACTGAAACATGGATAAGGGAGGGGCAGGACTGGCAGCTCAATGTTCCAGGGTACAGATGCTATAGGAAAGATAGAGCAGGAGGTAAGAGAGGAGGGGGAGTTGCGTTCTTGATTAGGGAGAACATCACGGCAGTAGTGAGAGGGGATATATCCGAGGGTTCGCCCACTGAGTCTATATGGGTAGAACTGAAAAATAAGAAGGGAGAGATCACTTTGATAGGATTGTACGACAGACCCCCAAATAGTCAACGGGAAATTGAGGAGCAAATATGTAAGGAGATTACAGACAGCTGCAAGAAAAATAGGGTGGTAATAGTAGGGGACTTTAACTTTCCCAACATTGACTGGGACAGCCATAGCATTAGGGGCTTGGATGGAGAGAAATTTGTTGAGTGTATTCAGGAGGAATTTCTCATTCAGTATGTGGATGGCCCGACTAGAGAGGGGGCAAAACTTGACCTCCTCTTGGGAAATAAGGAAGGGCAGGTGACAGAAGTGTTAGTGAGGGATCACTTTGGGACAAGTGATCATAATTCCATTAGTTTTAAGATAGCTATGGAGAAGGATAGGTCTGGCCCAAAAGTTAAAATTCTAAATTGGGGAAAGGCCAATTTTGATGGTATCAGACAGGAACTTTCAGAAGTTGATTGGGAGAGTCTGTTGGCAGGCAAAGGGACGTCTGGTAAGTGGGAGGCTTTCAAAAGTGTGTTAACCAGGGTTCAGGGTAAGCACATTCCTTATAAAGTGAAGGGCAAGGCTGGTAGAAGTAGGGAACCTTGGATGACTCGGGAGATTGAGGCACTAGTCAAAAAGAAGAAGGAGGCATATGACATGCATAGGCAGCTGGGATCAAGTGGATCCCTTGAAGAGTATAGAGATTGCCGGAGTAGAGTTAAGAGAGAAATCAGGAGGGCAAAAAGGGGATATGAGATTGCTTTGGCAGATCAGGCAAAGGTGAATCCAAAGAGCTTCTACAAATACATAAAGGGCAAAAGGGTAACTAGGGAGAGAGTAGGGCCTCTTAAGGATCAACAAGGTCATCTATGTGCGGAACCACAAGAAATGGGTGAGATCCTGAATGAATATTTCACATCGGTATTTACGGTTGAGAAAGGCATGGATGTTAGGGAACTTGGGGAAATAAATAGTGATGTCTTGAGGAGTGTACATATTACAGAGAGGGAGGTGCTGGAAGTCTTAACGCGCATCAAGGTAGATAAATCTCCGGGACCTGATGAAATGTATCCCAGGACGTTATGGGAGGTTAGGGAGGAAATTGCGGGTCCCCTAGCAGAGATATTTGAATCATCCACCGCGACAGGTGAGGTGCCTGAAGATTGGAGGGTAGCAAATGTTGTGCCTTTGTTTAAGAAGGGCGGCAGGGAAAAGCCTGGGAACTACAGACCAGTGAGCCTGACATCTGTAGTGGGTAAGTTGTTAGAGGGTATTCTGAGGGACAGGATCTACAGGCATTTGGAGAGGCAGGGACTAATTAGGAACAGTCAGCATGGTTTTGTGAGAGGAAAATCATGTCTCACGAATTTGATTGAGTTTTTTGAAGGGGTAACCAAGAAGATAGATGAGGGCTGTGCAGTAGATGTGGTCTACATGGACTTCAGCAAAGCATTTGACAAGGTACCGCATGGTAGGTTGTTACATAAGGTTAAATCTCACGGGATCCAAGGTGAGGTAGCCAATTGGATACAAAATTGACTTGACGACAGAAGACAGAGGGTGGTTGTAGAGGGTTGTTTTTCGAACTGGATGCCTGTGTCCAGCGGTGTGCCTCAGGGATCGGTGCTGGGTCCGCTGTTATTTGTTATTTATATTAATGATTTGGATGAGAATTTAGGAGGCATGGTTAGTAAGTTTGCAGATGACACCAAGATTGGTGGCATTGTGGACAGTGAAGAAGGTTATCTAGGATTGCAACGGGATCTTGATCAATTGGGCCAGTGGGCCGATGAATGGCAGATGAAGTTTAATTTAGATAAATGTGAGGTGATGCATTTTGGTAGATCGAATCGGGCCAGGACCTACTCCGTTAATGGTAGGGCGTTGGGGAGAGTTATAGAACAAAGAGATCTAGGAGTACAGATTCATAGCTCCTTGAAAGTGGAGTCACAGGTGGATAGGGTGGTGAAGAAGGCATTCAGCATGCTTGGTTTCATTGGTCAGAACATTGAATGCAGGAGTTGGGATGTCTTGTTGAAGTTGTACAGGGCATTGGTGAGGCCACACTTGGAGTACTGTGTACAGTTCTGGTCACCCTATTATAGAAAGGATATTATTAAACTAGAAAGAGTGCAGAAAAGATTTACTAGGATGCTACCGGGACTTGATGGTTTGACTTACAGGGAGAGGTTAGACAGACTGGGACTTTTTTCCCTGGAGAGTAGGAGGTTAAGGGGTGATCTTATGGAAGTCTATAAAATAATGAGGGGCATAGATAAGGTCGATAAGTCAAAATCTTTTCCCAAAGGTAGGGGAGTCTATAACGAGCACAGATTTAAGGTGAGAGGGGAGAGATACAAAAGGATCCAGAGGGGCAATTTTTTCACTCAAAGGGTGGTGAGTGTCTGGAATGAGCTGCCAGAGGCAGTAGTAGAGGCGGGTACAATTTTGTCTTTTAAAAAGCATTTGGACAGTTACATGGGGAAGATGGGTATAGAGGGATATGGGCCAAATGCAGGCAATTGGGACTAGCTTAGTGGTATAAACTGGGCGACATGGACATGTTGGGCCGAAGGGCCTGTTTCCATGTTGTAACTTCTATGATTCTATGATACACCAATAGATACACCAATAGATACACCAATCAATACACCAATAGATACAGCAATAGATACACCAATCAATACACCAATAGATACACCAATAGATGCAACAATTGATGCACCAAAAGATACACCAATCAATACACCAATATATACAGCAATAGATACACCAATCGATACACCAATAGATACACCAATAAATACACCACTACGTACACCAATGAAGGCACAAAATAAATAAAGCAGTAAATGCACCAAATAGATACACCAGTCAATATACCAATGGAAACACCAATCAATACACCAATCAACACACCAAAGATACACCAATCAGTACACCAATCAATACAGCAATAAATATGCCAATCAATACAGCAATAGACACACCAATAGATAAACCATTCAATATACCAATCAATACAGCTATATATATATACCAGTCAATACACCAATAGATACACAAATCAATACACTGATCGATGCCCAATATATACACCAACAAATACACCAATAGATACAACAATAGATACAGCAATAGATGCACCAATCAATACACCAATAGATACACCAATAGATACAGCAATAGATGCACCAATAGATGCACCAATCAATACACCAATAGATACACCAATAGATGCACCAATCAATACACCAATAGATACACCAATAGATGCACCAATCAATACACCAATAGATACACCAATAGATGCACCAATCAATACAACAATAGATACAGCAATAGATACACCAATCAATACAGCAATAGATGTACCAATCAATACACCAATAGATACACCAATCAATACACCAATAGATACACCAATAGATACACCAATAGATGCACCAATCAATACACCAATAGATACACCAACAGATGCACCAATCAATACACCAATAGATACAGCAATAGATACACCAATAGATACACCAATCAGTACACCAATCAATACACCAATCGATACACCAATAGATACACCAATAGATGCACCAATCAATACACCAATAGATGCACCAATCAATACACCAATCGATACACCAATCGATACACAAATCGATACACCAATATATACAGCAATAGATACACCAATAGATACACCAATAGATGCACCAATCAATACACAATAGATACAGCAATAGATACACCAATCAATACACCAATAGATGCAACAATCAATACACCAATCAATATACCAATAGATACAGCAATAGATACAGCAAAGATACAGCAATAAATGCACCAATAGATATAGCAATAGATACAGCAATAGATGCACCAATAGATACACCAATAGATACAGCAATAGATACAGCAATAGGTGCACCAATAGATACAGCAATAGATACACCAATAGATGCGCCAATCAATACACCAATAGATGCACCAATCAATACAACAATAGATACACCAATCAATACACCAATAGATACAGCAATAGATACAGCAATAGATACACCAATAGATGCACCAATCGATACACCAATAGATACAGCAATAGATACACCAATAGATGCACCAATCAATACACCAATAGATACAGCAATAGATACACCAATCAATACACCAATAGATGCAACAATCAATACACCAATCAATACACCAATAGATACAGCAATAGATACAGCAAAGATACAGCAATAGATGCACCAATAGATACAGCAATAGATACAGCAATAGATGCACCAATAGATACACCAATAGATACAGCAATAGATACAGCAATAGATACAGCAATAGGTGCACCAATAGATACAGCAATAGATACACCAATAGATGCACCAATCAATACACCAATAGATACAGCAATAGATACAGCAATAGATGCACCAATATATACAGCAATAGATACACCAATAGATGCACCAATCAATACACCAATAGATACAGCAATAGATGCACCAATCAATACACCAATAGATACACCAATAGATGCACCAATCAATACACCAATAGATACACCAATAGATGCACCAATCAATACACCAATAGATACACCAATAGATACACCAATAGATGCACCAATCAATACACCAATAGATACACCAATAGCTACAGCAATAGATACACCAATGGATACACCAATCAGTACACCAATCAATACACCAATCGATACACCAATCGATACACCAATAGATGCACCAATCAATACACCAATAGATGCACCAATCAATACACCAATAGATACACCAATCGATACACCAATATATACAGCAATAGATACACCAATAGATACACCAATAGATGCACCAATCAATACACCAATAGATACAGCAATAGATACAGCAATAGATACAGCAATAGATACACCAATAGATACACCAATCAGTACACCAATCAATACACCAATCGATACACCAATCGATACACCAATAGATGCACCAATCAATACACCAATAGATGCACCAATCAATACACCAATAGATACACCAATCGATACACCAATATATACAGCAATAGATACACCAATAGATACACCAATAGATGCACCAATCAATACACCAATAGATACAGCAATAGATACAGCAATAGATACACCAATAGATACACCAATAGATGCACCAATCGATACACCAATAGATACAGCAATAGATACACCAATAGATGCACCAATCAATACACCAATAGATACAGCAATAGATACACCAATCAATACACCAATAGATGCAACAATCAATACACCAATCAATACACCAATAGATACAGCAATAGATACAGCAAAGATACAGCAATAGATGCACCAATAGATATAGCAATAGATACACCAATAGATGCACCAATCAATACACCAATAGATACAGCAATAGATACAGCAATAGATGCACCAATAGATACAGCAATAGATACACCAATAGATGCACCAATCAATACACCAATAGATACAGCAATAGATGCATCAATCAATACACCAATAGATACAGCAATAGATACAGCAATAGATACACCAATAGATGCACCAATCAATTCACCAATAGATACAGCAATAGATACATCAATAGATGCACCAATAGATACAGCAATAGATACACCAATAGATGCACCAATCAATACACCAATAGATACAGCAATAGATGCACCAATCAATACACCAATAGATACATCAATAGATGCACCAATAGATACAGCAATAGATACAGCAATAGATGCACCAATAGATACAGCAATAGATACACCAATAGATGCACCAATCAATACACCAATAGATACAGCAATAGATGCATCAATCAATACACCAATAGATACAGCAATAGATACAGCAATAGATACACCAATAGATGCACCAATCAATTCACCAATAGATACAGCAATAGATACATCAATAGATGCACCAATAGATACAGCAATAGATACACCAATAGATGCACCAATCAATACACCAATAGATACAGCAATAGATGCACCAATCAATACACCAATAGATACATCAATCAATACGCTAGTAGATACGCCAATGGATACACCAATAGATACACCAATCAATACACCAATCGATACTCCAATCGATACACCAATCGATACTCTAATCGATACACCAATAGATACACCAATATATACAGCAATAGATACACCAATCAATACACCAATAGATACACCAATAGATGCACCAATCGATACACCAATCGATACACCAATAGATGCACCAATAGATGCACCAATCAATACACCAATAGATACACCAATAGATACACCAATAGATACAGCAATAGATACACCAATAGATGCACCAATCAATACACCAATAGATACAGCAATAGATACAGCAATAGATACACCAATAGATGCACCAATCAATTCACTAATAGATACAGCAATAGATACATCAATAGATGCACCAATAGATACACCAATAGATGCACCAATCAATACACCAATAGATACAGCAATAGATGCACCAATCAATACACCAATAGATACATCAATCAATACGCTAGTAGATACGCCAATGGATACACCAATAGATACACCAATCAATACACCAATCGATACTCCAATCGATACACCAATCGATACTCTAATCGATACACCAATAGATACACCAATATATACAGCAATAGATACACCAATCAATACACCAATAGATACACCAATAGATGCACCAATCGATACACCAATCGATACACCAATAGATGCACCAATAGATGCACCAATCAATACACCAATAGATACACCAATAGATACACCAATAGATACAGCAATAGATACACCAATAGATGCACCAATCAATACACCAATAGATACACCAATAGATACAGCAATAGATACACCAATCGATACTCCAATCGATACTCCAATAGATACACCAATCGATACACCAATCGATAATCCAATCGATACTCCAATCGATACTCCAATAGACGTAACAATCAATATAACAATAGCTTGGATACAAAAATAGATTTGCCAATAAGTACACCAATAGATGCACCATTGGATACAGCAATAATTACACCAAATATATAAAACAATAAATACGCTAATAGATACTTTAATGAATGCACCAAATAAATACACCAATAGATTGACCAATAGATACGGCAATCCATGCACCAAATAGATACACCACTTGATACACCAATAGATGCAACAATAGATACACCAATAGATACACCAATAGATACAGCAATAAATACACCATTAGTTACACTAATATATATGCCAATAAATACACCAATCAATACACAAATAGATACACCAACAGATACACCAATCAATACACTGGGGAATTTAAATTCAAACAATTAAAAATAAAATCTGGAACAAAGAAAAAGCAGGTATCAGGTGGCCATGAAACAACTGGATTGTCGTAAAAACCCAAATGGTTCACTAATGTCCTTTAGGGAAGGAATCCTGCCGTCCTTACCCGGTCAGGCATTTGGAGAGGCAGGGACTAATTAGGAACAGTCAGCATGGTTTTGTGAGAGGAAAATCATGTCTCACGAATTTGATTGAGTTTTTTGAAGGGGTAACCAAGAAGATAGATGAGGGCTGTGCAGTAGACGTGGTCTACATGGACTTCAGCAAAGCATTTGACAAGGTACCGCATGGTAGGTTGTTACATAAGGTTAAATCTCATGGGATCCAAGGTGAGGTAGCCAATTGGATACAAAATTGGCTTGACGACAGAAGACAGAGGGTGGTTGTAGAGGGTTGTTTTTCAAACTGGATGCCTGTGTCCAGCGGTGTGCCTCAGGGATCGGTGCTGGGTCCGCTGTTATTTGTTATTTATATTAATGATTTGGATGAGAATTTAGGAGGCATGGTTAGTAAGTTTGCAGATGACACCAAGATTGGTGGCATTGTGGACAGTGAAGAAGGTTATCTAGGATTGCAACGGGATCTTGATAAATTGGGCCAGTGGGCCGATGAATGGCAGATGGAGTTTAATTTAGATAAATGTGAGGTGATGGATTTTGGTAGATCGAATCGGGCCAGGACCTACTCCGTTAATGGTAGGGCGTTGGGGAGAGTTATAGAACAAAGAGATCTGGGAGTACAGATTCATAGCTCCTTGAAAGTGGAGTCACAGGTGGATAGGGTGGTGAAGAAGGCATTCAGCATGCTTGGTTTCATTGGTCAGAACATTGAATGCAGGAGTTGGGATGTCTTGTTGAAGTTGTACAGGGCATTGGTGAGGCCACACTTGGAGTACTGTGTACAGTTCTGGTCACCCTATTATAGAAAGGATATTATTAAACTAGAAAGAGTGCAGAAAAGATTTACGAGGATGCTACCGGGACTTGATGGTTTGACTTACAGGGAGAGGTTAGACAGACTGGGACTTTTTTCCCTGGAGAGTAGGAGGTTAAGGGGAGATCTTATAGAAGTCTATAAAATAATGAGGGGCATAGATAAGGTCGATAGTCAAAATCTTTTCCCAAAGGTAGGGGAGTCTATAACGAGGGGGCACAGATTTAAGGTGAGAGGGGAGAGATACAAAAGGGTCCAGAGGGGCAATTTTTTCACTCAAAGGGTGGTGAGTGTCTGGAACGAGCTGCCAGAGGCAGTAGTAGAGGCGGGTACAATTTTGTCTTTTAAAAAGCATTTGGACAGTTACATGGGTAAGATGGGTATCGAGGGATATGGGCCAAGTGCAGGCAATTGGGACTAGCTTAGTGGTATAAACTGGGCGACATGGACATGTTGGGCCGAAGGGCCTGTTTCCATGTTGTAACTTCTATATGTGACTCCAGACCCACAGCAATGTGGTTGATTCTTAATCGCCCTCTGAAATGGCCGAACAAGCCACTCAGTTGTAAAATCTCGCTAAAAAAAAGACATAAGAATAAAACCGGACAGACCACCTGGCATCGGACCACTAGGCACCGGACACAACAAAGGCAAACAAAGCCCAGTCGACCCTGCAAAGTCCTCCTCACTAACATCTGGGGACTTGTGCCAAAATTGGGAGAGCTGTCCCACAGACTAGTCAAGCAACAGCCTGACATAGCCAGACTCATAGAGTCACAGAGTCATAGAGTTATACAGCACGGATAGAGGCCCTTCGGCCCATCGTGTCCGCGCCGGCCATCAGCCCTGTCTACTCTAATCCCATATTCCAGCATTTGGTCCGTAGCCTTGTATGCTATGGCATTTCAAGTGCTCATCCAAATGCTTCTTGAATGTTGTGAGGGTTCCTGCCTCCACAACCCTCTCAGGCAGTGAGTTCCAGACTCCAACCACCCTCTGGGTGAAAAAGTTCTTTCTCAAATCCCCTCTAAACCTCCCGCCTTTTACCTTGAATCTATGTCCCCTTGTTATAGAACCCTCAACGAAGGGAAAAAGCTCCTTAGTATCCATCCTATCTGTGCCCCTCATAATTTTGTACACCTCAATCATGTCCCCCCTCAGCCTCCTCTGCTCCAAGGAAAACAAACTCAATCTTCCCAGTCTCTCTTCATAACTGAAGCGCTCCAGCCCTGGTAACATCCTGGTGAATCTCCTCTGCACCCTCTCCAAAGCGATCACATCCTTCCTGTACTGTGGCGACCAGAACTGCACACAGTACTCCAGCTGTGGCCTAACCAGTGTTTTATACAGCTCCATCATAACCTCCTTGCTCTTATATTCTATGCCTCGGCTAATAAAGGCAAGTATCCCATATGCCTTCTTTACCACCTTATCTACCTGTTCCGCCGCCTTCAGGGATCTGTGAACTTGCACACCAAGATCCCTCTGACCCTCTGTCTTGCCTAGGGTCCTCCCATTCATTGTGTATTCCCTTGCCTTGTTAGTCCCTCCAAAGTGCATCACCTCGCACTTTTCCGGGTTAAATTCCATTTGCCACTGTTCCGCCCATCTGACCAACCCATCTATATCGTCCTGCAGACTGAGGCTATCCTCCTCGCTATTTACCACCCTACCAATTTTTGTTTCATCAGCGAACTTACTGATCATACCTTTTACATTCATATCCAAGTCATTAATGTAGACCACAAACAGCAAGGGACCCAGCACCGATCCCTGTGGTACCCCACTGGCCACAGGCTTCCAGTCACAAAAACAACCTTCGACCATCACCCTCTGCCTTCTGCCACTAAGCCAGTTTTGTATCCAAAGTGCCAAGGCACCCTGGATTCCATGGGCTCGTACCTTCTTGACCAGTCTCCTGTGGGGGACTTTATCGAAGGCCTTACTGAAATCCATGTATACCACATCCACTGCGTTACCCTCATCCACACGCCTAGTCACCCCCTCAAAAAATTCAATCAAATTCGTCAGACATGATCTTCCCTTGACAAAGCCATGTTGACTATCCCTGATTAATCCTTGCTTCTCCAAGTGGAGACTAATTTTGTCCTTCAGAATTTTTTCCAATAATTTTCCTACCACTGATGTTAGGCTCACTGGCCTGTAGTTCCCCGGTTTTTCCCTACTCCCCTTCTTGAATAATGGTATTACATTAGCGGTTCTCCAGTCCTCTGGCACATCCCCTGTGGCCAGAGAGGTTCTGAATATATGTGTCAGAGCCCCCGCAATCTCCTCCTTTGCCTCACACAGTAGCCTGGGATACATTTCGTCCGGGCCTGGGGATTTATCCATTTTTAGGCCTGCTAAAACTGCCAATACCTCCTCCCGCTCGATGTTAATATGTTCGAGTATATCACACTCACAGAATCATACCTTTCAGCCAAAGTCCCAGACTCTTTCATCACCATCCCTGGGTATGTCCTGTCCCACCGGCAGGACAGACCCACCAGAGGTGGCGGTACAGTGATATACAGTCAGGAGGGAGTGGCCCTGGGAGTCCTCAACATTGACTCTGGACCCCATGAAATCTCATGACATCAGGTCAAACATGGGCAAGGAAACCTCCTGCTGATTACCACCTACCGCCCTCCCTCAGCTGATGAATCAGTCCTCCTCCATGTTGAGCACCACTTGGAGGAAGCATTGAGGGTAGCAAGGGCACAGAATGTAATCTGGGTGGGGGACTTCAATGTCCATCACCAAGAATGGTTCAGTAGCACCACTACTGACCGAGCTGGCCGAGTCCTGAAGGACATAGCTGCCAGACTGGGCCTGTGGCAGGTGGTCAGTGAACCAACACGAGGGAAAAACCTACTGGACCTCGTCCTCACCAATCTACCTGTCGCAGATGTATCTGTCCATGACAGTATTGGTAGGAGTGACCACCGCTTAGTCCTTGTGGAGACGAAGTCCTGTCTTTACTATGAGGACACCATCCAACGTGTTGTGTGGCACTATCACTGTGCTAAATGGGATAGATTCAGAACAGATCCAGCTGCTCAAAACTGGGCATCCATGAGGTGTTGTGGGCCATCAGCAGAAGCAGAATTGTATTCCAGCACAATCTGTAACATCATGGCCCGGCATATTCCTCACTCTACCATTACCAACAAGCCAGGGGATCAACCCTGGTTCAATGAGGAGTGTAGAAGAGCATGCCAGGAGCAGCACCAGGTGTACCTAAAAATGAGGTGCCAACCTGGTGAAGCTACAACACAGGACTACATGCGTGCTAAACAGCGGAAGCAACATGCTATAGACAGAGCTAAGCCATTCCACAACCAATGGATCAGATCAAAGCTCTGCAGTCCTGCCACATCCAGTCATGAATGGTGGTGGACAATTAAACAACTAATGGGAGGAGGCTCTGTAAACATCCCCATCCTCAATGGCAGAGTCCAGCACGTGAGTGCAAAAGACAAGGCTGAAGCGTTTGCAACCATCTTCAGCCAGAAGTGCCAAGTGGATGATCCATCTGAGCCTCCTCCTGAGGTCCCCGCGATCACAGAAGCCAGTCTTCAGCCAAGTCGATTCACTCCACGTGATATCAAGAAACGGCTGAGTGCACTGGATACAACAAAAGCTATGAGCCCCGACAACATCCCGGCTGCAGTGCTAAAGCCTTGTGCTCCAGAACTAACCAAGCTGTTCCAGTACAGCTACAACACTGGCATCTACACGACAATGTGGAAAATTGCCCAGGTATGTCCTGTCCACAAAAAGCAGGACAAATCCAATCCGGCCAATTACCGCCCCATCAGTCTATTCTCAATCATCAACAAAGTGATGGAAGGTGTCGTCGACAGTGCTATCAAGCGGCACTTACTCACCAATAACCTGCTCACCGATGCTCAGTTTGGGTTCCGCCAGGACCACTCGGCTCCAGACCTCATTACAGCCTTGGTCCAAACATGGACAAAAGAGCTGAATTCCAGAGGTGAGGTGAGAGTGACTGCCCTTGACATCAAGGCAGCATTTGACGAGTGTGGCACCAAGGAGCCCTAGTAAAATTGAAGTCAATGGGAATCAGGGGGAAAACTCTCCAGTGGCTGGAGTCATACCTAGCACAAAGGAAGATGGTAGTGGTTGTTGGAGGCCAATCATCTCAGCCCCAGGGCATTGCTGCAGGAGTTCCTCAGGACAGTGTCCTAGGCCCAACCACCTTCAGCTGCTTCATCATTGACCTTCCCTCCATCATAAGGTCAGAAATGGGGATGTTCGCTGATGATTGCACAGTGTTCAGTTCCATTCGCAACCCCTCAGATAATGAAGCAGTCCGAGCCCGCATGCAGCAAGACCTGGACAACATCCAGGCTTGGGCTCATAAGTGGCAAGTAACATTCGCGCCAGACAAGTGCCAGGCAATGACCATCTCCAACAAGAGAGAGTCTAACCACCTCCCCTTGACATTCAATGGCATTACCATCGCCGAATCCCCCATCATCAACATCCTTGGGGTCACCATTGACCAGAAACCTAACTGGACCAGCCACAGAAATACTGTGGCTACGAGAGCAGGTCAGAGGCTGGGTGTTCTGCGGTGAGTGACTCACCTCCTGACTCCCCAAAGTCTTTCCACCATCTACAAGGCACAAGTCAGAAGTGTGATGGAATACTCTCCACTTGCCTGGATGAGTGCAGCTCTAACAACACTCAAGAAGCTTGACACCATCCAGGATAAAGCAGCTCGCTTGATTGGCACCTCATCCACCACCCTAAACATTCACTCCCTTCACCACTGGCGCACAGTGGCTGCAGTGTGTACGATCCACAGGATGCACTGCAGCAACTCGCCAAGGCTTCTTCGACAGCACCTTCCAAACTCGCGACCTCTACCACCTAGAAGGACAAGAGCAGCAGGCACATGGGAACAACACCACCTGCACGTTCCCCTCCAAGTCACACACCATCCCGACTTGGAAATATATCGCCGTTCCTTCCTCGTCACTGGGTCAAAATCCTGGAATTCCCTTCACTGTGGGAGAACCTTCACCACACGGACTGCAGCGGTTCAAGAAGGCGGCTCACCACCACCTTCTCATGGGCAATTATGGATGGGCAATAAATGCCGGCCTCGCCAGCAACGCCCACATCCCATGAACGAAGAATAAAATACACCAATAGCTTGGATACAAAAATAGATATGCCAATAAGTATGCCAATCGATGCACCATTGCGTACAGCAATAAATACGACAAATAGATAAACCAATAAGTATACCAAATAGATATGCCAATAGATATGTCAATAGACACAGCAATAACACACCAATAGATACACCAACTAACACAACAATCAATTTACCATTCGATGCACCAATAGACACACCACTCAAGACGCTAATAGATACGCCAACGAATACACCAATAAATAGACCAATCGATACAGCAATAAATATGTCAATCGAAACACCAATAAATAAACCAATAGTTACACTAACAGATACACCATTAAATATGCTAATAGAAACACCAATCGATGCACCAATAGATATACCAATTAATACAACAATAGACACACAAATCAATACACCAATCAATGCACTAATAGATACAGTAATAAATACACCAATAAAAACACCAATAAATACACCAATTGTTACACTAATAGGTACGCCAATAAATACACCAATAGATAAATGAATCAATACACCAATAGATACACAGAGCAATACACCAATCGATGCACCAATAGATACACGAATAAATATGCCAGTAGATGCAAAAATAGATACACCACTATATTGGATACAACAATAGATATGCCAATAAATACTCCAATAGATGCACCATTGGATACAGCAATAAATACGCCAATAGATACACCAATAAATACACCAAATAGATGCACAAATAGGTACGCCAATAGATACGCCAATCAATGATCCAAATAGATACATCAGTGGGTGCACCAATTGACACACCTAGCAATACACCAATAGATACACCAATCAATACACCAATAGATACATCAATCAATACACAAATAGGTACACCAATCAATGCACCAACAGATACACAAATCAATACACCAATAGATACACCTATCAATTCACCAATCAATACGCTAATAGATACAGCAATAGATATACCAGTAAATGCACCAAAGAGATACACCAATAAGTATACCAATAGATACAAAAATCAATACACCAATTGATGCACGAATAGATACACCAATCAACACACTAATCAATACACCAATAGATATACCAATCAATACAACAATAGATACATCAATCGACACACCAAACTATACACCAACAGCAGCACTAATTGATACACTAATCGATACACCAACAGATATACAAATCAATACACGAATAGATACACTAATCGATACACCAATCGATACACTAAACAATACACCAATCGATACATCAAATGGTACACCAATCAATACACCAATCAATACACCAATAGATACAACAATAAATACATCAATAGTTACACTAATAGATATGCCAATAAATACAATAGATACACCAATCAATACAGCAATAGATACACCAATTGATACACTAATCTATTCACCAATCGATACACAAATAGATACACCAATTGATACATCAATCGATACACCCGTCGATACACCAAACAATTCACCAATCAATACATCAATTGTCACACCAAGAGATATACCAATCAATGCGCTAATAACTACACTAATTGATACACCAATTGATACACCAATAGATACACCAATCAATACATCAACGGATGCACCAATTGATACACCAATCAATACAACAATAGATACACCAATAAATACACAAATCAACACACCAATCGATACACCAATCAATACACCCATCAATATACCAAAAGATACACCAATAGGTACACCAATCGATGCACAATCAATACACCAATCGATACACCAATCGATGCAACAATAGATATGCCAATCAATACACCAATCAATAAACCAATAGATACACCAATAGATACACCAATAGATTAGTGATAAGTACATCAAATCAATACAGTAATATATACACCAATAGATACACCATTAGATACACCAGTAGATATACCAAACAATAAAGCAGCAAATACAACAATAGATATACCAATAAATACACCAATAGTTGCACTAATAGATACACCGATAAATGCACCAATAGATACATTTAATCAATACACCAATCGATACACCAATAGATACACCAATAGTTACATTAATAGATACGCCAATAAATACACCGATCAATACACTAATAGACACACCAATTAATACACCAATAGATAAACCAATAGATGCACCAATAGATACACCATTAGATTGGATACAACAATATGCCAATAAGTACACCAATAGATGCACCATTGGATAAAGCAATAAATACGCCAAATAGATACACCAATAAATACACCAAATAGATACACAAATAGGTACGACAATAGAAACACCAATCAATGCTCCAAATAGATACACTAATAAATGCAGCAAAAGGATACACCAGTCGGTGCACCAATTGACACACCTAGCAATACACCAATCGATACACCAATCAATACACCAATAGATAAACCAATAGATACATCAATCAATACATAAATAGATACAACAATCAATACACCAATCAATACATCAATCAATACACAAATAGGTACACCAATCAATACACCAATCGATGCACCAACAGATACACAAATTAATACACCAATAGATACATCAATAGATATACCAACAGCTGCACTAATTGATACACCAATCGATACACCAACAGATACACAAATCAATACATGAATAGATACACTAATCGATACACCAATCGATACACCAATTGATGCACTAAACAATACAACAATCAATACACCAATCAATACACCAATCAATACACCAATCAATACACCAATCAATACATCAATAGTTACACTAATAGATATGCCAATAAATACAATAGATACACCAATCAATACAGCAATAGATACACCAATTGATACACTAATTGATTCACCAATTGATACACAAATAGATACACCAATTGATACATCAATCGATACACCCGTCGATACACCAAACAATTCACCAATCAATACATCAATTGTTACACCAAGAGATATATCAATCAATACACCAATCAATGCACTAATAACTACACTCAATCAATACACCAATAGATACGCCAATAAATGTGCCAATCAATACACCAATCAACAAACCAATAGATACACCAATAGTTACACTGATAGATACGCCAATCGATGCACAAATAGATTCACCAATCAATACACCAATAGGTATGCCAATAGATACACCAATGAATACACCAATAGATACACCAATGAATACACCAATAGGTACACCAATGAATACACCAATAGATTAGTGATAAGTACATCAAATCGATACAGTAATATATACACCAATAGATACACCATTAGATACACCAGTAGATACACCAAACAATAAAGCAGCAAATACACCAATAGTTGCACTAATAGATACACCAATAAATGCACCAATAGATACATCAATCAATATACCAATAGATACACCAATTGATACACCAATCAATACACCCCCAATTGATGCGCCAATAGATACACCAATCAATACACCAATAGATACACCAATAGTTACATTAATAGATACGCCAATAAATACGCCAATCAATGCACTAATAGGCACACCAGTAGATACACCAATCAATATACCAATAGATACACCAATTAATACACCAATAGATAAACCAATAGATGCACCAATAGAAATACCAATCAATACACCAATCAATTCACCAATATATACACCAATAAATGCAAATAGTTACACTAATAGATACGCCAATAAATACACCAATAGATATGCCTACAGTTACACCAATAAATACATCAAATAGATACACCCATAGATACACCAATTGCTACACAAATAAATACACCAATAGCTATATCAATAGATACGCCAATAAATACAGTAAATAGTTACACCAATAAATATGGCAATGGATACAGCAATAAATACACCAAATAGATACATCAATAGATACATCAATAAATGCACCAATAGATACACCATTATTACACCAATAAATACGCCAATAGATACACGAATCAATACACCACTATTACACCATTAGATACACCAATCAATACACCAATTGATACACCAATAGATATACCAATCAATAGACCAACAGCTACACTAATTGATACACCAATCGATGCATCAAAAGATACAACAATCGATACACCAAAAGATACACCAATAGATAAGCCAATAAAAATGCCAATAGATACACCAATCAATGCACCAATAGGTACACCAATCAATACACCAATCGATACAGCAATAAATACACCAATAGTTACAATAATAGATACAACAAATAGATAAAGGAATAGATACACCAATAAATACACCAAATAGATACGCCAATAGATACACCAATTGGTACACCAATAGATACACCAATCAATAAACTAATAGATACACTAATCAATAAACCAATAGATACACCAATAGTTACACAGATAGATACGCCGATCGATGCACCAATGGATACGCCAATAAATGTGCCAATCAATACACCTATTAATACACCAATAGATACACCAATCAATAAACCAATAGATATACCAATAGTTACACAGATAGATACGCCAATCGATGCACCAATAGATACTCAAATGAATACACCAATAGGATACCAATAGATACACCAATAAATTGGATACAACAATAGATATGCCAATAAGTACGCCAATAGATGCACCAATGGATACAGCAAAAATATGCCAAATAGGTACATCAATAAATACACCAATAAGTACACCAAATTGATACAGCAATATATACACCAGTCGATACACCAATCAATAAAGCAACAAATACACCAATAGATGCACCAATAAATACACCAATAGTTACAACAATAGATACACAAAATGATACACCATTCAATATACCAATCTATACACTATTTGATGCGCCAACAGATACACCAATCTATACACCAAAAGATCCATTAATAGATACACCAAATAGTTACACGAATAGTTACACCAATAGATACACTAATAAATACACCAAATAGATACACCAACCAGTACAATAGAGTTTTCAGGCAGGATAAAGTGGGTGATAAAAAAGGAGGGGGGGCAGCATTATTGGTTAAAGAATCAATTACAGTTGTGAGAAGGGATGATATGTTAAATGGATCATCAATCGAGGCCGTATGGGTTGAACTAAGAAATAAAAAAGGGGCAGTCACACTACTAGGAGTGTACCATAGACCTCCGAATAGTGAAAGGGAGATAGAAGAAGAATAAATATGTAGGAAAAATTCTGAGTGCAAAAATAAGAGGGCACTAATAGTAGGGGACTTCAACTACCCTAACATCAACTGGGATTCAAACAGTGTGAGGGGCACAGAGGGCGCAAAATTCTTGATCGGTGTCCAGGAGAACTTTTTTAGCCAGTACGTGACAAGCCCAACAAGAGGGGATGCAATTCTAGATTTAGTCCTGGGAAATGAAGATGGGCAAGTGGGTGAAGTGACAGTGGGTGACCATATTGGGGATAGTGACCACAATTCAGTTAGTTTTAGCATTATTATGGAAAAGGACAGAGTTAATTCAGGAGTAAATGTTTTAAATTGGCGGAAGGCAAATTTTACAGAACTAAGAGGTGATTTGGCAGAAGTGGACTGGACACAACTGTTTGAGGAGAAATCAGTGGCAAGCCAGTGGGAGGCACTAAAAAGTGAAATTCTACAGGTACAATGCAGACACGTCCCCTCAAAGAAAAAGGGTGGCACTGCCAAATTTAGAGCCGCCTGGTTGTCTAGATGTATACGGGGCAAGATAAAGCAGAAAAAGGAAGCTTATGACTGTCACAGAAAACTAAATACTGCAGAAAGCCTAGAGGAATATAGAAAGTACAGGGATGATGTAAAAAAGGAAATAAGGAAAGCAAAGAGAGGGCATGAAAAAATATTAGCTAGTAAGATTAAAGAAAACCCAAAGGTGTTTTATCAGTACATTAAGAACAAGAGGATAGCTAAGGAAAAGGTGGGACCTATCAGGGATGGTAAGGGTAATTTGTGTGCAGAAGCAGAGGATGTGGATAGGGTTTTAAATGAATATTTTTCCTCCCTATTCAGAAAGGAAAGGGATGATCCGGACGTAGTAGTTAAAGAGGAGAGGTGTGAAATATTGGATAAGGTAAACATAACGAGAGAGGAAATACCAGAGGGACTGGAATCCTTGAAATTTGGTAAGTCACCAGGGCCGGATGGATTGTTTCCTGGGCTATTGAAGGAAGCCAGGGAGGAAATAGCGGATGCTCTGAGGATCATTTTCCAATCCTCACTAGATACAGGGGAGGTACCGGAGGACTGGAAGACTGCAAACATAGTACCATTGTTTAAAAAGGGTACGAGGGAAAGGCCGAACAGTTATAGGCCGGTCAGTCTTACCTCGATGGTGGGCAACCTATTAGAATCAATACTGAGAGATAGGATAAACTGTCACTTGGAAAGACATGGTTTCATCAGGGATCGAACATGGATTTGTTCAGGGAAGGTCATGCCTTACAAATCTGATTAAATTCTTTGAGGAAGTGACAAGGAGGATTGATGAGGGTGGTGCAGTGGATGTTGTCTACATGGATTTTAGCGAGGCATTTGGAAGGTCCCACGTGGCAGACTGGTCTGAAAGGTAAAAGCCCATGGGATACAGGGAAATGTGGCAAATTGGATCCAAAATTGGCTCAGTAACAGGAAACAAAGGGTAAAAGTTGATGGATGTCTTTGCGAATGGAAATCCGTTTCCAGTGGTGTGCCACAGGGCTCAGTGTTGGGTCCCTTGCTGTTTGTGGTATATATTAATGATTTGGACTTGAATGTAGGGGGCATGATTGGCAAATTTGCAGACGACACAAAAATTGGCCGTGTAGTTGATAGTGAAGAGGATAGCTGTAGACTCCAAGAAGATATCAATGGGCTGGTGGAGTGGGCAGAAAAGTGGCAAATGGAGTTCAACCCGGAGAAGTGGGAGGTAATGCACTTAGGGAGGGCAAACAGTAAAAGGGAATATACAGTAAATGGGAATATATTGAGAGGGTTAGAGAAAGTGAGAGACCTTGGAGTGCATGTACACAGGTCCCTGAAGGTGGCAGTACAGGTAGATAAGGTTGTGAAGAAGGCATACGGAATGCTCTCCATTATTAGCCGAGGTATAGAATACAAAAGCAGGAATGTAATGATGGAACTGTATAAAACGCTGATAAGGCCACAGCTGGAGTATTGTGCGCAGTTCTGGTCACCACATTACAGGGAGGACGTAATTGCTCTGGAGAGAGTGCAGAGAAGATTTACAAGAATGTTGCCAGGGCTTGAAAATTGCAGCAATGAGGAGAGATTGGAATGGCTGGGGTTGTTTTCCTTGGAGCAGAGGAGGCTGAGGGGAGACTTGATTGAGGTGTACAAAATTATGAGGGGCCCAGATAGAGTAGACAGGAAGTACCTGTTTCCCCTAGCGGAGAGTTCAAGAACTAGAGGACATAGATTTAAGCTGATTGGCGGAAGGATTAGAGGGGACATGAGGAAAATCTTTTTTACCCAGAGGGTGGTGGGTGTATGGAATTCACCGCCTGAATTGGTGGTAGAGGCAGGGACCCTCAACTCTTTTAAAAAGAACCTGGACCTGCACTTAAAGTGCTGTAAGCTGCAGGGCTACAGACCGGGTGCTGGAGGGTGGGATTAGAATGGGCACCTGGTTGTTCTTCGAGCCAGCGCGGACACAATGGGCCGAATGGCCCCCTTCTGTGCTGTATCTTTTCTATGGTTCTATGGTATAACATTAGATACAACAATCGATACACCAATCAATACATTAATAACTACACCACATAGATACACAAATAGATACAACATTAAATACACCAATAGATATACCAATAGATATACCAAAAAAGACACTAAATAGATACACCAATAAATACGCGAGCAGGTACACCAATCAATGCACTAATAGATACACCAATAAATATGACAATCAATAGACCAATCAATATACCAATAGATACACCAATAAATACACCAATAAAATCACTGATAGACACACCAATCAATACACCAGTAAATACGCCAATAGATATACTAATAAATACACCAATCGTTATACCATTAAATACGCCAGTAGATACACAATTCAATAACGCCATAGGTACACAAGTTAATATACAAATAAATACGGCAATAGATACACCAATAAATACTGCAATGAATAGACCAATAATTACACTAAATAGATACAACAATAGATACATCAATAAATACGCCAATAGATATACCAAAAGATACACCAATAGATACACTAAATAGATACACCAATCTATACACCAATAGTTACACTAATAGATACAACAATAGATAAAGCTATAGATACCACATATATAAACCAATAGATAGACCAATAAATACACCAAATAGATACACCAATAAATACGGCAATCAATACAACAATAAATACAGCAATGGAAACACCAATCAATACACCATTAGAATCAACAATAGATACACAAATCACTATACCAGTAGATACGCCAATAAATACGCCAGTAGGTACACCAATCGATGCACCAATAGATAAGCATGTAAATGCACCAATCAATACATCAATAGATACACCACTAAATACACCAATAAATACACCACTAGATACACCAATCAATACAGCAATCAATACACCAATAGATACACACATCTATGTGTATCTACTGAGTGCAGCGGGCACAGAGCGAGCAGTTTGAGTGTTGGTAAGTGTGGGAGTTCGGTGATGTGGAGGAAGGAGGTGCTGCTTTGCCTTGCTTTTCCTAACTTTTTCCACAGAGCGGCGGCGGACCTGAGCAGCAGCAGACCGAGAGCGGGGATAAAGGCAGCAGCAGACCGAGAGAGGGGATAAAGGCAGCAGCAGACCGAGAGCGGGGATAAAGGCAGCAGCAGACCGAGAGAGGGGATAAAGGCAGCAGCAGACCGAGAGAGGGGATAAAGGCAGCAGCAGACCGAGAGCGGGGATAAAGGCAGCAGCAGACCGAGAGCGGGGATAAAGGCAGCAGCAGACCGAGAGCGGGGGATAAAGGCAGCAGCAGACCGAGAGAGGGGATAAAGGCAGCAGCAGACCGAGAGCGGGGGATAAAGGCAGCAGCAGACCGAGAGAGGGGATAAAGGCAGCAGCAGACCGAGAGAGGGGATAAAGGCAGCAGCAGACCGAGAGAGGGGATAAAGGCAGCAGCAGACCGAGAGAGGGGATAAAGGCAGCAGCAGACCGAGAGCGGGGGATAAAGGCAGCAGCAGACCGAGAGAGGGGATAAAGGCAGCAGCAGACCGAGAGCGGGGGATAAAGGCAGCAGCAGACCGAGAGAGGGGATAAAGGCAGCAGCAGACCGAGAGCGGGGGATAAAGGCAGCAGCAGACCGAGAGCGGGGATAAAGGCAGCAGCAGACCGAGAGAGGGGATAAAGGCAGCAGCAGACCGAGAGAGGGGATAAAGGCAGCAGCAGACCGAGAGAGGGGATAAAGGCAGCAGCAGACCGAGAGAGGGGATAAAGGCAGCAGCAGACCGAGAGAGGGGATAAAGGCAGCAGCAGACCGAGAGAGGGGATAAAGGCAGCAGCAGACCGAGAGAGGAGATAAAGGCAGCAGCAGACCGAGAGAGGGGATAAAGGCAGCAGCAGATCTGCAACAAGAGAAAACTCCACTGTGAAGTCACAGGTGAGGCAGGTAAGTGATTGGTAGTGACTGTGGGCTACGTTTTAAGTTAACATATAGCCTATAACTAAATTTTTAAAACTAAACTTAATTTAATTAATCTAATTAAACGAGGTAAATAATTTGATTAACACTAAATTGATTAATTAAATAAATAAAATAATGGGAGCAGGAGATGTGTTGCTGCTGCAATATGTGGGAGCTTGTGGACATTTTTGTCCAGGGTGACTACATCTGCAGTCAGTGTCTGCGGCTCGAGGAACTTCGGCTCTGAGTTGAGGAGCTGGAGTCCGAGCTGCGGACACTGCGAGACATCAGGGAGGGAGAAAGTTACCTGGACCGTTTGCTCCAGGAGGCAGTCACACCCCTTAGATTAAATACTGTAGAATTGGCACGTGGTCAGGGACAGGAGGGTGTGACTGCGAGTGAGGCAGGTACGGGGATCCAGGAGGTCGTATTGCAGGAGTCTCAGTCCCTGCGCTTGTCCAACAGATTCGAGGTTCTTGCAACTCTTGTGGACAAGTGTAGGGACAGCGGGGAGGACGAGCAAACTGACCACAGCACCATGGTACAGGAAGCCATTCAAGTGGGGGGAGTAAAAAGGAAGGTGGTTGTAGTAGGCGACAGTATTGTTAGAGGGATAGACACTGTTCTCTGCAGCCAGGAGCATGAGTCCCAAAGGCTGTGTTGCCTACCCGGTGCCAGGGTTAAGGACATCTCCTCCGGGCTGGAGTAGAACTTGGAGTGGGAGGGGGAGGATCCAGTTGTCGTGGTCCACGTAGGTACCAACGACATAGGTAGGACTAAGAAAAAGGTTCTGCTGAGAGAGTTTGAGCAGCTAGGGACTAAATTAAAAAGCAGAACCACAAAGGTAATAATCTCCGGATTATTACCTGAGCCACGAGCAAATTGGCACAGGGTCAATAGGATCAGAGAGATGAATGCGTGGCTCAAAGATTGGTGTGGGAGAAGTGGGTTTTGATTCGTGGGGCACTGGCACCAGTACTGGGGAAAGAGGGAGCTGTTCCAGTGGGACGGACTACACCTGAACCATGCTGGGACCAGAGTTCCAACGGATCGAATAACTAGGGAGGTAGATCGGGCTTTAAACTAAATAAGGGGAGGGGGAGAGTCCCGGTGGAGAGAAATCGAGAACGCTAAAGAGAAAAGACAAAGAAGCAGTGCAGGAAAGTGATTGTGTCAGGAAGGGACAGAGCGTGCAAACAAAAGACTCCAGCCACTGGAGAGTTTTCCCCCCTGATTCCCATTGACTTCAATTTTACTAGGGCTCCTTGGTGCCACACTCGGTCAAATGCTGCCTTGATGTCAAGGGCAGTCACTCTCACCTCACCTCTGGAATTCAGCTCTTTTGTCCATGTTTGGACCAAGGCTGTAATGAGGTCTGGAGCCGAGTGGTCCTGGCGGAACCCAAACTGAGCATCGGTGAGCAGGTTATTGGTGAGTAAGTGCCGCTTGATAGCACTGTCGACAACACCTTCCATCACTTTGCTGATGATTGAGAGTAGACTGATGGGGTGGTAATTGGCCGGATTGGATTTGTCCTGCTTTTTGTGGACAGGACATACCTGGGCAATTTTCCACATTGTCGGGTAGATGCCAGTATTGTAGCTGTACTGGAACAGCTTGGCTAGAGGCGCGGCTAGTTCTGGAGCACAAATCTTCAGTACTACAGCCGGGATGTTGTCGGGGCCCATAGCCTTTGCTGTATCCAGTGCACTCAGCCATTTCTTGATATCACGTGGAGTGAATCGAATTGACTGAACACTGGCTGTTGTGATGGTGGGGATATCAGGAGGAGGCTGAGATGGATCATCCACTCGGCACTTCTGGCTGAAGGTGGTTGCAAACGCTTCAGTCTTGACTTTTGCACTCACGTGCTGGACTCCGCCATCGTTGAGGATGGGGATGTTTACAGATCCTCCTCCCATTAGTTGTTTAATTGTCCACCACCATTCATGACTGGATGTGGCAGGACTGCAGAGCTTTGATCTGAAACGTTGGTTGTGGAATCGCTTAGCTCTGTCGATAGCATGTTGCTTCCGCTGTTTAGCATGCATGCAGTCCTGAGTTGTAGCTTCACCAGGTTGGCACCTCATTTTTAGGTGCGCCTGGTGCTGCTCCTGGCATGCTCTTCTACACTACTCATTGAACCAGGGTTGATCCCCTGGCTTGTTGGTAATGGCAGAGTGAGGAATATGCCGGGCCATGAGGTTACAGATTGTGCTGGAATACAATTCTGCTGCTGCTGATGGCCCACAGCGCCTCATGGATGCCCAGTTTTGAGCTGCTAGATCTGTTCTGAATCTATCCCATTTAGCACGGTGGTAGTGCCACACAACACGTTGGATGGTGTCCTCAGTGCAAAGACAGGACTTCATCTCCACAAGGACTGTGCGGTGGTCACTCCTACCAATACTGTCATGGACAGATGCATTTGTGACAGGTAGATTGGTGAGGACGAGGTGTTGGTTCGCTCACCACCTGGCGCAGGCCCAGTCTGGCAGCTATGTCCTTCAGGACTCGGTCAGTAGTGGTGCTACCGAACCGCTCTTGGTGATGGACATTGAAGTCCCCCACCCAGAGTACATTCTGTGCCCTTTGCTACCTTCAGTGCTTCCTCCAAGTGGTGCTCAACATGGAGGAGGACTGATTCATCAGCTGAGGGAGGGCGGTAGGTAGTAATCAGCAGGAGGTATCCTTGCCCATGTTTGACCTGATGCCATGAGATTTCATGGGGTCCGGAGTCAATGTTGAGGACTCCCAGAGCACTCCCTCCTGACTGTATATCGTTGTACCACCACCTCTGGTGGGTCTGTCCTGCCGGTGGGACAGGACATACCCAGGGATGGTGATGGAAGAGTCTGGGACGTTGGCTGAAAGGTATGATTCTGTGAGTATGGCTATGTCAGGCTGTTGCTTGACTAGTCTGTGGGACAGCTCTCCCAATTTTGGCACAAGTCCCCAGATGTTGGTGAGGAGGACCTTGCAGGGTCGACTGGGCTTGGTTTGCCTTTGTCGTGTCCGGTGCCTTGTGGTCCGTCCGGTTTTATTCTTATTCTGACATTTTTTTAGCGAGATTTTACAACTGAGTGGCTTGTTCGGCCATTTCAGAGGGCGATTAAGAATCAACCAGATGGATTTTTACAACAATCCGGTAGTTTCATGGCCACCATTACTGATACTAATATTTCAATTCCAGATTTTATTTAATTAATTGAATTAATTGAATTTAAATTCCCCAGCTGCCGTGGCATGATTTGAACTCATGACTCCCGATTATTCGTCTCGGCCTCTGGATTACTCGTCCAGTAACATAACCACTATGCTACCGTACCTTATGCTGCAGGAGTGCCTCAAGGCACTGTCCTAGGCCCAACCATCTGCAGCTGCTTCACCAATGACCTTCCCTCTATCATCAGGTCAGAAATGGGGATGTTCGCTGATGACTGCACAGTGTTCAGTTCCATTCGCAACCCCTCAGATAATGAAGCAGTCCGAGCCCCCAAGCAGCAAGACCTGGACAACATCCAGGCTTGGGCTCATAAGTGGCAAGTAACATTCGCGCCAGACAAGTGCCAGGCAATGACCATCTCCAACAAGAGAGAGTCTAACCACCTCCCCTTGACATTCAACGGCATTACCATCGCTGAATCCCCCACCATCAACATCCTGGGGGTTACCATTGACCAGAAACTTAACTGGACCAGCCATATAAATACTGTCGCTAAAAGAGCAGGTCAGAGGCTGGGTATTCTGCGGCGAGTGACTCACCTCCTGACTCCCCAAAGCCTTTCCACCACCTACAAGGCACAAGTCAGGAGTGTGATGGAATATTGTCCACTTGCCTGGATGAGTGCAGCTCCAACAACACTCAAGAAGCTCAACACCATCCAGAACAAAGCAGCCCGCTTGATTGGCACCCCATCCACCACCCTAAACATTCACTCCCTTCACCACCGGAGCACAGTGGCTGCAGTGTGTACCATCCACAGGATGCACTGCAGCAACTCGCCAAGGCTTCTTCGACAGCACTTCCCAAACCTGCGACCTCTACCACCTAGAAGGACAATAGCAGCAGGCACATGGGAACAACACCACTTGCACGTTCCCCTCCAAGTCACACACCATCCCGACTTGGAAATATATCGCAATTCCTTCATCGTCATTGGGTCAAAATCCTGGAACTCCCTTTCTAAGAGCACTGTGGGAGAACCTTCACCACACGGACTGCAGCGGTTCAAGAAGGGGGCTCACCACCACCTTCTCAAGGGCAATTAGGGATG
The DNA here is from genome assembly GCF_035084215.1 of Heptranchias perlo. Lineage (NCBI taxonomy): Eukaryota > Metazoa > Chordata > Chondrichthyes > Hexanchiformes > Hexanchidae > Heptranchias > Heptranchias perlo. The sequence continues at coordinate 41,764 of NC_090348.1, forward strand.
GGCAATAAATGCCGGCCTCGCCAGCAACGCCCACATCCCATGAACGAATAATAATAGTTAAGAAAAAATGGTAACAAGGCAAATAGGGCCATAGTACAAAAAAATATTAAGATGTCTAAAAATGCTAACAAGACAAATCTAAAGATACTGTATCTGAATGCACGAAGCATTCGTAATAAGGTAGACAAATTAACAACGCAAATAGATGTAAACGGATATGATATAATTGCGGTTACGGAGACATGGCTGCAGGGTGACCAAGGCTGGGAGCTGAATATCCAAGGGTATTCGATGCTTAGGAAGGACAGGCAAAAGGGAAAAGGAGGTGGGGTGGTGTTGTTAGTAAAGGATGAAATCAGAGCAATAGTGAGAAAGGATCTTGGCTCAGAAAATCAAGATGTGGAATCAGTCTGGGTGGAGTTAAAAAGCACCAAGGGGCAGAAAACACTGGTGGGAGTTGTCTATAGGCCTCCAAACAGTAGTGGTAATGTAGGGGATGGGATCAAACAGGAAATTAGAGATGCATGTAACAAGGGTACTACAGTAATCATGAGTGACTTTAATCTGCATATAGACTGGCCAAACCAAATTAGCAATAATACTGTGGAGGATGAATTCCTGGAATGTGTGCAAGATGGTTTTTTTAGACCAGTACGTTGAGGAGCCAACCAGGGAACAGGCTATCCTAGATTGGGTATTGTGCAATGAGAAGGGGTTAATTAATAATCTTGTTGTGTGGGGTCCTTTAGGGAAGAGTGACCAAAACATGATAGAATTCTTCATTAAGATGGAAAGTGAAGTCGTCCAATCCGAAACTAGGGTCTTAAATCTAAATAAAGGAAACTGTGAAGGTATGAGGAGTGAGTTGCCTATGATAGATTGGGAAGCTTCATTAAAAGGCATGACGGTGGATAGGCAATGGCTAATATTTAAAGAAAGAATGCACGAATTGCAACAGTTATACATTCCTTTCTGGCGTAAAACACAAAAGGAAAAGTGGCCCAATCATGGCTAACATAAGAAATTAAGGATAGTATTAGATCCAAAGAGAAGTCATATAAAGTTGCCAGAAAAAGTAGCAAGCCTGAGGATTGGGAGCAGTTTAGAATTCAGCAAAAAAGGACCAAGAGATTGATTAGGAGGGGAAAAATAGAGTGTGAGAGTAAACTTGCAAGGAACATAAAAGCGGATTGTAAAAGTTTCTATAAGTATGTAAAAAGAAAAAGATTAGTGAAGACAAATGTAAGTCCCTTACAGTCAGAAACGGGAGAATTTATTATGGGGAACAAGGAAATGGCAGAGCAATTAAACAAATACTTTGGTTCTGTCTTCACGGAAGAGGACACAAATAACGTCCCAGAAATGCTAGGGAACTAAGGGACTAGTGAGAAGGAGGAATTAAAGGAAATTAGTATTCGTAAAAAAATAGTGCTGGAGAAATTAATGGGACTGAAAGCCGATAAGTCCCCAGGACCTGATAATCTGCATCCCAGAGTACTAAAAGAGGTAACCATGGAAATAATGGATGCATTGGTTGTCATCTTCCAAAATTCTATAGATTATGGAACAGTTCCTGCAGATTGGAGGGTGGTAAATGTAACCCCACAATTTAAAAGAGGAGGGAGAGAGAACACAGGGAACTACAGACCGGTTAGCCTAACGTCAGTAGTATGGAAAATGCTAGAGTCTATTATAAAGGATGTGATAACAGGACACTTAGAAAATATCAATGGGATTCAACAAAGTCAACATGGATTTATGAAAGGGAAATCGTGTTTGTCAAATCTACTGGAGTTTTTTGAGGATGTAACTGGTAGAATAGATAAGGGAGAACATGTGGATGTGGTGTATTTGGATTTTCAGAAGGCCTTTGATAAAGTCCCACATAAGAGGTTAGTGTGCAAAATTAAAGCACATGGGATTGACGGTAATATACTGGCATGAATTGAAAATTGGTTAACAGACAGGAAACAGAGAGTAGGAATAAATGGATCTTTTTCGGGGTGGCAGGCAATGACTAGTGGGGTACCGCAGGGATCAGTGCTTGGGCCCCAGCTATTCACAATATATATCAATGATTTGGATGAGAGAACCAAATGTAATATTTCCAAGTTTGCTGACAACACAAAACTAGGTGGGATCGTGAGTTGTGAGGAGGATGCAAAGAGGCTTCAAGGCGATTTAGACAAGTTGAGTGAATGGGCAAATACATGGCCGATGCAGTATAATGTGGATAAATGTGAAGATATCCACTTCGGAAGGAAAAACAGAAAGGCAGAGTATTATTTAAATGGTGATAGATTGGGGAATGTTGATGTACAAAGGGACCTGGGTGTCCTTGTACACCAGTCACTGAAAGCAAACATGCAGGTGCAGCAAGCAATTAGGAAGGCAAATGGTATGATGGCCTTCATTGCAAGAGGATTTGAGTACAGGAGCAAGGATGTCTTACTGCAGTTATACAGGGCCTTGGTGAGACCACACCTGGAGTATTGTGTGCAGTTTGGGTCTCCTTACCTAAGAAAGGATATACTTGCCATAGAGGGAGTGCAGCGAAGGTTCACCAGACTGATTGCTGGGATGGCAGGACTGTCATATGAGGAGAGATTGGGTTGACTCGGCCTGTATTCTCGAGTTTAGAAGAATGAGAGGGGATCTCATTGAAACATATAAAAGTCTGACAGGGCTAGACAGACTGGATGCAGGGAGGATGTTTCCCCTGGCTGGGGGGGTCCAGAACGAGGGGTCACAGTCTCAGGATACAGGGTAGGACATTTAGGACTGAGATGAGGAGAAATTTCTTGACTCAGAGGGTGGTGAACCTGTGGAATTCTCTACCACAGAAGCCTGTGGAGGCCAAGTCACTGAATATATTTAAGAAGGAGTTGGATAGATTTCTAGATACAAAAGGCATCAAGGAGTATGGGGAGAGAGCGGGGATATGGTATTGAGATAGAGGATCAGCCATGATCATATTGAATGGCAGAGCAGGCTCGAAGGGCCGAATGGCCTACTCCTGCTCCTATTTTCTATGTTTCTCTGTTTCTATGTTTTGATACGCCAATATATACACCATTAGATGCAGCAATCAATACACCAATCAAACACCAATCGATACACAAATGAATACTGCAATGGACACACCAATAAATACACTTAATAGAGACATCAAAACATACACCAATAAATACGGGAATGGATACACCAATAGATGCACCAATAAATACACCAAATGGAAACACCAATAAATGCATCAATAAATACACCAAATAGATACGTCAATAGATATGCCTATAGTTACACCAATAGATACACCAAATGGAAACACCAATAAATACACTTAATAGATACACCAAAACATACACCAATAAATACAGGAATGGATACACCAATAGATACACCAAATGGATACACCAATAAATACACCAAATAGATACATCAATCAATATGCCAATGGACACACCAATTGCTACACAAATAAATACACCAAAGATACACCAAATAGATACACCATAAAATGCACCAATAGGTACACCAATAGATACAACAATAGATAAAAAAAATAGATATATGAATAGATAGACAATTAAATACTCCAATAGATACATCAAATAGATACACCAATAAATACACCAATCGATGAACCAATACATATACCCATCAATATACCAATAAATACACTGATAGATACACCAATAGATACACCAATTGATACGCCAATAGGTACAGCAAATGGATACACCAATAGATAAACTAATAGATACACCAAATAGATACACCAAATAGATATGGCAATAGATGCACCAGTCAATACACCAATATATACGGCAATAAATACACCAATAAATACGGCAATACACCAATAGATACACCAAATAGATACACCAATGAATACAGCAATAGACACACCAATAGATAAAGCTATAGATACACCAATCGATACACCAATAAATACGGCAATGGATACACCAATAGATACACCAATAGATACAACAAAATATACGCCAATGGATACACCAATAGATACACCAATACATACATCAATAAATACGGCAATAGGTACGCCAATTGATACAACAATAAATGCACTAAATAGGTACACCAATAGATAGAGCTATAGATACACCAGTCGATACATCAATAAATACGGCAATAGATACACCAATGGATATAGGAATATATACGCCAATAGATGCACCAATAAATACGCCAATAGATACATCAATAAATACACCAGTGTCAACACTGACAATGCCAACAGCAACTCACGCCGGAATCTCGTAGAAATCTCAATGCCATAAACAACCATGTACAAATTGGTATAAAACCCCAATCTCGGAAGTGGCGTAAGCAATGACGGAACCCAGGGAATGTTGACAGTGGGAGAGGAAACGTCATTCCCCCGACTGAGGTTTGGGGGTGGCAGGTACGAGCTGCGTGGTTTGGTTTCCTCAGATTTGCTTGGAACAAAAGATTTTAGAAGTTGTTTCTAGTGTGTCCCCAGTATCTCATTTTTTTTAACAGAGATCTCATCATGCACAGAAGAGTAATGAGCTAGGAGGGAGTCCTCCAGGCCCTTTTGGAAGAGATCGAGCTGAAGAGGGACGGGTTGCTCGGGAACAGGATGGCCTAGTCACCCTGTAAAGTTAGCCAGTGGGCCTGGAGGGAGGTGGTACTGGAACTCAGTGTGACTTCTGTAAACCCATGGACCCCAGGACAGTCCCGCAAGAAATTTAACGAGCTGACCAGGGCTGGCAAGTTCAGACGGTCACCGTATTCAACCTTTCTTCTGCCGGGAAGACCAAAACATATTGGCAATTTAAAAATGTTGGCTGAGCAACAGCTGCCTAAAAGGTGGCAGCTTTTAACCAGCCTGGTGGTGAGCTGAAGGGGTGGGTGACAGGTCTTTGAAATGGGCAGGTGTCTCACACAGGTTGCAAACATTGGGCAGAACATGATATCTGTGTCTGTTTACTCAGAGTGACACCCGGCCCCTTGGTGTTGGTAAACTCCTTAAATCTCTGTTGATCAGGGAGAGAGAGAGAGATTTTCTTTAAGTGGTGCACTCATTCCATAAAGTCAGTCAGACAGCAGCAGGCTGCAAGAGGAAACCTGGCTCAAGGTCACATCAATCACCCAATCCTTATTTTTATTTATTCTTGGGATGTGGGCGTCGCTGGCGAGGCCGGCATTTATTGCCCATCCCTAATTGCCCTTGAGAAGGTGGTGGTGAGCCGCCTTCTTGAACTGCTGCAGTCCGTGTGGTGAAGGTTCTCCCACAGTGCTGTTAGGTAGGGAGTTCCAGGATTTTGACCAGGCGACGATGAACGGCTGATGTATTTCCAAGTCGGGAGGGGAACGTGCAGGTGGGTGTTGTTCCCATGCACCTGTTGCCCTTGTGCTTCTAGGTGGTGGAGGTCGTAGGTTTGGGAGGTGCGGGAGTGATGGGCCCACTTCATCCCTGAGGCAGGGTAGAGGGCGGCCCAGGACTGAGGAGGTATGGGATGGATTTCATGGGTCCACTCATCAAAAGACGGAAGTTTCCGGAGCATCACGAGTATGTGTACGCTTTTGGGATTGTCACCAGTCTGCTGTGACAATTCATGGAAATGGCCACGCGGGATTCCCGTGATTTACAACAGGATTGAGGGACAGAGCGGAGAGCACATTAAATCATAGCAACTGGTCTCTGACTGAGGTGGTCACTCAAGGCCTGCAGTGCCCACAAATCCAACGCCCAATGGGATAGCGTCAGTGGCAGTGGAAGCAGCAGAGCCTACTGACTCTCAGGGCAGCAGCACATCACAGGGCTCTGACCTCCCTCCCCCCCCAATCCCCCATCCCCCCACTCCAGGGGTCCATGACAGAGGCGTCTCGCAGCCGAAACCCGCTCCAGCGATGTGGCCAACAGGATCTTCACTCCAAGAGCCAGCTGCCGTGAGTCGAGGCACAGCTGAGCCTGTTACCCTTTCAGTCTGGCATTAACCCCCTCCCCTCCCCTCCCCTTACCTCCTTCCAACTCCCTGATCAGGGCAAGACTGTCAGGAGCAGCAGCAGCAGCATGGGAAGACAGGCGTGACCTGGCTCAAGGGGGAAGCACGGAGCCTGGAAGGATTAGGGTGACATTCTGCTTGCTGACTCCACCTCCGCCTCCTCCTCCTCCCTCTCACCCTCAGGGTTGCTCCACACTGTGCAGTGGCCAGTTTGCTGAATTACTGAGTCTGGCCTGTTTCTTTTTCCCTATTACTGTTAGAGTTTCCTTTTACTCTTTGACTGTGAAAGAAAGAACTTGCATTTATTTAGCACCTTTTATGACCCCAGGATGTCCCAAAGTGCTTTACAGTCAATGGAGTACTTTTGAAGTGTGGTCACTGTTGTAATGTAGGAAAAACATCAGCCAATTTGTGCACAGCAAGATCCCACAAACAGCAATGAGATAATGACCAGATAATCTGTTCTAGCGATGTTGGTTGAGGGCTAGATATTGGCCAGGACACCGGGGAGAACTCCCCTGCTCTTCTTCGAAATACTGGTCTCGGTTTAACGAGACGGCACCTCGGGCAGTGCAGCACTCCCTCAATACTGCACTCGAATGCCTGCCTGGATTATGTGCTAAAGTCTCTGGAGTGGGTCTCGAACCACGACCTTCTGACTCAGAGGCGAGATGCTACCCACTGAACCATATCTAACAACTGTTGCACTGAATGAGGCAGAGTTTCCCCTTTAGGCGCAGTCGGGAAATTGTGCCCAAAATGTGCTTGAAACTGTGCTGGTTAGGTTTCGCTAAAAAACATTTGCATAATCACAAACGTAAAATCTTCCATGAACCAGCGCACTCGGGCAGTGTAACAGAATGTAATCGTTTCTTCTTTTTTTCCTTTCCATTAAAAAGTATTCCTTGATGTATTTAAGAGTGGTGACCTGGTGTTTTATTAATGCAACTGACAATGAGTTTATCACCAAAAATAAGCATTTTTAATAAGGGTATCATCCTCCATCTGTAAGTAACCGGATTACTTTGATGAAGTAATGGAGAGGGTTGATGAGGGGAGTGCGGTTGATGTTGTGTATATGGACTTTCAAAAAGGGTTTGATAAAGTACCAAATAATAGACTTGTTAGCAAAATTAAAGCCCATGAGATTAAAGGGACAGTGGCAGCGTGGATACAAAATTGGCTCGGGGACAGAAAACAGAGAGTAGTGGTGAACGGTTGTTTTTTAGACTGGAGGGAAGTATACAGTGGTGTTCCCCAAGGGTCGGTATTAGGACCACTGCTCTTTTTGATATATATTAATGACCTGGACTTGGGTATAGAGGGTATAATTTCAAAGTTTGCAGATGACATGAAACTCGGAAATGTAGTAAACAATGTGGAGGATAGAAACAGATTTCAGGAGGACAGACAGACTGGTGAAATGGGCAGACACATGGCAGGTAAAATTTAACACAGAGAAGTGTGAAGTGATTCATTTTGGTAGGAAGAATGAGAAGAGGCAATATAAACTAAATGGTACAATTTTAAAGGGGGTGCAGGAACAGAGAGACCTGGGGGTGTATGTGCACAAATCTTTGAAGGTGGCAGGACAAGTTGAGAAGGCTGTTAAAAAAGCATATGGGATCCTGGGCTTCATTAATAGAGGCGTAGAGTACAAAAGCAAGGAAGTTATGCTAAACCTTTATAAAACACTGGTTAGGCCTCAGCTGGAGTATTGTGTTCAATTCTGGGCACCACACTTTAGGAAGGATGTCAAGGCCTTGGAGAGGGTGCAGAAGAGATTTACTAGAATGGTACCAGGGATGAGGGACTTCAGTTATGTGGAGAGACTGGAGAAGCTGGGGTTGTTCTCCTTAGAACAGAGAAGGTTAAGGGGAGATTTGATAGAGGTGTTCAAAATCATGAACGATTTTGATAGAATAAATAAGGAGAAACTGTTTCAGTGGCAGGAGGGTCGGTAACCAGAGGTCACAGATTTAAGGTTATTTATAGAATGATACAGCACAGAAGGAGGCCATTCGCCCGTCGTGCCTGTCCTATTTAGTCCCACACCCCAGCTGTTTCCCCATAACCCTGTAAATTAGTCCTCTTCAAGTACATGTCCAATCGCCTTTTGAAAGTTCCTGTGGACTCTGCTTCCACCTCTCTTTCAGGTAGCTCGTTCCAGATCTTAACAAACCTCTGTGAAAAAAATTCTTCTCAATTCTCCTCTAGTTCTTTGGCCAATTATTTAAAATCTATGACCTCTGGTTACTGACCAATTGGCAAAAGAGGCGACATGAGGAAAAATAATTTTAATCAGCGAGGTGTTATGATCTGGAATGTACTGAATCATAGAATCACAGAATCATAGAAATTTACGGCACAGATGGAGGCCATTCGGCCCATCGTGTCTGTGCCGGCTGAAAAAGAGCCACCCAGTCAAATCCCACTTTCCAGCACTTGGTCTGTAGCCCTGTAGGTTACGGCACTTCAGGTGCACATCCGGGTACTTTTTAAATGAGTTGAGGGTTTCTGCCTCTCCCACCCTCTCAGGCAGTGAGTTCCAGACCCCCACCACCCTCTGGGTGAAAACATTTCTCCTCAGCTCCCCTCTAATCCTTCTACCAATTACTTTAAATCACTGCCTGAAAGGGTGGTGGAAGCAGATTCAATAATAATTTTCAAAAGGGAATTAGATAAATACTTGAAGGGAAAATTTACAGGGCTATGGAGAAAGAGCGGGGGAATGGGACTAATTGGATAGCTTTCAAAGAGCCGGTACAGGCACGATGGGCTGAATGGCCTCCTCCTGTGCTGTATCATTTTATGATTCTATGATTTAAAATCACTGAAAATGACTTTAAAAGTTTTTGCTGTAACAATGGAACGTAACCAGCTTTGAACTGCTCAACTGAAGCCAGTCTTTTGTCAATGAGCCCATCCTTGTAAAGAGTCACAAAGAACTTCAAACAGAAAATGTTTACAACACCACAGAATGTAAGGACTAAGACAGGGTCTGAGCTTCCAACCATGTTTTTTTGCTGTTGTTTCTTCAATAAACGTCCCATTGATTCGGACGTTGTTTGTTGTCAGTCTTGGGGTGGGCGGGGGTTCTGAAATTGAGGGCATTCAGCCTCTCAACAGCTGTGCCCCCTGCTGCTGTCTGGATTTCCCTGGCAGTTCGAAGTGCTGCCTCCCCTGGTCGCTCCTCACCCCACCACCTTGAAATGTCCAGGTTGGGATCTTCCCATTCCAGGGGTTCCTCGGCCTCACTCTCTGGGATGAACCCTTCCTGCAGAGAGAAACTGCACAGTGCCAGGCAGGCCCACTACAATCCCCGTCTCCTGACTGTCCCCCCGGGGGGTACTACAATCCCCGTCTCCTGACTGTCCCCCCCGGGGGGTACTACAATCCCTGTCTCCTGACTGTCCCTCCGGGGGGTACTACAATCACCGTCTCCTGACTGTCCCCCCGGGGGGTACTACAATCCCCGTCTCCTGACTGTCCCCCCGGGGGGTACTACAATCCCCGTCTCCTGACTGTCCCCCCGGGGGGTACTACAATCCCCGTCTCCTGACTGTCCCCCCGGGGGGTACTACAATCCCCGTCTCCTGACCTGTCCCCCCGGGGGGTACTACAATCCCCGTCTCCTGACCTGTCCCCCCGGGGGGTACTACATGTCACCTCCTGACCTGCCCCCCCGGGGGTTACTACAGGTCCCTGTCTCCTGACCTGTCCCCCCGGGGGTTACTACAGTCCCTGTCTCCTGACCTGTCCCCCCGGGGGTTACTACAGTCCCTGTCTCCTGACCTGTCCCCCCGGGGGTTACTACAGGTCGTCTCCTGACCTGTCCCCCCGGGGGTTACTACAGGTCACCTCCTGACCTGTCTGGGGGTTACTACAGGTCACCTCCTGACCTGTCTGGGGGTTACTACAGGTCACCTCCTGACCTGTCTGGGGGTTACTACAGGTCACCTCCTGACCTGTCTGGGGGTTACTACAGGTCACCTCCTGACCTGTCTGGGGGTTACTACAGGTCACCTCCTGACCTGACCGGGCCCCCGATGTGGGATTGAAAGATCCTGATGTTCCCCTCCATCACCTGCCCGATGACACTGATACTCTGCAGCGTTCTGGGTGATGTGGAAAGGTGTTATAACCCACAGGTTCAGGAGTAGGCCTTGTCCCCCAGAATCCAGCCGTGCCTCCGGGCCTGCCCGCTGAACAAGTTACTGATGGCGGAGAGTGATGGTGTGGTGCCAGATTCCCCGATGTTCAGCAGAAAGACATTGCGGTTAGTCTGGACATTCTTAGAGCGGAAACCTTCCCAATTCATGAATGAGATCGCGTTATCAGTCGGAGCGCCGGGCCCCACCTGCCGGAGCTCCGAGGCCCACGTGCCGGAGCTCCGAGGCCCACGTGCCGGAGCTCCGAGGCCCCACCTGCCGGAGCTCCGAGGCCCACGTGTCGGAGCTCCGAGGCCCACGTGTCGGAGCTCCGAGGCCCCACCTGCCGGAGCTCCGGGCCCCACCTGCCGGAGCGCCGGGCCCCACCTGCCGGAGCTCCGAGGCCCACGTGCCGGAGCTCCGGGCCCCACCTGCCGGAGCTCCGGGCCCCACCTGCCGGAGCTCCGGGCCCCACCTGCCGGAGCTCCGGGCCCCACCTGCCGGAGCTCCGGGCCCCACCTGCCGGAGCTCCGGGCCCCACGTGCATTGCATCGATGGCTCCCTGCCCCCTGGGTAAGTCCCTTCGCTCCTCAGGCCACATTCCATATTGAATGAAGTCAGATGCCCTTTGGTATGTGACCTGTCGAATGGCTCTCTGGCTCGCAGTGCACCGATCGCCAGTGGATGCATGGAACAATCCCAACCCATAGAAACTGAGGGTGTTGCTGACCTTCAGCTCCGTCGATAAGGCCCTGTGTGAAACAGGCCACAGCTTCAGATCTCCCCTCTGGATCTCGCACAGGTTCCCAATTGCTTCTTTCATGAAGCGCAGTCTGTGAACACACTGTTCCCCTGACAGGTCCTTGTGTGATCTTTGCTCCCTGTACACTCTCTGGGTGGGGCTAATAACGAGAGTGTCCTTGTCTCCTTCCAATGGTACCTCAGTCACAGTTCCTCTTCGCTCCCTCCTATGGGGCACCCATTGGAGGTTTGTCTTCTGCACGTATCTGGGTTCAGAGATTCTCAGGACTTTGCTCTGAAGGACTGAAGATGTCAGAATGGAAAAATCTAAAAAGATCCCAGAAAAATCACTAGCAGCTCCACAGAAGCAGCTACAGTCAGGAGACTTCTACACCAGACGGTAATAAACGACACTCTGGACCTGCTGTTCCTGGTTTTCTTGGTGTAATTCTACAGCCACCACGAAACCAGCATAAACCCAGAAAATTCCAGCAAGCTGCACTTTTCAATGGGGTTGGGCTACGATAATCAGTCTCAGAGGGTTTCAGTGAAGGGGTCCTGGAAGCAAGGCAAAGGATTGATGAAACTCTGGCGTAATGTTCGAATGGGCGCAATTCACTCACACCCATATTTCCTCGATCTTTTACACTCAAAATCACTCAAGTTTGAGTGTAACTTTCCGAGAAATTCCCCATCACCCCCATGATGTCAAATCCAGGCAGAGTGAGATAAACTCCAAACCACTGCATTCTGGAGCCCGGTGAGGGCCTGCCCCAGCCTTACACACTCACATGTGTTGCTGCAATGTGTTTTACAACCACACAAACATGACAGTATCACTGCACCCTTTACACTGTTGTGAAATTTAAATGTTTAATGAAATACAGCTGTAAATAGTGCAGTGACAGCTACAAATATATATATATAATAGTGCAAGTCACACATCTGCCCTGTCACACTTCCTGTGTTACACATTTATCCTGCCACACTTCCTGTGTTACACTTTTTGATTGACTTTTTTTATTTGAGCCAACAAATCGGAGCTCTGAGTGTGAGAAGTGATGGAAATCATCAAATCAAAAAAACTGAGAGGAAAAATTTGCTCAAAATGTTTTTTCACAAACCTTTTGTCAGTCCTGCCTCTTTCAAAGGTATTAATGTAGAAACATTTAAAGTTACATATTTTACAACAACTTTATTAAACTTACCAAGAAAATTTCTGTTTGTGTCTTTCAGATTGTCAGTCACAAATCTCAGCCTCCCTCCAAAGCTTGGGCTTGGAGTTGGAGTTGTTATTCCCCCTCAACCCCCGCCTCCCCCTCAACCCCCGCCTCCCCCTCAACCCCCATTCCCCCTCAACCCCCGCCTCCCCCTCAACCCCCGCCTCCCCCTCACTCCCCGCCTCCCCCTCACTCCCCATTCCCCCTCCCCCTCACTCCCCATTCCCCCTCAACCCCCGCCTCCCCCTCACTCCCCATTCCCCCTCACTCCCCGCCTCCCCCTTCTTACCCTCCCCTCACCCCTCCCCTCACCCCTCCCCTCCCTCCCTCCTCACTCACTCCTCCCCCTTCTTACCCTCCCCCCCCCATCCCGGGGGGTGTGAGGCGGGGAGCCGCCGCCAGAGGTTCCCTCCCCCGGACCCGAGCCTCCTCCCCGCCCCTTCCAGTGACTCCGCCCGCCCGCCCGGCTCGGCGGTGGATGGCAGCTTACGGCCGGTGATCCCCGGCCCGGTACCGACCCCCGGGCTCCGGGGACCCCTCGCCATGGAGACTCCGCTCACCCCCGCCCGGCTCCAGCCGCCAGTCCCAGTCCCAGTCCCGGTCCGGTCCCCGGAGCCGCAGCCGCCGGTCCCAGTCCCAGTCCCGGTCCGGTCCCCGGAGCCGCAGCCGCCGGTCCCAGTCCCAGTCCCAGTCCCGGTCCGGTCCCCGGAGCCGCAGCCGCCGGTCCCAGTCCCAGTCCCGGTCCGGTCCCCGGAGCCGCAGCCGCCGGTCCCAGTCCCAGTCCCGGTCCGGCGACATCAGCACCAACACAACCTGAAACACCGCTACGAGCTGAGGGAGACTCTGGGCAGAGGCACCTACGGCCGGGTGAAGGCGGCGACCGAGCGCTTCACCGGCAGAGCGGTAAGGACCGGGACTGGGATCGAGCTGGGAAACTGATCCAGGGAATGGGAAAATCCCAGGGGTTGTGCTGGGAAACCGACCCGAGGAATGGGAAGATCCCGGGGATTGAGCTGGGAAACTGTCCAGGGGAATGGGAAGATCCCGGGGATTGAGCTGGGAAACCGACCCGGGGAAAGGGAAGATCCTGGGGATTGATCTGGGAAACTGATCCAGGGAATGGGAAGATCCCGGGGATTGAGCTGGGAAACTGACCCGGAGAATGGGAAGATCCTGGGGATTGAGCTGGGAAACTGTTCCGGGGAATGGGAAGATCCCGCGGATTGAGCTGGGAAACTGACCCGGAGAATGGGAAGATCCTGGGGATTGAGCTGGGAAACTGTTCCGGGGAATGGGAAGATCCCAGGGATTGAGCTGGGAAGATCCCGGGGGTTGTGCTGGGAAACTGACCCGGGGAATGGGAAGATCCCGGGGATTGAGCTGGGAAACCGACCCGGGGAAAGGGAAGATCCCGGGGATTGAGCGGGGAAACTGATCCAGGGAATGGGAAGATCCTGGGGATTGAGCTGGGAAACTGTTCCGGGGAATGGGAAGATCCCAGGGATTGAGCAGGGAAACTGATCCAGGGAATGGGAAGATCCTGGGGATTGAGCTGGGAAACTGTTCCGGGGAATGGGAAGATCCCAGGGATTGAGCTGGGAAACTGTTCCGGGGAATGGGAAGATCCCAGGGATTGAGCTGGGAAACTGACCCGGGGAATGGGAAGATCCCAGGGATTGAGCTGGGAAACTGACCCCGGGAATGGGAAGATCCCAGGGATTGAGCTGGGAAAGTGACCAGGGGAATGGGAAGATCCCAGGGATTGAGCTGGGAAACTGACCCCGGGAATGGGAAGATCCCAGGGATTGAGCTGGGAAAGTGACCAGGGGAATGGGAAGATCCCGTGGATTGAGCTGGGAAACTGACCCGGGGAGTGGGAAGATCCCGGGGATTGAGCTGGGAATCTGACCCGGGGAATGGGAAGATCCCGGGGATTGGGTGAGAGGTATTTTTGGGAAAATAGAAACTTCATGTCCAGGCAACACCCAGAGTTCAGGCGGGTGATTTATTTCTCATCACCTGAAACTTATTGGGCCGGATTTTGCTGTGATCGGTGAATGAGCAGTGCCGGCCCTCAGTCAGACTTGTCCTTGCCCAGAGACTTTCCATGGGTTTTTGCAGACAAGTTGCTGTAAATTAGAGATCAAACAGTGCGGAGCGCCCCCTCTCCCGGGCATCTAGGAGCTGTATGAACGGGGCAAGGAACTGTGTATCTCATTAACTAATCAGATTGAAGAATCGTTAATGAGCAGCGCAGACTGAACCAGGAAGTGTAAGTTCGAATAGTGAATTCAATGTCAGATCAGGTACAGTAAATGAAATAAAGAGATTGGATTAAGAGCCAGAGATAAAAAGTAAGAACATTTTTTAAAATTTTAATTATTTTTTTAAATGTCCAACAATAATTAAAAGCTGAAGGGATGAGACTCCACACTTGTAAAAGTTAATTTTCAGTGCTAGAGAGGTTGTTTGGCAGTAATTAAGATTTACCACACCGCTACAAGGGTGCTTACACTGGAATGGACAAGCCCTAACCTTTACTGGCGAGTTTAGTCCGTATCAATGACGCAGGAACTTCACACCGTTCAATACATTTGAACGGTGAGTCAGACGGCGAGATGCCATTTTGGCGCAGCTTTTGGAGGAGCAGGGCATCTCGGGCAGCAACTTCCCGATTTCCGTGTTTAACTCACGTGTGCGGGCACCGGAAGTTACTGTCCGATTAGCACATGAATAACGGTGAGCACGGTTAGCCTCACCGTTAGTTTACAGCAAAATCCCTCCCATCATCTTTCAGCATTAACATTATTTGTAGGGGCAAGAATCCAGACTCTGTATTTGCACTGTTTTGGCACCATTCTTGCATTACTTTTGCTTCCATGACAGTCTGGTGTTTGGGAGGATACCTGATGGTCCAGGTCTGGGTTTGGTCCAGGTCCAGGTCTGGGTTTGGTCCAGGTCCAGGTCTGGTCCAGGTCCAGGTCTGGGTTTGGTCCAGGTCCAGGTCTGGTCCAGGTCCAGGTCTGGGTTTGGTCCTGATCCAGGTCTGGGTTTGGTCCTGACCCAGGTCTGGGTTTGGTCCTGACCCAGGTCTGTGTTTGGTGCTGGTCCAGGTCTGGGCTAGGTCCAGGTTTGGTTCTGATCTAGGTCTGGGTTAGGTCTAGGTTCTGGTTTGGTTCTGGTCCAGGTCTGAGTTAGGTTCTGGTTCTGGTCCAGGTCTGAGTTAGGTTCTGGTTCTGATCCAGGCCTGGGTTAGGTGCAGGTCCAGGTCCAAGTTCGGGTCTCTGCCTCTCACCAATGGTCCATATATGGCTGGGCTAGCATCGCAACATTAACCAGACAGAGAGTGAAAGTAATGGGATTGCGCAGGGTTAACCCAGTCTGTGAGGGGGAGAGAGGGTGGAGTAACCTTGTGAGAGCTAGGCCCGGTGTGTGCTGTACCTCACCCCACCTCAGCTGGGCACTAGGAACAGCCAAGCTGGGATCCCAGGTCCAGCTGAGTCCTCAGTGCCTGTTACAGTGGGCTCCAAGCTACGTTCCCCACACAGATGGGTTTCAGGTCCCGCGTTCAGGCTCTTCAATCCGAGAATCCTGGTAAAGGGAGCTGGAACCAGGCTTCAACTCCTGGGTTAAAATGGGAATGAACCATGGGGGCAGGGGGACTATCTCCCCCCAGGCACTGGACTAGGGCATTAAATCCACCCAGCAGCAGGGGTGATGATAGTCTGTTAGTCCCGTAGGTCTGATGGGCCAGATCACCACCCCCGATCGTCACCAGCCGCCCTGTGCCTGCTGTGGATCACCCTCTGCTGGTTTGACAGAGACTTCAGTTGGGCTGAATGTCTGAACAAGTAATTCCCAACAGGTGCTCCAGCCAGGAATCAACACCCCTGGTGCTTCACACTGTTTGACTAAACCAGGTACCTCGTGTTGGATAGAACCGCCCGATGTGTGCCCACCCAATTCTCCAAGGTGATTTATTGTGTGGCACTCGGCTCACAGTCTAACTCAAAATTGAGGTTATAAAAATGTCTGTTCAGTGGTTTATATCAGTATGGGGTGTGTGTGGAATGTCAGTGCTGTTGGATGATCCTGTCCATGTCGGGTTAGTAGGAGGAGGAGCCTGCAGGAGGTGTAGGATTCAAAGATCGTGAATGGCACCACCCGTGAGTGCTCGGGTTGGGAGGGAGCTAACTCATGAAGGATTCTACCTTGATCAGTGAGTGAATCCTTGCTGACTTACTCATGGCTTCCCCTTGTCAGTGCGTAAAGTTGGGATACAGTTTTGAACTCGAGATGATCAAATTTGTTGCTTTATTTTGTTGTGAAAATAATAATAACACCAATTAACTTGGCTGAGAATTGTCAAAATACAGTAAAGAAAGAAAGACTTAAATTTATATAGCGCCTTTCACAACCTCAGGACGTCCCAAAACACTTTACAGCCAACTAAGTACTTTTGAAGTGTAATCACTGTTGTAATGTTATAAATTGGATCGGCTATTGGAGATTCGAAGTGTGAGGATTGTTGGACCATTAAACTTTCTCAAAATGGCAGTCTGCGATTTTTCAAATTTCATAAATCAAAAGGAAATGGGTGAGGATGTGGATTGGGATTAGCTTTACGCTGCTTGGGAGATCGAGTGGCTCATTCCCCTTTCGAATCCTGGGAGCTGACCTTGAGCAGTGCTGATGTGGAAAGCTCTATCTCTCTGCTTGCCTAAGTGAGTTTGGGCACTGAATGCAGGTTCATAGCACAGGAACAACCCATAATTAAACACAAATTGACAATCTCACTCAAAGAGCTGTAGGGATGGCTAATGTGGGACATGGACATGGAAATGCCAGCCTGGTGCAGAAAGGAGGTGCCACTCTGAGGCCGGCAGTTGATGCAAGTTGTTGAGTAGAATAGGGAGCTTCATTCGGGGTCTATCATTAGAAACCAAGGTGATGTAGGTACCTCACCCATACTGCAGGGACATCGGAAAGATCCAAAACAGTAAAAGAGGAAACTGGGTAGGGAGGAATCTGTGAGTGGAGGTGATAGTCTTGCAGGAAACATGAAGGCAATGTCCTGCTTGAGTTTTGAAGCCTGAAGATTGTGGGAGGAAGGGAAGACCGAGGGGAGGTAAGGAGTTCCCGAAGAAGAATGAGTTATCGTCGTTTTTTTTATTTGTTGGTTTCTAAAACTCTCCCAATCCCCAGGCTTATTATTCTTCTTGGCAACATCATAGGCCTCTTCTTTCTTTTTTTTATTCGTTCATGGGATGTGGGCGTCGCTGGAGAGGCCGGCATTTATTACCCATCACTAATTGCCCTTGAGAAGGTGGTGGTGAGCCGCCTTCTTGAACCGCTGCAGTCCGTGTGGTGACGGTTCTCCCACAATGCTGTTAGGAAGGGAGTTCCAGGATTTTGACCCGGCGACGATGAAGGAACGGCGATATATTACCAAGTCGGGATGGTGTGTGACTTGGAGGGGAACGTGCAGGTGGTGTTGTTCCCATGTGCCTGCTGCCCTTGTCCTTCCAGGCGGTAGAGGTCGCGGGTTTGGGAGGTGCTGTCGAAGAAGCCTTGGCGAGTTGCTGCAGTGCATCCTGTGGATGGTACACACTGCAGCCACGGTGCGCCGGTGGTGAAGGGAGTGAATGTTTAGGGTGGTGGATGGGGTGCCAATCAAGCGGGCTGCTTTGTCCTGGATGGTGTCAAACTTCTTGAGTGTTGTTGGAGCTGCACTCATCCAGGCAAGTGGAGAGTATTCCATCACACTCCTGACTTGTGCCTTGTAGATTGTGGAAAGGCTTTGGGGAGTCAGGAGGTGAGTCACTCGCTGCAGAATACCCAGCCTCTGACCTGCTTTTGTAGCCACAGTATTTATGTGGCTGGTCCAGTTAAGTTTCTGGTCAGTGGTGACCCCCAGGATGTTGATGGTGGGGGATTCAGCAATGGTAATGCCGTTGAATGTCAAGGGGAGGTGGTTGGACTGTCTCTTGTCGGAGATGGTCATTGTCTGGCACTTGTTTGGCGCGAATGTCGTAAACTGTGATGTATCTTGATTTCAATACAGTGAGGATGTAGGAAGAAGGAAGAGTGTGCTGAAGTTGAGAGGAACAAGAGGATTCAGAGGAGCGCTGACCATGGTACTGCTGCTAAAATAGAGAAAGCAAGAAATGTGTTTGTGAGTGATAGAGAGAGAGAGAGAGAGAGAGATTGCAAGTTAGAGAGGAGAGAGGGACTGCCTATTAGAGTCATAGAGTCATAGAGTTATACAGCACGGAGAGAGGCCCTTCGGCCCATCGTGTCCGCGCCGGCCATCAGCCCTGTCTACTCTAATCCCATATTCCAGCATTTGGTCCGTAGCCTTGTATGCTATGGCATTTCAAGTGCTCATCCAAATGCTTCTTGAATGTTGTGAGGGTTCCTGCCTCCACAACCCTTTCAGACAGTGAGTTCCAGACTCCAACCACCCTCTGGGTGAAAAAGTTCTTTCTCAAATCCCCTCTAAACCTCCCGCCTTTTACCTTGAATCTATGTCCCCTTGTTATAGAACCCTCAACGAAGGGAAAAAGCTCCTTAGTATCCATCCTATCTATGCCCCTCATAATTTTGTACACCTCAATCATGTCCTCCCTCAGCCTCCTCTGCTCCAAGGAAAACAAACCCAATCTTCCCAGTCTCTCTTCATAGCTGAAGCGCTCCAGCCCTGGTAACATCCTGGTGAATCTCCTCTGCACCCTCTCCAAAGCGATCACATCCTTCCTGTAGTGTGGCGACCAGAACTGCACACAGTACTCCAGCTGTGGCCTAACCAGTGTTTTATACAGCTCCATCATAACCTCCTTGCTCTTATATTCTATGCCTCGGCTAATAAAGGCAAGTATCCCATATGCCTTCTTTACCACCTTATCTACCTGTTCCGCCGCCTTCAGGGATCTGTGAACTTGCACACCAAGATCCCTCTGACCCTCTGTCTTGCCTAGGGTCCTCCCATTCATTGTGTATTCCCTTGCCTTGTTAGTCCCTCCAAAGTGCATCACCTCACACTTTTCCGGGTTAAATTCCATTTGCCACTGTTCCGCCCATCTGACCAACCCATCTATATCGTCCTGCAGACTGAGGCTATCCTCCTCGCTATTTACCACCCTACCAATCTTTGTATCATCAGCGAACTTACTGATCATACCTTTTACATTCATATCCAAGTCATTAATGTAGACCACAAACAGCAAGGGACCCAGCACCGATCCCTGTGGTACCCCACTGGCCACAGGCTTCCAGTCACAAAAACAACCTTCGACCATCACCCTCTGCCTTCTGCCACTAAGCCAGTTTTGTATCCAAAGTGCCAAGGCACCCTGGATTCCATGGGCTCGTACCTTCTTGACCAGTCTCCTGTGGGGGACTTTATCGAAGGCCTTACTGAAATCCATGTATACCACATCCACTGCGTTACCCTCATCCACACGCCTAGTCACCCCCTCAAAAAATTCAATCAAATTAGTCAGACATGATCTTCCCTTGACAAAGCCATGTTGACTATCCCTGATTAATCCTTGCTTCTCCAAGTGGAGACTAATTTTGTCCTTCAGAATTTTTTCCAATAATTTTCCTACCACTGATGTTAGGCTCACTGGCCTGTAGTTCCCCGGTTTTTCCCTACTCCCCTTCTTGAATATTAGGCAAGAAGCATTTCTTTATACCCTAAAGAAGACAAGAACGAGGAGAGGCAATATAAACTGGAGGGCACAATTCTAAAAGGGGTACAGGAACAGGGAGATCTGGGGCTATATGTACACAAATTGTTGAAGGTGACAGGGCAGGTTGAGACAGTGGTTAAAAAAGCATAGAAACATAGAAAATAGGAGCAGGAGTAGGCCATTCGGCCCTTCGAACCTGCTCCGCCATTCAATATGATCATGGCTGATCCTCTATCTCAATACCATATTCCCACTCTCTCCCCATACCCCTTGATGCCTTTTGTGTCTAGAAATCTATCTAGCTCCTTCTTAAATATATTCAGTGACTTGGCCTCCACAGACTTCTGTGATAGAGAATTCCACAGGTTCACCACCTTCCGACTGAAGAAATTTCTCCTCATCTCAGTCCTAAATGTCCTACCCCATATCCTGAGACAGTGACCCCTCGGTCTGGACCCCCCAGCCAGGGGAAACATCCTCCCTGCATCCAATCTGTCTAGCCGTCAGAATTTTATATGTTTCAATGAGATCCCCTCTCATTCTTCTAAACTCAAGTGAATACAGGCCGAGTCGACCCAATCTCTCCTCATACGACAGTCCTGCCATCCCAGGAATCAGTCTGGTGAACCTTCGCTGCACTCCCTCTACGGCAAATATATTCTTTCTTAGGTAAGGAGACCAAAACTGCACACAATACTCCAGGTGTGGTCTCATCAAGGCCCTGTATAACTGCAGTAAGACATCCTTGTTCCTGTACTCAAATCCTCTTGCAATGAAGGCCAATATACCATTTACCTTCCTAACTGCTTGCTGCAGCTGCATGTTTGCTTTCAGTGACTGGTGTACAAGGACACCCAGGTCCCTTTGTACATCAACATTTCCCAGTCTATCACCATTTAAATAATACTCTGCCTTTCTGTTTTTCCTTCCAAAGTGGATAACTTCACATTTATCCACATTATACTGCATCTGCCACGTATCTGCCCACTCACTCAACTTGTCTAAATCGCCTTGAAGCCTCTTTGCATCCTCCTCACAACTAACAATCCCACCTAGTTGTCAGCAAACTTGGAAATATTACATTTGGTTCCCTCATCCAAATCATTGATATATATTGTGAATAGCTGGGGCCCAAGCACTGATCCCTGCGGTACCCCACTAGTCACTGCCTGCCACCCCGAAAAAGACCCATTTATTCCTACTCTCTGTTTCCTGTCTGTTAACCAATTTTTAATCCATGCCAGTATATTACCCCCAATCCCATGTGCTTTAATTTTGCACACTAACCTCTCGGAGCTGGAGCTGCGGTTGGACTCACTGTGGAGCATCCGCGATGCAGAGAAACTCGTGGATAGCACGTTTAGCGAGTTGGTCACACCGCAGGTAAAGGGTATACAGGCAGGAAGTGAATGGGTGACCACCAGGAAGAGTAAGAGATGCAGGCAGGTAGTGCAGGGGTCCCCTGTGGCCATCCCCCTCTCAAACAGATATGCCACTTTGGATGCTGTTGGGGGGGATGACTTATCAGGGGAAGGCAGCAGCAGCCAACTTCCTGGCACCACGGGTAGCTCTGCTGCACAGGCTGGGAGGAAAAAGAGTGGCAGAACTATAGTGATAGGGGACTCAATTGTAAGGGGAATAGACAGGCGTTTCTGCGGCCGCAACCGAGACTCCAGGATGGTGTGTTGCCTCCCTGGTGCAAGGATCAAGGATGTCTCGGAGCGGCTACAGAACATTTTGGAGGGGGAGGGCGAACAGCCAGCTGTCGTGGTGCACATAGGCACCAACGATATAGGTAAAAAAGGGGATGAGGTCCTAAAAGCAGAATATAGGGAGTTAGGAGGTAAATTAAAAAATAGGACCTCAAAGGTAGTAATCTCAGGATTGCTGCCAGTGCCACGTGCTAGTCAGAGTAGAAATAGGAGGATATTTCAAATGAATACGTGGCTAGAGGAATGGTGCAAGGGGGAGGGATTCAAATTCCTGGGACACTGGAAACGGTTCTGGGGGAGGTGGGACCAGTACAAACCGGATGGTCTGCACCTGGGCAGGGCCGGGACCGCTGTCATAGGAGGAGTGTTTGCTAGTGCTGTTGGGGAGGGTTTAAACTAAAGTGGCAGGGGGTTGGGAACCTGAGCAGGGAGAGAGAGGAAAGCGTAACAGGAAGGGACAGAAGGTATGGAGTAATAGGTAAAGTGTTAAAAAAGGAAAAAGCAGGAACTAAGCGTCACAAAACAGATTTGAAAGTTCTTTATCTGAATGCACGTAGCATTCGTAATAAAATGGACGAGTTAACGGCACAAATAACTACGTATGGGTATGATCTTGTGGCCATTACAGAAACATGGCTGCAGGGTGACAACGACTGGGAATTAAATATGCCAGGGTATTTAACAATCAGGAAGGACAGGCAGGAAGGAAGGGGAGGTGGGGTGGCTATGTTAATAAAGGAAGGAATCACTGTAATACAGAGAAATGATATTGGGGCAAAGCATCAAGATAATGAAACAGTTTGGGTGGAGATAAGGAATAATAAGGGAAAAAAAACATTAGTGGGCGTAGTATATAGGCCTCCTAATAGTTGCAACTCTGCTGGAAGAAGTATTAATCAGGAGATAGTCGGGGCATGTAATAAGGGAACAGCCATAATTATGGGGGATTTTAATTATCATATTAACTGGACAAATCAAATTGGGCAGAGCAGCCTTGAGGACGAGTTCATTGAGTGCATCAGGGATGGATTTCTTGAGCAGTATGTAACTGATCCTACAAGGGGGCAGGCAACCTTGGACCTGGTCCTGTGTAATGAGTCAGGATTAATTAATAATGTCCTAGTTAAGGATCCCCTTGGAACGAGCGACCACAACATGGTTGAATTCCATATCCAATTAGAGGGTGAGAAGGTTGATTCTCAAACAAGCGTACTGAGCTTGAATAAAGGAGACTATGATGGTATGAGAGCGGAATTGATTAAAGTGGACTGGGAAAATAGATTAAAGGGTAAGACGGTACATGAGCAGTGGTGTTCATTTAGGGAGTTATTTTACAACTTTCAAAATAAATATATTCCACTGAGGAAAAAAGGGTGTAAAAGAAATGACAGCCATCCGTGGCTAAGTAAAGAAATCAAGGATAGTATCCGACTAAAAACAAGGACATACAAGGTAGCCAAACTTAGTGGGAGGATAGAAGATTGGGAATTCTTCAAAAGACAGCAAAAAGTAACTAAAGGATTGATTAAGAAAGGGAAGTTAGATTATGAAAAGAAATTAGCAAAAAATATAAAAACAGATAGCAAGAGTTTCTATAGTTATATAAAAAGAAAAAGGGTGGCTAAGGCAAACATAGGTCCCTTAGAGGATGAGACCGGGAAATTAATGGTGGGAAACATGGAGATGGCAAAAATGCTGAACAAATATTTTGTTTCAGTCTTTACAGTAGAGGACACTAAGAATATCCCAACACTGGACAAACAGGGGACTCTCGGGGGGGAGGAGCTAAATACGATTAAAATCACTCAGGAGATGGTACTCAGTAAAATAATGGGACTCAAGGCGGATAAATCCCCTGGACCTGATGGCTTCCATCCTAGGGTCTTGAGGGAAGTGGCAGTAGGGATTGTGGATGCTTTGGTGATAGTTTTCCAAAATTCCCTGGACTCAGGAGAGGTCCCGGCAGATTGGAAAACTGCTAATGTAACACCGTTATTTAAAAAGGGTAGTAGGCAGAAGGCTGGAAATTATAGGCCAGTTAGCTTAACATCTGTGGTGGGTAAAATTTTGGAGTCTATTATTAAGGAGACAGTAACGGAACATTTAGATAAGCATAATTTAATAGGACAAAGTCAGCATGGCTTTATGAAGGGGAAGTCATGTCTGACAAATTTGCTTGAGTTCTTCGAGGATATAGCGTACAGGGTGGATAAAGGGGAACCAGTGGACATAGTGTATTTAGACTTCCAGAAGGCATTCGACAAGGTGCCACATAAAAGATTATTACTTAAGATAAAAAATCACGGGATTGGGGGTAATATTCTGGCATGGGTGGAGGATTGGTTATCGAACAGGAAGCAGAGAGTTGGGATAAATGGTTCATTTTCGGACTGGTAACCAGTGGTGTTCCACAGGGGTCGGTGCTGGGTCCCCAACTCTTTACAATCTATATTAACGATTTGGAGGAGGGGACCGAGTGCAACATATCAAAATTTGCAGATGATACAAAGATGGGAGGGAAAGTAGAGAGTGAGGAGGACATAAAAAACCTGCAAGGGGATATAGACAGGCTGGGTGAGTGGGCGGAGATTTGGCAGATGCAATATAATATTGGAAAATGTGAGGTTATGCACTTTGGCAGGAAAAATCAGAGAGCAAGTTATTTTCTTAATGGCGAGAGACTGGAAAGTACTGCAGTACAAAGGGATCTGGGGGTCCTCGTGCAAGAAAATCAAAAAGTTGGTATGCAGGTGCAGCAGGTGATCAAGAAAGCCAACGGAATGTTGGCTTTTATTGCTAGGGGGATAGAATATAAAAACAAGGAGGTATTGCTGCAGTTATATAAGGTATTGGTGAGACCGCACTTGGAATACTGCATACAGTTTTGGTCTCCATACTTAAGAAAAGACATACTTGCTCTCGAGGCAGTACAAAGAAGGTTCACTCGGTTAATCCCGGGGATGAGGGGGCGGACATATGAGGAGAGGTTGAGTAGATTGGGACTCTACTCATTGGAGTTCAGAAGAATGAGAGGCGATCTTATTGAAACATATAAGATTGTGAAGGGTCTTGATCGGGTGGATGCAGTAAGGATGTTCCCAAGGATGGGTGAAATTAGAACTAGGGGGCATAATCTTAGAATAAGGGGCTGCTCTTTCAAAACTGAGATGAGGAGAAACTTCTTCACTCAGAGGGTGGTAGGTCTGTGGAATTTGCTGCCCCAGGAAGCTGTGGAAGCTACATCATTAGATAAATTTAAAACAGAAATAGACAGTTTCCTAGAAGTAAAGGGAATTAGGGGTTATGGGGAGCGGGCAGGAAATTGGACATGAAGCTGAGTTCGGATCGATCAATGCCCTGTGGGTGGCAGAGAGGGCCCAGGGGCTATGTGGCCGGGTCCTGCTCCGACTTCTTGTGTTCTTTAGATTTGTGGTTGGGATCAGATCAGCCATGATCTTATTGAATGGCGGAGCAGGCTCGAGGGGCCGATTGGCCTACTCCTGCTCCAATTTCTTATGTTCTTATGTTCTTATGTTCTTATGTGGGACTTTATCAAAGGCCTTCTGAAAATCCAAATACATCACATCCACTGGTTCTCCCTTATCTATTCTACCAGTTACATCCTCAAAAAACTCCAGTAGGTTTGTCAAACACAAATTCCCTTTCATAAATCCATGTTGACTTTGTTGAATCCCGTTGATATTTTCTAAGTGTCCTGTTATCACATCTTTTATAATAGACTCTAGCATTTTCCATACTACTGACGTTAGGCTAACCAGTCTGTAGTTCCCTGTTTTCTCTCTCCCTCCTTTTTTAAATAGTGGGGTTACATTTGCCACCCTCCAATCTGCAGGAACTGTTCCATAATCTGTAGAATTTTGGAAGATGACAACTAATGCATCCATTATTTCCATGGTTACCTCTTTTAGTACTCTGGGATGCAGATTATCAGGCCCTGGGGATTTATTGGCTTTCAGTCCCAATAATTTCTCCAGCACTATTTTTTTACTAATACTAATTTCCTTTAATTCCTCCTTCTCACTAGTCCCTTGGTTCCCTAGCATTTCTGGGACGTTATTTGTGTCCTCTTCCGTGAAGACAGAACCAAAGTATTTGTTTAATTGCTCTGCCATTTCCTTGTTCCCCATAATAAATTCTCCCGTTTCTGACTGTAAGGGACCTACATTTGTCTTCACTAATCTTTTTCTTTTTACATACTTGTAGAAGCTTTTACAATCCACTTTTATGTTCCTTGCAAGTTTCCTCTCATATTCTATTTTTCCCCTCTTAATCAATCTCTTGGTCCTTTTTTGCTGAATTCTAAACTGCTCCCAATCCTCAGGCTTGCTACTTTTTCTGGCAACTTTATATGATTCCTCTTTGGATCTAATACTATCCTTAATTTCTTTTGTTAGCCATAGTTGGGCCACTTTTCCTTTTGTGTTTTTACGCCAGAAAGGAATGTATAACTGTTGCAATTCATGCATTCGTTCCTTAAATGTTAGCCATTGCCTATCCACCGGCATGCCTTTTAATGAAGCTTCCCAATCTATCATAGCCAACTCACTCCTCATACCTTCACAGTTTCCTTTGTTTAGATTTAGGACCCTAGTTTCGGATTGGACTACTTCACTTTCCTTCTTAATGAAGAATTCTATCATGTTATGGTCACTCTTCCCTAAAGGACCCCGCACAACAAGATTATTAATTCACCCCTTCTCATTGCACAATACCCAATCTCGGATAGCCTGTTCCCTGGTTGGCTCCTCAATGTACTGGTCTAAAAAACCATCTTGTACACACTCCAGGAATTCATCCTCCACAGTATTATTGCTAATTTGGTTTGGCCAATCAATATGTAGATTAAAGTCACCCATGATTACTGTAGTACCCTTGTTACATGCAACTCTAATTTCCTGTTTGATCCCATCCCCGACATTACCACTACTGTTTGGAGGCCTCTCGATAACTCCCACCAGTGTTTTTTGCCCCTTGGTGCTTAACTCCACCCAGACTGATTCTACATCTTGATTTTCTGAGCCAATATCCTTTCTCACTATTGCTCTGATCTCATCCTTTACTAATGACGCCACCCCACCTCCTTTTCCTTTTTGCCTGTCCTTCCTAAATATCGAATACCCTTGGATATTCAGCTCCCAGCCTTGGTCACCCTGCAGCCATGTCTCTGTAATTGCAATTATATCGTATCTGTTTATATCTATTTGCGCTGTTAATTTGTCTACCTTATTACGAATGCTTCGTGCATTCAGATACAGTCCTTTAGATTTGTCTTTTTAACATTTTTAGACATCTTAATATTTTTTTGTACTATGACCCTATTTGTCTTATTACCATTTTTTCTTACCCAGACCCTATTTGTTAGTGCACTCTTTTGTTTGTACTCTCTGTCCGGGCTCATACGGGGTCCTGGGCTTTATAAACAGAGGCATAGAGTACAAAAATATATAAGTCATGATGAACCTTTATAAAACACTGGTTTGACTGCAATTGGAGTATTGTGTCCAGTTCTGGGCACCACACTTTAGGAAAAATGTGAAGGCCTTAGAGAGGGTGCAGAAGAGATTTACTGGAATGATTCCAGGGATGAGGGACTTTAGTTACATGGAGAGACTGGAGAAGCTGGGGTTGTTCTCCTTGGAGCAGAGAAGGTTAAGAGGAGATTTGCTGGAGATATTTAAAATCATGAAGGGTCTAGACAGAATAGATGGAGAGAAACTCTTCCAATTGGCGGAAGGTTCAAGAACCAGAGGACGTAGAATTATGGTGATTGGCAAAAGAACCAAAGGTGACGTGCGGAAAAACTTTTTTACACAGCGAGTGGTTAGGATCTGGAATGCACTGCCCGAGGGGGTGGTGGAGGCAGATTCAATCATGGCCTTCAAAAGGAAACTGGATAAGTACTTGAAAGGAAAAAAATTTCAGGGCTACGGGGATAGGGCGGGGGAGTGGGACTAGCTGGATTGCTCTTGCAAAGATCTGGTACGGACTCGATGGGCTGAATGGCCTCCTTCCATGCTGTAACCTTTCTATGTTTCTATAATTCTAAACAGAAATGTGATAAGGACCAGATAACCTGCTTTCGGTGTTGGTTGAGGGATAAATATTGTCTCGGACACCGGGGAGAACTGCCCTGCTTTTCTAAATAGTGCCATGGGATCTTTTAAATCCACCTGAGGGGGCAGATGAGACCTCGGTTTAACAGCTCATCCGAAAGATAGCACTGGCGACATTGCAGCACTCCCTCAGTACTGCACTGAAGTGTCATTCTGGATTATGTGCTCATGTCACTGGAGTGGGATTTGAACACACGACCATCTGACTCAGGCTAGAGTGCTACCACTGAGTCACGGCTGACAACAAGGATTGGATGGTGAGTGGAGGAGGTCATTGATCTGAAGAGATAACAGAGCAGAGGACAATTCAGAGTGATGGAGAACCCCTGAGTTAATGGAATATATCGTCAAAGGATCAGACATCAGTGACAACACATAAAACAATTTGAGAGAAAACTAGATAGCCATGACGTAGCTTTGTTGGGCGGCCATTTGCTGGTACCTTGTTTAGAAATGCTTGGCCCAAGACCCTGTTAGAGGCTTTGGAATTATCCAAATCAAAGACAGATGATTCAGCAAAGTGTCGATGAACAAAATTTCAGAGGTGCAAGACACAGGCAACAAGGTCCCGAGTGGAACAGTCAGCAAAAACCATCCCGACAATCATGGATTAGGCCAGAACTTTCAAGGTAGTGATAACTTGAGTTAACAGCAGCTTCTATCATTTTACGAAGTGCCAATGTAAGGGTAATGGGATGAAACTGGAAAACAGGGGGGGTAAGTTAGATAGATTTCATTCAGAAAATAACATTTTGGGATACAGTATATGAGTAATTTGAGACATGACTCGCGGTGGTGGGGGTCTCGAACTCACTGCCTGAAAGGGTGGTAGAGGCAGAAACCCTCATCACATTTAAAAAGTACTTGGATGTGCACTTGAAGTGCCGTAACCTACAGGGCTACGGACCAAGTGCTGGAAAGTTGGATTAGGCTGGGTGGCTCTTTTTTGGCTGGCACAGACACGATGGGCCAAATGGCCTCCTTCTGTGCCATAAATTTTTATGATTCTATGATTCTATGGTGAGTGTAACAGGCTCGGGAGGAACAGGTGACTTTGGACCTCTGGTTCCCAAAGCTCTCCATCACTGGGGGTTTTCCTCACCTCATGTCTGGGTCTGTTGGAGACTCACTGATAGAGATTGATCGCTCTGATTCATCAAAAACTCCATTATCATTGGATCATGTGATTACCAGGATGGCAGAAGGTGAACTAGATGGACCTTGGTCTTTTTTCGTCCAGCAATTCCAATGTTCTTGTGTTCAGAGGCACATAGCTTGATTATATGAGGGATAACCCCAGGATATAGTCCTCCAGTACCTGATCTGAGAGTATTCAGTACTGACCAGGGATACCAGAAATGGAAATATGCAGTTTCCAGCATTAGCATCTTAAGGAGCACAGAACTTCCCGAATGAAGGTGGGAGCAATCTTTAAAATCAGGAAACAATCTTCAACATTTAAAGACACCGTCAGCTATAATTGCATTGCTATAACTTTTGCCAAAAAGACTTGATCCATCTCTAACTAGCCCCTTTAACTAGATCCTTCTCCATCACCTACCCCAGTATCCTCTGATTACAGACACTCCCTCTCCCATCTCGCCCAGAATCTGTTGATTTTTTAATTGTTTTAGACATATTGAAGCAATCAGTTTGAATGTTTTGTGGTTGACAAACTGCTATTGGAGGTGATAATTGTACAGCAACCAAACAAGTACAGTAAGCAAATAACTTACAGGGCAGCTCATGTCTACTCTGGTTAGTTGTGTGTGCAAACACATCAAAAAGTATAGAAACAAAGAGTTTCTTTCCATCCCGTTCTTGTCATGTTCACACTCGTGCATACAGATATAAATAAATATAACGGTTAGACTATTACTTGCTTTCTCCTTCATTTTAGTTATTACATAAAAACAGGCCACTCGGCCCAACCAATGTCTGTTGCTGCTTATCCTCTATGTGAGTGGTATCCTAACCCCATGTATCTGTCCTATTCCCATATCCCTTTATTCACAGTTCCTTCACTCACCTGTCTAATCTATTCCTAAATGTTGACATGGTCTCTGCTTCAATCACTAACTCGTGTCGTACTTTCCACATCCTCAGAACTCTGGCTATAAAATAGTCTCTCCTGCTCCCTCTCCTAAAACTCTTACAGTTAATCTTCTTTGCCTGCTGGTTCTAGACCCTTCAACCACACTGGAAACAGAATTTTAAACACCTTTATCTGATCACCCCTTAATCTCCTTTGTTCTAACAAAGCAACCCCAATTTTCTTATTTGTATTTCCTCATATCTGGCAGCATCCTGGTGAATCTGTGCTTCAACATCCTTCCTGTTGTGTGGGCCCAGAGCTGCACATAGTGCACCAACTGTGGTCTTTACTAAGGTTTTATATAGATTCACCTTTATGTCTCCACTTTTATATTCAATACCTCTTGCGATATCTTTCAGTATCTGTCTGTGTGCCGAAAACCCAATAGAATCCAGGAATCCAGAATATATCACAAATAGAACCCCCAGTTGCGACCTCCTCCACAAGACTTTAATAATCTCTTTGTGAAGGAGTGGCCCACTGAGATGTAGCGATCGTTCTCAGTTCTGTCTGTACTGCAGCATCTTACAGTTTAAGGATGCTACTTTTCTTTGGTGCTGTGTGAGATTATAAATCCTGTACAACTGAGGAGGTAATTGAGTAATGTGGTCATACTGATCACAAGCATCACGAGCAACGCGCACCATTACCCTGTCATTCTTGTAAACTCTGTCGGCCACATGATACATAAATGAGCATTTTAACTTGCTAATGTTAATTACATAGAATCTGCAACACAGAAACAGGCCGTTCAGCCCAATAGATCCATGCTGATGTTTATGCTCCATCCCTCTTCATCTCACCCTATCAGCATATCCTTCTATTCCTTTCTCCCTCATGTGTTTATCGAGCTTCCCCTTAAATGTATCTATACTATTCGCCTCAACTATTCCTTGTGGTAGTGAGTTCCACATTCTCACCACTCTCTGGGTATTGGATTATTAGTGACTATCTTATATTTATGGCCGATAGTCTCCCCCACAAGTGGAAACATCTTCTCCTCATCTACTCTATCAAACCCTTTCATAATCTTAAAGACCTCTATCTGGTCACCCCTCAGCCTTCTCTTTTCTAAGAAAAGAGCCCCAGCCTGTTCAATCTTTCCAGATAACTATATCCTCTCAGTTCTGGTATCATCCTAGTAAATCTTTTTTGCACCTTCTCCAATGCCTCTATATCCTTTTTATAATGTGGAGACCAGAACTGTTCACAGTCCTCCAAGTGTGGTCTAACCAAGGTTCGATACAAGTTTAACATAACTTCTCTGCTTTTCAATTCTAACCCTCTAGAAATGAACCCAGTGCTTGATTTGCTTTTTTTTTTATGGCCTCATTAACCTGTGCTGCTACTTTTAGTGATTTGTGTATCTGTACCCTCAGATCCCTTTGCTCCTCTTCCCCCATTTAGACTCTTATTTTCCAAGGAGTATGTGGCCTCCTTATTCTTCCCACCAAAATGCACCACCTCACACTTTATCCCCAGTTCAAGCGATCTCTGAGTCACAATCTAATGCTCCAGCAGAGTTTGAGCCACAGCAGTTATCTTGTTATTGGACGGCCAGTTCAGCATCTGTATTGACTCGGGCCATAAAAATATACACAGCCCCGACAGGATCACATTTGGTCACATCTCTGTATAGATGTTGCATTGGCAATAAGGCCCAGTCTAAGAAATGGCCCTTATATCACAAACACATTCCACCAATCCACACTGTTAATTATATTCTTACTATCACTGCATCAAGGAAGAAGCATTTCAAATATCCCAGATATGGAACAGTGAAGTGGAGGGACTGATTTTGTAGTTGTCCTTCCAAATACGGAGTTGAGTCTGGTGGTTGTGGTGAGCTAGGGTCTGGAGCCCCTTGTTGGTTTGTGCACTGCAGTTGTTTTAAAGAAAGAACTTGCATTTATTTAGCACCTTTCACAACCTCAGGATGCCTCAAAGCGCTTTACAGCCGATGAAGTACTTTTGAAGTGTAGTCACTGTTGTAATGTAGGAAACGCAGCAGCCAATTTGTGCACAGCAAGATCCCACAAACAGCATTGTGATAATGACCAGATAATCTGTTCAAGTGATTATGGTTGAGGGATAAATAATGTCCAGGACATCGGGGAGAACTCCTCTGCACTTCTTCGAATAGTGTCTGTTGGATCTTTTATGTCACCTGAAAGACGGCACCTCCGGCAGTGCAGCACTCCCTCAGCACTGCACTGAAGTGTCAGCCTGTAGTGGGACTTGAACCAACAACTTTCTGACTCAGAGGCGAGAGTGGCTACCCATAGAGCCACGGTTGGCACCTAATGATGGCAGAAAAAAAGTTCTGGCTGAAAAATAAGGAAATAAGATAATTAGCTGGTCATCTGTGTTGTGATTGTTGAACCTGTGTATCAAATGTTATTTATATTTTCCTCATTGGTTAGATATCTTTTATCTTTGAGGGAGATATTTGAATAGTTTCTACTGATTCATCAATTATATTAAAAACATCCTTTCTCCCCAATTTCAATCTTTTCCCCAATCACACGCCACCCCCAAAATATTCCCTCCAATCACACTCCACCCCCAAAATATTCTCTCCAATCACACTCCACCCCCAAAATATTCTCTCCAATCACACTCCACCCCCAAAATATTCCCTCCAATCACACTCCACCCCCAAAATATTCTCTCCAATCACACTCCACCCCCAAAATATTCTCTCCAATCACACTCCACCCCCAAAATATTCTCTCCAATCACACTCCACCCCCAAAATATTCTCTCCAATCACGCTCCACCCCCAAAATATTCTCCCCAATCACGCTCCACCCCCAAAATATTCTCCCCAATCACACTCCACCCCAAAATATTCTCCAAGATACAGTTGCCATGATATTCCTGCTCAGATTTGGAGGAAATCGCAGAACTCACATGCAGCCCAGAAGGAGGTCATTTGGCCCATCGTGCCTGTGCTGGCTCTTCCACCACCCTTTCGGGCAGTGCATTCCAGATCATAACAACTCGCTGCGTAAAAAAATTCTCCTCATCTCACCTCTGGTTCTTTTGACAATTACCGTAAACCTGTGTCCTCTGATTACTGAACACCCTGCCACTGGAAACAGGTTCTCCTTATTTACTATATCAAAATACCTCATAATTTGAACAACTCTATGAAATCTCCCCGTAACCTGCTCTGCTGAAAGGAGAACAATCCCAACTTCTCCAGTCTCGCCATATAACTGAATTCCCTCATCCCTATTGTTATTCTAATAAATCTCCTCTGTACTCTCTCCAAATGTTTTGATTAAAATGCTGTGAGATGGTGCAGGAGACAGCAGAGAGATTACCTGTACGAAGCTTAACGAGATGCCTGGACCTTGCCAAGCCCCGCACGACTCTGCACCAATAGCTGTCTTTGCCGATGCCCTGCATTATGGTGGGCTATAGCTCCCCACGAGGCTCTACCAGCTGTCCAATTATCTGTCCTTTATAAAGCAGCAGTGTGCGAGGCTTTGGTGCTGGGCTTTAATTTGCTGGGAATTTTTATTCATTGTAGAAGTATCTGGGACATGCAATTGGTAATTGTAGTTTCCCCAATACACACTTACTCTTCATTCATTCGCAGCTCTGAGAGAGGGTTCTGATCAGTTATTGATCAATCCGATTGAAAGAGGGTTTGGATCAGTTATTGGTTGATCCGTCTCACACTATACCAATTGAAGCAGAGGTTAGCTACATGATTGGGTCTGTCGATCCTCTGCACATGTGTGGAGATTATAGAACCATAGTGATTTCCAGCACAGCAAGAGGTCATTTGGCCCAATATGTCTGTGCTGCTCTTTGCTAGAGCAATAAAAAAACTCTAATCCCACTGTCCCACTCTCTCCCCATAGCCCTGTATCAATCCCAAACTAATCCCACTGCCCCACTCTCTCCCCATAGCCCTGTATCAATCCCAAACTAATCCCACTGTCCCACTCTCTCCCCATAGCCCTGTATCAACCCCAAACTAATCCCACTGCCCCACTCTCTCCCCATAGCCCTGTATCAATCCCATACTAATCCCACTGTCCCATTCTCTCCTGATAGCCCTGTATCAATCCCAAACTAATCCCACTGCCCCACTCTCTCCCCATAGCCCTGTATCAATCCCAAACTAATCCCACTGCCCCACTCTCTCCCCATAGCCCTGTATCAATCCCAAACTAATCCCACTGCCCCACTCTCTCCCCATAGCCCTGTATCAATCCCACTGCCCCACTCTCTCCCCGTAGCCCTGTATCAATCCCAAACTAATCCCACTGCCCCACTCTCTCCCCGTAGCCCTGTATCAATCCCAAACTAATCCCACTGCCCCACTCTCTCCCCATAGCCCTGTATCAATTCCAAACTAATCCCACTGCCCCACTCTCTCCCCATAGCCCTGTATCAATCCCAAACTAATCCCACTGCCCCACTCTCTCCCCATAGCCCTGTATCAATCCCACTGCCCCACTCTCTCCCCGTAGCCCTGTATCAATCCCAAACTAATCCCACTGTCCCACTCTCTCCCCGTAACCCTGTATCAATCCCAAACTAATCCCACTGCCCCACTCTCTCCCCATAGCCCTGTATCAATCCCAAACTAATCCCACTGTCTTGCGCTCTCAAGTCTCTCCTCATAACTATAGTTTCCCACCCTAGCATCATCCTGGTGTATCTATGCTGCACTCTCTTCATGGCTGTAATGCCCTTTCTATAATGGGACGCCCACACCGTGCCCTAACTGTGGCTTAACTATATCCTTTTACAAATTTAACAACCCTGCACTGACCTTTGCACTGGCTGTGAAAGCCAGATTTGGACCCAGGCAGTGTGAACAAGCTGCGGCTGTGAATGGACACTAGCTACTGATGTGAGATCTGTGAGACTAGAAAGCAGTGTCGAGCATTGATGGTACACTCTGTGTTGCAGCCATTGCGCTGTCCAGTGATGGATTACTTAGAAGTGACTAGTGATGTCCCTCAAGGATCTGTGCTGGGACCTCAACTATTCACTTTATTAATGACTTAGATAACACAATAGAGAGCCATATATCTAAGTTTACCGATGACACATAGATTGGTGGCGTAGTAAGTAGTGTAGATGGGAGCATAAAATTACAAAGAGACGTTGATAGATTAAGTGAGTGGGCAAAACTGTGGCAGATGGATTTCAACGCAGGTAAGTGTGAGGTCATCCATTTTGGACCAAAAAATGATAGATCCGAGTATTTTTTAAAGCCCTGGTTAGAGCACATCTGGAGTACTGTGTACAGTCCTGGGCACCACACCTTAGAAAGGACATACTGGCCTTGGAAGGAGTGCAGCGCAGATTCACCAGATTGTTACCAGGGTTTCAAGGGTTAGATTATGGGGAGAGATTACTTAAACTAGGCTTGTATTCCCTGGAATATAGAAGATTAAGGGGTGATTTGATTGAGGTTTTTAGGGTTTTGAAAGGAATTGATAGGGTAGATAGAGAAAAACTCTCTCCGCTGGTGGGGGACATAACCTTAAAATCAGAGCCAGGCCATTCAGGTGAGAAGGTCGGAAACACTTCTTCACACAAAGGGAGGTAGAAGTGTGGAACTCTCCCACAAAAAGCAGTAGATGCTCGCTCAATTAATAATTTTAAGTCTGAGATCGATAGATTTTTGCTAGCCAAGGGTATTAAGGGATATGGAGCCAAGGCGGGTGGATGGAGTTGGGATACAGATCACCCACGATCTCATTGAATGCTGGAACAGGCTCGAAGGGCTGAATGGCCTCCTCCTGTTCCTATGTTCCTATCATGGCACTAAAACTGAAGTTGATTTTTCCACAGCCCCTTTCTGGAAGTGATTCCTTTTGTTCAAATGCTTGCTCAGTTTTCTGAAATGAAATTGGAAGAAGACCATGTAGTAGCAGTGACCTTTCTGGCAATTAACAAGATGCACGTTGTTGGTCATTAGCTGTGTGCTGGAATTTGAAGTATGCCAAAAATTATCACAAAATTCTGAACAGTTATACTTTAATGCTAATGAGGTGAGTGAAATTGAGCTGGATTGTGCCCTGTGCAATCTTTGGTTTCTGACATTCCACAAACAATGTCCAATCAACCACAGAACATTCTTGAAACCCATTCATTACAAGCACACACTAAGATTTGTGCTGCATTCATCAAATCATGAACAGACTGTTTCAAGTTAGCATCATGGTGGATAACAATATTAGTCTTCAAAGAGGAGCAGAAGCTCAGCACAGTCTGTGCTGATAGTATTTTCAAAGACCTTGGGGGTAATTTTAACCCTCAAGAGCGGGTGTGTTGGGGGCGGGTGGGAGGTTAAAGCAGCAGCATTTTGGAGTGGGACCGCATCCCGGCTCCAACACGCCCACTTCCGGGTTTAACCCAGGCGCGTTAGGATGCGCGCACAACAGACACCCGGAAGTCCCGTCCTCACTTAAAGCTGGCGGGCACTTTACTTTTTGTGAATTCTGCAACAGAAACTGATTGAACTACTCTTGAATGTGTCTCCCGTGGCTTCTGAAAGGCACCATTGAAATGGAGGCAAGTTGCAGCCGAAGCTCATTTGACCCTTTAAACCAGTGATTGACACATCTCAATAAAAGATAAGGTATTACAGCTGGGCACTCAGTTCTCTCAGACAAACATTTGGCTGGGAATTTATTGCGTTTAGACTGAGATTTCTTTGTTGCTGAGAATTCTTGTGTTCAGACAAATTTATCTACATTTTGGATACCTTCAAACTGACAAGATCAGGATGGGGAGCGCAATGGATCTATTCCACAGTACATCTGAGGAGGAGGAAAATGAAGACAGCGAACCCATTGCCAGAGCAGCCACGCACATTGCTGCCCGTGATGCCAGGGATGCCCCCATCTCTAACAGGTTCTCATAATGAGATGTGCAATATCTTTGAAATACTCAGGCCGCCTGGAACAACCACCACCACCAACACCGCCCCCCCCCACCAAACCCCTTTGCAAAAAACAGTCCATGCTTATACCCATTGCAAAACCATGCTTATACCCATTGCACACGTGCCCAATGGATGGCATCATGACTTGGCATTCATGATGAAGCACATGAAAGGGCGACTTCACAAAAGGGACTCAATAATGGCCAAGGCACAGCAGTGGTGGCGATAATGATTAAAATTAATTCGCCATAACAAAAATAATATAAATTAACAACATGACATCTTGTCAAACATCCTTGTACATACCCTCGGTGAATTAAAATTGACAAAGCGGCAGAAGGGTCG
This sequence comes from Heptranchias perlo, assembly GCF_035084215.1. Lineage (NCBI taxonomy): Eukaryota > Metazoa > Chordata > Chondrichthyes > Hexanchiformes > Hexanchidae > Heptranchias > Heptranchias perlo. The sequence goes on from NC_090348.1 coordinate 78,771, forward strand.
GTAACCAGAGGACACAGATTTAAGGTGATCGGCAAAAGAGCCAGAGGAGACATGAGGAAACATTTTTTTAACGCAGTGAGCTGTAATGATCTGGAATGCGCTGCCTGAAAGGGCGGTGGAAGCAGATTCAATAGTAACTTTCATAAGGGAATGGGTAAACACTTGCAGGGCTGTGGGGAAAGGGCAGGGTAATGGGACTAATTGGATAGCACTTTCAAAGAGCCAGCACAGGCACGATGGGCCAAATGGCCACCTGTACTGTACCTTCTATGACGCTGGTGGCGCTTTAACAAGGAGAAGGTGAGGGCGGCCCTTTAACACGGAGACGGTGAGGGCGGCCCTTTAACACGGAGACGGTGAGGGCGGCCCTTTAACACGGAGACGGTGAGGGCGGCCCTTTAACATGGGGTCGGTGAGAGCGGCCCTTTAACACGGGGTCGGTGAGAGCGGCCCTTTAACACGGGGTCGGTGAGGGCGGCCCTTTAACACGGGGTCGGTGAGAGCGGCCCTTTAACACGGAGTCGGTGAGGGCGGCCCTTTAACATGGGGTCGGTGAGGGCGGCCCTTTAACACGGGGTCGGTGAGGGCGGCCCTTTAACACGGGGTCGGTGAGAGCGGCCCTTTAACACGGAGTCGGTGAGGGCGGCCCTTTAACACGGAGACGGTGAGAGCGGCCCTTTAACACGGAGACGGTGAGGGCGGCCCTTTAACACGGAGACGGTGAGGGCGGCCCTTTAACACGGGGTCGGTGAGAGCGGCCCTTTAACACGGAGACGGTGAGGGCGGTCCTTTAACACGGAGACGGTGAGGGCGTCCCTTTAACACGGGGTCGGTGAGAGCGGCCCTTTAACACGGGGTCGGTGAGGGCGGCCCTTTAACACGGAGACGGTGAGGGCGGCCCTTTAACACGGGGTCGGTGAGAGCGGCCCTTTAACACGGAGACGGTGAGGGCGGTCCTTTAACACGGAGACGGTGAGGGCGTCCCTTTAACACGGAGACGGTGAGAGCGGCCCTTTAACACGGAGTCGGTGAGGGCGGCCCTTTAACACGGAGACGGTGAGAGCGGCCCTTTAACACGGGGTCGGTGAGAGCGGCCCTTTAACACGGGGTCGGTGAGAGCGGCCCTTTAACACGGAGACGGTGAGGGCGGTCCTTTAACACGGAGACGGTGAGGGCGGCCCTTTAACACGGAGACGGTGAGAGCGGCCCTTTAACACGGAGACGGTGAGGGCGGCCCTTTAACACGGAGACGGTGAGGGCGGTCCTTTAACACGGAGACGGTGAGGGCGGCCCTTTAACACGGAGACGGTGAGGGCGGCCCTTTAACACGGAGACGGTGAGGGCGGCCCTTTAACACGGAGACGGTGAGGGCGTCCCTTTAACACGGAGACGGTGAGGGCGTCCCTTTAACACGGAGACGGTGAGGGCGTCCCTTTAACACGGAGACGGTGAGGGCGTCCCTTTAACACGGAGACGGTGAGGGTGGCCTTTAACACAGAGACGGTGAGGATGGCCCTTTAACACGGAGACGGTGAGGGCGGTCCTTTAACACGGGGTCGGTGAGGGTGGCCTTTAACACAGAGACGGTGAGGATGGCCCTTTAACACGGAGACGGTGAGAGCGGCCCTTTAACACGGGGTCGGTGAGAGCGGCCCTTTAACACGGGGTCGGTGAGAGCGGCCCTTTAACACGGAGACGGTGAGGGCGGTCCTTTAACACGGAGACGGTGAGGGCGGCCCTTTAACACGGAGACGGTGAGAGCGGCCCTTTAACACGGAGACGGTGAGGGCGGCCCTTTAACACGGAGACGGTGAGGGCGGTCCTTTAACACGGAGACGGTGAGGGCGGCCCTTTAACACGGAGACGGTGAGGGCGGCCCTTTAACACGGAGACGGTGAGGGCGTCCCTTTAACACGGAGACGGTGAGGGCGTCCCTTTAACACGGAGACGGTGAGGGCGTCCCTTTAACACGGAGACGGTGAGGGCGTCCCTTTAACACGGAGACGGTGAGGGTGGCCTTTAACACAGAGACGGTGAGGATGGCCCTTTAACACGGAGACGGTGAGGGCGGTCCTTTAACACGGGGTCGGTGAGGGTGGCCTTTAACACAGAGACGGTGAGGATGGCCCTTTAACACGGAGACGGTGAGGGCGGTCCTTTAACACGGAGACGGTGAGGGCGGCCCTTTAACACGGAGACGGTGAGGGCGGCCCTTTAACACGGAGACGGTGAGGGCGTCCCTTTAACACGGGGTCGGTGAGGGTGGCCCTTTAACACAGAGACGATGAGGGTGGCCTTTAACATGGGGTCGGTGAGGGTGGCCCTTTAACACGGAGACGATGAGGATGGCCCTTTAACACGGAGACGGTGAGGGCGGTCCTTTAACACGGAGACGGTGAGGGCGGCCCTTTAACACGGAGACGGTGAGGGCGGCCCTTTAACACGGAGACGGTGAGGGCGTCCCTTTAACACGGAGACGGTGAGGGCGTCCCTTTAACACGGAGACGGTGAGGGCGTCCCTTTAACACGGAGACGGTGAGGGCGTCCCTTTAACACGGAGACGGTGAGGGCGTCCCTTTAACACGGAGACGGTGAGGGCGTCCCTTTAACACGGAGACGGTGAGGGCGTCCCTTTAACACGGAGACGGTGAGGGCGTCCCTTTAACACGGAGACGGTGAGGGCGTCCCTTTAACACGGAGACGGTGAGGGCGTCCCTTTAACACGGAGACGGTGAGGGCGGCCCTTTAACACGGAGACGGTGAGGGCGGCCCTTTAACACGGAGACGGTGAGGGCGCTCTTTAAGAAGAAGAAAGTGAGGGTGGCCCTTTAACAAGGAGATGTTGGCGAGCGTGGGCTTTTAGCGAGGTGAAGATATTTTTGAAGAAGGCCTCTGAAGCATCCACTTAAATGGCTGCTCCCCTGCTGGAATGTTGCCGCCTAATTTGTATATTATTTGGGGCCTGGATGAACCAGTGTGTACGATGTGTGTGCCCACTCCCAGTGTGCTGATCACTGGATGAACCAGTGTGTACGATGTGTGTGCCCACTCCCAGTGTGCTGATCACTGGATGAACCAGTGTATATAATGTGTGTGTGCCCTTTGCCAGTGTGCTGATCACTGGATGTGCCAGTGCATATAGTGTGTGTGCCCTCTGCCAGTGTGTTGATCACTGGATGTGCCAGTGTATACAGTGTGTGTGCCCACTCCCAATGTGCTGATCACTGGATGTGCCAGTTTATACAGTGTGCCCACTCCCAGTGTTGTGATCACTGGATGTGCCAGTGTATACAGTGCATGTGCCCATTCCCAGTGTGCTGGTCAGTGGATGTGCCAGTGTATACAGTCCGTGTGCCCACTCCCAGGGTGCTGATCACTGGATGTGTCAGTCTATACAGTGTGCCCACTCCCAGGGCGCTGATCATTGGATGTGCCAGTGTATACAGTGTGCCCACTCCCAGGGTGCTGATCACTGGATGTGTCAGTCTATACAGTGTGCCCACTCCCAGGGCGCTGATCACTGGATGTGCCAGTGTATACAGTGTGCACACTCCCAAGGCGCTGATCACTGGATGTGCCAGTGTATACAGTGTGCCCACTCCCAGGGTGCTGATCACTGGATGTGCCAGTGTATACAGTGTGTAGTTGGCCTCTGCTTTCCGTGCCTGATGATACTGAGCTGCTGTAACCGTAGAGATGTGGCTGCTTCCACTCACATTATTGACCATGGCTACAGGGTCTAGAACTAGGGGGCATAGTCTCAGGATAAGGGGTCAGCAGTTCAAGACTGAGATGAGGAGGAATTTCTTCACGCAGAGGGTTGTGAATTTGTGGAATTCTCCATCCAGAGGGCTGTGGATGTTGAGTCAATGAGTATATTCAAGGCTGAGATCGATAGATTTTTGGACTCTAGGGGAATCAGGGATATGGGGATCGGGCAGGAAAGTGGAGTTGAGGTCGAAGATCAGCCATGATCTGATTGAATGGCGGAGCAGGCTCGAGGGGCCGTATGGCCTACTCCTGCTCCCATTTCTAATGTTCTTATGTTTTTAAAATATCCCATCATCTCCTTGAATTGTAGCTGCTCAGACTGGCCAAGGAGAAGTCTGCCCCATGGATGAACCCCCACATACTCCCTTACCCTGGGAAGGGGGCAGAATGAAAGTAGATGGTCTCTAAAGCTGTTACATAGACTGTTGCAGTGGAAGGAAGGGTTTCTTAAAACACAGCCTACGCATTAGAAGCATTTTTGTTCAGTTAGTTGAACGTTTCCTTATTAGAAGTTATGGCCTAAAGTGGATAATAAGCAATATAATTGTATCCACCTCCCGTGAAGTTGTAATCAGGAGAGAGACTGGTGAACTCGGCCACTGGGCACACAGTTAGTAAAGCAACAGTGTGATTTATAACGGATTTCAACAGAGTGCTGGCACTTCTTGACAGAAGAACAATGTTTACTATCCGCACTCCAACACGTTACAGGGTGTCACTGATATGACTCATTGTGCTGCCATTGTTCATCTCTCTGATAGCTGTTTCAAACAAATGAACATTACTTCTCATCAAAGGCATTACAAAGGATCCCAATGACTCAGCGAGATGCTGAGACGTACAGAACAGCAAGATCCCAGTCAAACCCTCAGACTATTCTGAGATAAATTGATTTCAACCAGGCAGCAAATGGGGGAGGGGCAACGATTGCCCTCCTCTCCCTGGGCTTAGAGAAGGGGATAATCGGCCAGGGTTCCTGTTCCTGATTGATCAAGCAACCCCTGCTGGAAATGGAAGTGTAAGGATGCTGCATGAGCCCTATATAATTGCAACAAAACTTCCTTACTCTTATACTCCAAACCCCTTGCAATAAAGGCTAACATACCATTTGCCTTTCTAAATGCGTGCTGTATTTGCATATCAACCTTCTGTGATTCGTGTACAAGAACACCCAAATCCCTATGAATACCAACAATTCTTATTCTCTCACCTTTTAAAAATATTCTGTTCTTCTCTTCTTCCTACCATTTCCCTGTGATATACTGCAAGAAATTTGCAGATGAAGGGAGGGGCTGCCAAATCTAGAGCCTCTAGATGACAAGGAGCATACAGGGTAAGATAAGGCAAAAAAGGGAAGCTTATGTCAGATACCAAGGGCTTAATACTGCAGAAAGCCTAGAGGAGTATAGAAAGTGCAGGGGTGAAATTAAAAAGGAAATTAGAAAAGCAAAAGCAAAGCATGAAAAAATACTGGCAAGTAAAATTAAGGAAAACCCAAAAATGTTTTATAAATACATAAAGGGCAAGAGGATAACTAAGGAAAGAGTAGGGCCAATTAGAGACCAAAAAAGTAACCTACACGTGGAGGCGGAAGATGTGGGTATGGTTCTTAATGAATACTTTGCTTCTGTCTTCACAAAGAGGGACACGATGCAGAGATTGTAGTTAAAGAGGAGCAGTGTGAAATATTGGATGGGATAAACAGTGAGAGAGGAAGTATTAAGGGTTTTGGCATCTTTGAAAGTAGATAAATCACCAGGCCCGGATGAAATGTATCCCAGGCTGTTAAGAGAAGCAAGGGAGGAAATAGCGGAGGCTCTGACCATCATTTTCCAATCCTCCCTGGATACAGGTGTGGTGCCAGAGGATTGGAGGACTGTTAACATTGTTGTTTAAAAAGGGAGAAAGAGATAGACCGAGTAATTATAGGCCAGTCAGCCTAACCTCAGTGGTGGGCAAATTATTGGAAATGATTCTGAGGGACAGCATAAATCGTCATTTAGAAAGGCACGGGTTAATCAAGGACAGTCAGCATGGATTTGTTAAGGGAAGGTTATGTCTGACTAACTTGATTGAATTGTTTGAGCAGGTAACAATGAGGATCGATGAGGGTGATGCATTTGATGTAGTGTAGATGGATTTTAGCAAGGCTTTTGACAAGGTCCCACATGGCAGACTGGTCAAAAAAGTAAAAGCCCATGGGATCCAAGGGAAAGTGGCAAGTTGGATCCAAAATTGACTCAGTGGCACGAAGCAATGGGTAATGGTTGACGGGTGTTTTTGCAACTGAAGGCTGTTTCCAGTGGGGTTCTGCAGGGCTCAGTACTGGGTCCCTTGCTTTTTGCGGTATATATTAATGATTTGGACTTGAATGCGGCGGGGGCTTGATCAAGAAGTTTGCAGATGATACAAAAATGGGCCGTGTGGTTGATAGTGAGGAGGAAAGCTGTAGACTGCAGGAAGATATCAATGGACTGGTCAGGTGGGCAGAAAAGTGGCAAATGGAATTCAATCCAGAGAAGTGTGAGGTAATGCATTTGGGGAGGGCAAACAAGGCAAAGGAATACACAATAAATGGGAGGATACTGAGAGGTGTAGAGGAAGTGAGGGACCTTGGAGTGCATGTCCACAGATCCCGGAAGGTAACAGGACAGGTAGATAAGGCGGTTAAAAAGGCATATGGGACACTTTCCTTTCTTAGCCGAGGCATAGAATATAAGAGCAGGGAGGTTATGCTAGAACTGTATAAAACACTAGTTAGGCCACAGCTAGAGTACTAAGCACAGTTCTGGTCACCACATTACAGGAAGGATGTAATTGCACGAGGGAGGGTACAGAGGAGACTTACAAGGATGTTGTCAGGGCTGGAGAATTTTAGCTATGAGGAAAGATTGGATAGGCTGGGGTTGTTTTCTTTGGAACAAAGGAGGCTGAGGGGAGATTTAATTGAGGTATATAAAATTATGATGGGACTAGATAGAGTGGATAGGAAGGACCTATTTCCCTTAGCAGAGGGGTCAGTGACCAGGGGGCATAGATTTAAAGTGATTGGTAGAAGGATTAGAGGGGAGCTGAGGAGAATTTTTTTCACCCAGAGGGTGGTGGGGGTCTGGAACTCACTGCCTGAAAGGGTGGTAGAGGCAGAAACCCTCAACTCATTTAAAAAGTACTTGGATGTGCACCTGAAGTGCCGTAACCTACAGGGCTACGGACCAAGAGCTGGAAAGTGGTATAAGCTGGGTGGCTCTTTTTCGGCCAGAACGGATATGATGGGCCGAATGGCCTCCTGTGCTGTAACTTTCTATGATTCTATGATATACTCCATCTGCCACCTTCTTGCCCACTCACTTAACCTGACTATATCCCTTTGCAGACTCTTTGTGTCCTCCTCACAGCTTACTTTCCCACCTCGCTTTGTACCATCAGCAAACTTGGATACACTACACTCGGTCCCTTCATCTAAGTCATTAATAGAGATTGTAAATAGCTGAGGCCCAAGCACCGATCCTTGCGGCACCCCACTAGTTACAGCCTGCCAACCTGAGAATGACCCGTTTATCCCTACTCCCTGTTTTCTGTCCATTAACCAATCCTCAATCCATGCTAATATATTACCCCCCACCCCATGAGCCCTTACCTTGTGCAACAACCTCTTGTGTGGAACCTTATCTAATACCTTTTGAAAATCCAAATATACTACATCCACTGGTTCTTCTTTATCTACCTTGCTGGTTACATCCTCAAAAAACTCAAACACAGTTTCCCTTTCATAAAACCATGTTGACTCTGCCGAATCATATTATGATTTTCTAAGTGCCCTGTTACTACATCCTGGTTGTAGGGCTAGTGGAGGTTACAGGGCTAGGGAGGGGCGAGGCCACGGAGGGATTTAAAAACAAGGATGAGAATTTTATAATCAAGGCGTTGCCGGACCAGGAGCCAATGTAGGGATGATGGGTGAACGGGAGTTGATGCGAGTTAGGATACGGCCAGCAGAGTTTTGGATGAGCTCAAGCTAATGGAGGGTGGAAGGCGGGAGGCGGGTCAGGACAGCATTGGAGGTATCAAAGGCATGGATGCGAGTTTCAGCAGCAGATGAGCAGAAGCAGGGGTGGAGACAGACGATGATGGAGAGGATATGTGGTCATCAGTGGGACATGGTGCAAGCACACCTCCCATCTTCACCATCAGTGTGATTATAGTGCAAGCACACCTCCCATCTTCACCATCGTGCGATTATAGTGCAAGCCTACCTCCCATCTTCACCATCAGTGTGATTATAGTGCAAGCACACCTCCCATCTTCACCATCGTGCGATTATAGTGCAAGCCCACTTCCCATCTTCACCATCAGTGGGACATGGTGCAAGCACACCTCCCATCTTCACCATCGTGCGATTATAGTGCAAGCCTACCTCCCATCTTCACCATCGTGCGATTATAGTGCAAGCCCACCTCCCATCTTCACCATCGTGCGATTATAGTGCAAGCCCACCTCCCATCTTCACCATCATTGCGATTATGGTGCAAGCCCACCTCCCATCTTCACCATCGTGCGATTATAGTGCAAGCCTACCTCCCATCTTCACCATCATTGCGATTATAGTGCAAGCCTACCTCCCATCTTCACCATCAGTGTGATTATAGTGCAAGCCTACCTCCCATCTTCACCATCATTGCGATTATAGTGCAAGCCCACCTCCCATCTTCACCATCGTGTGATTATAGTGCAAGCCCACCTCCCATCTTCACCATCGTGTGATTATAGTGCAAGCCCACCTCCCATCTTCACCATCGTGTGATTATAGTGCAAGCCCACCTCCCATCTTCACCATCAGTGCGATTATAATGCAAGCCCACCTCCCATCTTCACCATCGTGTGATTATAGTGCAAGCCCACTTCCCATCTTCACCATCAGTGGGACATAGTGCAAGCCCATCTCCCAACTTCACCATCAGTACGACATAGTGCAAGCCCAGCTCCCATCTTCACCATCAGTGCGATGATAGTGCAAGCCCACCTCCCATCTTCACCATCAGTGGGACATAGTGCAAGCCCACCTCCCATCTTCACCATCAGTGCAATTATAGTGCAAGCCCACCTCCCATCTTCACCATCAGTGCAATTATAGTGCAAGCCCACCTCCCATCTTCACCATCAGTGTTGCATTGTGAATATGGGAGGGGAGGCACCATCATAGAATCATACAGCACAGAAGATGGCTATTTGACCCATCGTGCCTGTGCTGGCTCGTTGAACGAGCTATCCAATTAGTCCCATTCCCCTGCTCTTTCCCCATAGTCCTGTAAATTTTTTCCTTTTCAACTATTTACCCAATTCCCTTTTGAAAGTTATGATTGAATCTGCTTTCACTGCCCTTTCAGGCAGTGCATTCCAGATCATAACAACTCACTGCACCAGAAGTACCCAAAAATGAGGTGCCAACCTGGTGAAGCTACAACTCAGGACTACATGCATGCTAAACAGCAGAAGCAACATGCTATAGACAGAGCGAAGCGATTCCACAACCAATGGATCAGATCAAAGCTCTGCAGTCCTGCCACATCCAGTCATGAATGGTGGTGGACAATTAAACAACTAACGGGAGGAGGAGGCTCTGTAAACATCCCCATGCTCAATGATGGCGGAGTCCAGCACGTGAGTGCAAAAGACAAGGCTGAAGTGTTTGCAACCATCTTCAGCCAGAAGTGCCGAGTGGATGATCCATCTCGGCCTCCTCCCGATATCCCCACCATCACAGAAGCCAGTCTTCAGCTAATTCGATTCACTCCACGTGATATCAAGAAACGGCTGAGTGCACTGGATACAGCAAAGGCTATGGGCCCCGACAACATCCCGGCTGTAGTGCTGAAGACTTGTGCTCCAGAACCAGCCGCGCCTCCAGCCAAGCTGTTCCAGTACAGCTACAACACTGGCATCTACCCGACAATGTGGAAAATTGCCCAGGTATGTCCTGTCCACAAAAAGCCAGACAAATCCAATCCGGCCAATTACCGCCCCATCAGTCTACTCTCGATCATCAGCAAAGTGATGGAAGGTGTCGTTGACAGTGCTATCGAGCGGCACTTACTCACCAATAACCTGCTCAGTTATTGACTTGACAAGATGCTCAGTTTGACTTGGACAAAAGAGCTGAATTCCAGAGGTGAGGTGAGAGTGACTGCCCTTGATATCAAGGCAGCATTTGACCAAGTGTGGCACCAAGGAGCCCTAGTAAAATTGAAGTCAATGGGAATCAGGGGGAAAACTCTCCAGTGGCTGGAGTCATACCTAGCACAAAGGAAGATGGTAGTGGTTGTTGGAGGCCAAACATCTCAGCCCCAGGACATTGCTGCAGGAGTTCCTCAGGGCAGTGTCCTAGGTCCAACCACCTTCAGCTGCTTCATCAATGACCTTCCCTCCATGATAAGGTCAGAAATGGGGATGTTCGCTGATGATTGCACAGTGTTCAGTTCCATTCGCAACCCTTCAGATAATGAAACAGTCCGTGCCCGTATGCAGCAAGACCTGGACAACATCCAGGCTTGGGCTGATAAGTGGCAAGTAGCATTCGTGCCAGGCAATGACCATCTCCAACAAGAGAGAGTCTAACCACCACCTCTTGACATTCAATGGCATTACCATCGCCAAATCCCCCACCATCAACATCCTGGGCGTCACCATTGACCAGAAACTTAACTGGACCAGCCACCTAAATACTGTGGCTCCAAGAGCAGGTCAGAGGCTGGGTATTCTGTGGCAAGTGACTCACCTCCTGGCTCTCCAAAGCCTTTCCACCATCTACAAGGCACAAATGTAAGGAATCTGACAACATGAAGCTTGTGATTTTAAAATAAATTTGTTGGACCATAACCTGGTGTAAGATTCCTTACATTTGTCCACCCCAGTCCATCACCGGCATCTCCACATCATGGCTACAAGGCACAAGTCAGGAGTGTGATGGAATACTCTCCACTTGCCTGGATGAGTGCAGCTCCAACAACCCTCAAGAAGCTCAACACCATCCAGGACAAAGCAACCCGCTTGATTGGCACCCCATCCACCACCCTAAACATTCACTCCCTTCATAACCGGTGCACTGTGGCTGCAGTGTGTACCATCCACAGGATGCACTGCAGCAACTCACCAAGGCTCCTTCGAAAGCATCTCCCAAACCCGCGACCTCTACCACCTAGAAGGACAAGAGCAGCAGGCACATGGGAACAACACCACCTGCACATTCCCCTCCAAGTCACACACCATCCCGACTTGGAAATATATCGCCGTTCCTTCATCGTCGTTGGGTCAAAATCCTGGAAGTCCCTTCCGAACAGCACTGTGGGAGAACCTTCACCACACGGACTGCAGTGGTTCAAGAAGGCGGCTCACCACCACCTTCTAAAGGGCAAATGTAAGGAATCTTACAACACCAGGTTATAGTCCAACAATTTTATTTTAAAATCACAAGCTTTCGGAGATTATCCCCTTCGTCAGGTGAATGAGTGAAAGATTCTCAAATCGCATATCTTATATTAGGCTGGGATAGCATCACACCAATCAAAAGGTGTAGTTGTTGTTCAAACAGGCCAGTCACAGAGAACAGCACATCCCAGTACACTGGATATACATTGTGTCAATTACACAGACAGAGAGAAAGAGACCCAAATGGCAGAGAGAGAGAGAGAGAATATTAAAAACATAACTATTATTTTTTTCCCCTTTTTAGCTGGTGGGGTTACGTGTAGCATGACATGAACCCAAGATCCCGGTTGAGGCCGTCCTCATGGGTGCGGAACTTGGCTATCAACTTCTGCTCGACGATTTTGCGTTGTCGTGTGTCTCGAAGGAGAACGCTTACCCGAAGATCAGTGGCTGAATGTCCTTGACTGCTAAAGTGTTCCCCGACTGGGAGGGAACCCTTCTGTCTGGCGATTGTTGCGCGGTGTCCGTTCATCCGTTGTCGCAGTGTCTGCATGGTCTCGCCAATGTACCATGCTCCGGGGCATCCTTTCCTGCAACGTATGAGGTAGACAACGTTGGCCGAGTCACAGGAGTATGAACCATGCACCTGGTGGGTGGTGTCCTCTCGTGTGATGGTGGTATCTGTGTCGATGATCTGGCATGTCTTGCAGAGGTTACCGTGGCAGGGTTGTGTGGTGTCATGGACGCTGTTCTCCTGAAAGCTGGGTAATTTGCTGCGAACGATGGTCTGTTTGAGGTTGGGTGGCTGTTTGAAGGCGAGTAGTGGAGGCGTGGGGATGGCCTTAGCGAGGTGTTCGTCGTCATCGATGACATGTTGAAGGCTGCGGAGAACATGGTGTAGTTTCTCCGCTCCGGGGAAGTACTGGACGACGAAGGGTACTCTGTTGGTTGCGTCCCGTGTTTGTCTTCTGAGGAGGTCTATGCGATTCTTCGCTGTGGCCCTTCGGAACTGTCAATCGACGAGTCGAGCGTCATATCACGTTCTTACGAGGGCGTCTTTCAGCCTCTGTAGGTGTCCATCGCGTTCCTCCTCGTCTGAGCAGATCCTGTGTATTCGCAGGGCCTGTCCATAGGGGATGGCCTCTTTGACGTGGTTAGGGTGGAAGCTGGAAAAGTGGAGCATCGTGAGGTTGTCCGTGGGCTTGCGGTAGAGTGAGGTGCTGAGGTCCCCGTCTTTGATGGAGATTTGTGTGTCCAAGAAAGAAACCGATTCTGAGGAGTAGTCCATGGTGAGTTTGATGGTGGGATGGAACTTGTTGATGTTATTGTGTAGTCTCTTCAGTGATTCTTCGCCGTGGGTCCATAGAAAGAAAATGTCGTCGATGTATCTGGTGTATAGTGTTGGTTGGAGGTCTTGTGCAGTGAAGAAGTCCTGCTCGAACTTGTGCATGAAAATGTTGGCGTATTGGGGTGCGAATTTGGTCCCCATGGCTGTTCCATGTGTTTGGGTAAAGAACTGGTTATCGAAGGTGAAGACATTGTGATCCAGGATGAAGCGGATGAGTTGTAGGATGGCGTCTGGGGATTGGCTGTTGTTGGTGTTGAGTACTGAGGCTGTTGCAGCGATGCCGTCATCGTGGGGGATACTGGTGTATAGTGCCGAGACGTCCATCGTGGTGAGAAGTGTTCCTGGTTCAATTGGTCCGTGGGTGCTGAGTTTTTGTAGGAAGTCTGTAGTGTCGTGACAGAAGCTGGGGGTTCCCTGCACGATGGGTTTCAGGATGCCAGTTCGGGCATCTCAAGGGCAATTAGGGATGGGCAATAAATGCTGGCCTTGCCAGCGACGCCCACATCCCATGAACAAATAAAAAAAAACATTTCTCCTCATCTTACTTCTGGTTCTTTCGCCAATTACCTTAAATCTGTGTCCTCTGGTTACTGACACTCCTGCCAGTGGACACAGTTTCTCCTTATTCACTCTATCAAAATCCTTCATGATTTTGAACACCACTATTAAATCTTCCCTTAACCTTCTCTGTTCTAAAGAGAACAACCCCAGCTTCTCCAGTCTCTCCACATAACTGAAGTCCCTCACCCCTGATACCATTCTGGTAAATCTCTTCTGCACCCTCTCTAAGGCCTTCACATCCTTTCTAAAGCATGGTGCCCAGAATTGGACACAATACTCCAGCTGAGGCTTTTTTAACAGCCTTCTCAATTTGTCCTGCCACCTTCAAAGATTTGTGTATGTGCACCCCCAGGTCTCTCTGTTCCCATTAAAATTGTACCATTTAGTTTATATTGCCTCTCCTCATTCTTCCTACCAAAATGAATCACTTCACACTTCTGTGTTAAATTCCATCTGCCGTGTGTCTGCCCATTTCACCAGTCTGTCCCTGTTCTCCTGAAGTCTGTTTCTATCCTCCACATTGTTTACTACATTTCCAAGTTTCGTGTCTTCTGTAAACTTTCAACTTATACCCTCAATACCCAAGTCCAGGTCATTAATATATATCAAAAAGAGCAGTGGTCCTAATACTGACCCCTGATGAACACCACGAGCATATGTCCTGGTGTTTATTATATAGTGTCCAGCTCCAGGAATTTATTACATAGTGTTGCAGTGTTTATATATGGCATGATGGCGCTTATCGCCGAGTGCCCAGGCCCTTGTCGCCGAGTGCCCAGGCCCTTATCGCCGAGTGCCCAGGCCCTTGTCGCCGAGTGCCCAGGCCCTTGTCGCCGAGTGCCCAGGCCCTTGTCGCGGAGTGCCCAGGCCCTTATCGCCGAGTGCCCAGGCCCTTGTCGCCGAGTGCCCAGGCCCTTGTCGCCGAGTGCCCAGGCCCTTGTCGCCGAGTGCCCAGGCCCTTGTCGCCGAGTGCCCAGGCCCTTGTCGCCGAGTGCCCAGGCCCTTATCGCCGAGTGCCCAGGCCCTTGTCGCCGAGTGCCCAGGCCCTTGTCGCCGAGTGCCCAGGCCCTTGTCGCCGAGTGCCCAGGCCCTTGTCGCCGAGTGCCCAGGCCCTTGTCGCCGAGTGCCCAGGCCCTTGTCGCCGAGTGCCCAGGCCCTTGTCGCCGAGTGCCCAGGCCCTTGTCGCCGAGTGCCCAGGCCCTTGTCGCGGAGTGCCCAGGCCCTTGTCGCCGAGTGCCCAGGCCCTTGTCGCCGAGTGCCCAGGCCCTTGTCGCCGAGTGCCCAGGCGTCCAAATGTTGGTTGTATGGTTTCCACCTTGTTTATTATATAGTCTCTATGTGATTATGCCTAGTGTCCAGCTGTGTGGCCTATAGTGTCCAGTCTCTAAGCATTTGTTATAATGTTCTGTGTTGATTACATAAAACACTCAGTAATAACATTTAAATGTGAATTCCTGGTAAACATTCTGAGGGAAGTGATCCCATTCTCTGGAGATCCCTTTGACCAACCTCTGCCTCAGTCCTGTACAATAACCCATCACTAATGGGGCAGACGCTTAAAGGAATGCGAGTTTATGAACACTAGTGTGACTTGGAGGGGAACGTGCAGGTGGTGTTGTTCCCATGTGCCTGCTGCTCTTGTCCTTCTAGGTGGTAGAGGTCGCAGGTTTGGGAGGTGCTGTCAAAGAAGCCTTGGCGAGTTGCTGCAGTGCATCCTGTGGATGGTGCACACTGCAGCCACAGTGCGCCGGTGGTGAAGGGAGTGAATGTTTAGGGTGGTGGATGGGGTGCCAATCAAGTGGGCTGCTTTGTCCAGGATGCTTTGCTGGACTATAACTTGGTGTTGTAAAATTGTTTACAATTGTCAACCCCAGTCCATCACCGGCATCTCCACATCTTGTCCAGGATGGTGTTGAGCTTCTTGAGTGTTGTTGGAGCTGCACTCATCCAGGCAAGTGGAGAGTATTCCATCACACTCCTGACTTGTGCCTTGTAGATGGTGGAAAGGCTTTGGAGAGCCAGGAGGTGAGTCACTCGCCGCAGAATACCCAGCCTCTGACCTGCTCTTGTAGCCACAGTATTTATGTGGCTGGTCCAGTTAAGTTTCTGGTCAATGGTGACCCCCAGGATGTTGATGGTGGGGGTTTTGACGATGGTAATGCCGTTGAATGTCAAGGGGAGGTGGTTAGACTCTCTCTTGTTGGAGATGGTCATTGCCTGGCACTTGTCTGGTGTGAATGTTACTTGCCACTTATCAGCTCAAGCCTGGATGTTGTCCAGGTCTTGCTGCATGTGGGCTCGAACTGCTTCATTATCTGAGGGGTTGCGAATGGAACTGAACACTGAGCAATCATCAGCGAACATCCCCATTTCTGACCTTATGATGGAGGGAAGGTCATTGATGAAGCAACTGAAGATGGTTGGGCCGAGGACACTGCCCTGAGGAACTCCTGCAGCAATGTCCTGGGGCTGAGATGATTGGCCTCCAACAACCACTACCATCTTCCTTTGTGCTCGGTATGACTCCAGCCACTGGAGAGTTTTCCCCCTGATTCCCAATTTTACTAGGGCTCCTTGGTGCCACACTCGGTCAAATGCTGCCTTGATGTCACTCTCACCTCACCTCTGGAATTCAGCTCTTTTGTCCATGTTTGGACCAAGGCTGTAATGAGGTCTGGAGCCGAGTGGTCCTGGCGGAACCCAAACTGAGCATCGGTGAGCAGGTTATTGGTGAGTAAGTGCCGCTTGATAACACTGTCGACGACACCTTCCATCACTTTGCTGATGATTGAGAGTAGACTGCTGGGGCGGTAATTGGCCGGATTAGATTTGTCCTGCTTTTTTTGGATAGGACGTACCTGGGCAATTTTCCACTTTATCAGGTAGATGCCAGTGTTGTAGCTGTACTGGAACAGCTTGGCTAGAGGCGCAGCTAGTTCTGGAGCAAGGAGGAAGGGGAATCATAGTGCAAGGAAGAAGGGGGATCATAGTGCAAGGTGTAGGGAGATCATAGTGCAAGGAGGAAGGGGGATCATAGTGCAAGGAGGAAGGGGGATCATAGTGCAAGGAGGAGGGGGGATCATAGTGCAAGGAGGAGGGGGGGGATCATCGTGCAAGGTGTAGGGAGATCATAGTGCAAGGAGAAGGGGGATCTCCTGTGTTGGGAGAGGGTAGAGGGAGTTTTAATCTGGCACCTTTAATTTGAATCCATGTTACTGGTTGAAATCACCAAAAAAAAGGCTATTGAGATCACTTTAAAATTGAAAAGCTCTTTGAACTCCAGCGGAGTAAGAATGAAAGGCCACTGTTTCTGATTCAGTGTGCCTCAGGGGATCATTTCCCAAAGTGTAACAAAAGCCGTCATTCCTCACTACCCTTTGGCTTTCATTTTTCCCGCTGCTTTAGTTGACGAATGAATGTGATTGATCAGGGTCAGTGGTTCAGATGGTGATTTGTGGGGAGACTCTGACTGTAAATGAGCAGCTGGGCCCTCCTTCAAACTCCCATCGATTGGGAGCTTTGTGAGTTAGATTTCTGGGGCAGTGCCAAGTGATGGGGAGCAATTCTTCTATGTTTGATTCTTTTTTTTAATTCTTTCGTGGGATGTGGGCGTCGCTGGCGAGGCCGGCATTTATTGCCCATCCCTAATTGCCCTTGAGAAGGTGGTGGTGAGCCGCCTTCTTGAACCGCTGCAGTCCGTGTGGTGAAGGTTCTCCCACAGTGCTGTTAGGAAGGGAGTTCCAGGATTTTGACCCAGTGATGATGAAGGTGGATTCTGTTTGAATATGAGTACAGTTTGAGACAGGTTAAAACAGTAGGGTGGGGTAATATCTGCAGGTCAATGCTGCACTTACTTTAACACACTGCTGCCCTTTGGGAGAATTGCTATATCGAAGAAGGTTCGAGACCCGAACAAAGAGAAGAATTTTCCAGGGCTCTGGGGAAAGGGCAGAAGAGTAGGACTGATTAGATAGCTCTTTCAAAGAGCTGGCAGTGGCACAATGGGCCGAATGGCCTCCTTCTTTGCTGTATCATTCAATGAAAGAGGGGGAATCCATAACAACCCACAAGGCAACCTCTCCACCAACAGCAAGATGAAGCCACCTACACAGCACCCCGCCCCCACTCCCCACCATCCTCACGGGCACCGATTCTGCCCCCCACCCTTCGCCAGCCTCGATACACCCCTCTCACCGGCCCCGATACCCCCCCCCCTCACCGGCCCCGATACCCTCCCCCCTCTCACCGGCCCCGATACCCCCCCTCACCGGCCCCGATACCCCCCCTCACCGGCCCCGATACCCCCCCCCCTCACCGGCCCCGATACCCCCCCCCCCTCACCGGCCCCGATACCCCCCCTCACCGGCCCCGATACACCCCCCTCACCGGCCCCGATACACCCCCTCTCACCGGCCCCGATACCCCCCCTCTCACCGGCCCCGATACACCCCCCTCACCGGCCCCGATACCCCCCTCTCACCGGCCCCGATACACCCCCCTCACCGGCCCCGATACACCCCCCTCACCGGCCCCGATACACCCCCCTCACCGGCCCCGATACACCCCCCTCACCGGCCCCGATACCCCCCCCTCACCGGCCCCGATACCCCCCCCTCACCGGCCCCGATACCCCCCCCTCACCGGCCCCGATACACCCCCCTCACCGGCCCCGATACACCCCCCTCACCGGCCCCGATACCCCCCCCTCACCGGCCCCGATACCCCCCCTCACCGGCCCCGATACCCCCCTCTCACTGGCCCCGATACCCCCCCCTCACCGGCCCCGATACAGCCCCCTCACCGGCCCCGATACACCCCCCTCACCGGCCCCGATACCCCCCCCTCACCGGCCCCGATACCCCCCCCTCACCGGCCCCGATACACCCCCCTCACCGGCCCCGATACACCCCCCTCACCGGCCCCGATACACCCCCCTCACCGGCCCCGATACCCCCCCCTCACCGGCCCCGATACAGCCCCCTCACCGGCCCCGATACCCCCCCCTCACCGGCCCCGATACCCCCCCCTCACCGGCCCCGATACCCCCCCCTCACCGGCCCTGATTACCCCCCCCCCCTCACAGGCCCCGACTCTCCCCCCCCCCCCCACCCTTCACCGGCCCCGATACCCCTCCCCAACCCTGATACCCCCCTCCCCCTCACCAGCCCTGATACCCCTCCCCCTCACCACTCACCAGCCCTGATACCCCTCCCTGATACCCCTTCCCTTCCCCCCCCCCCCCCTCACCGGACCAGATTGTTCTCAACCCCCACAAACCGAGCCCCTGTGAACCCCTTCAATCTTTGTGCACTTTCTTGTTTTAAATTAATTCTCGGGATTCGGCCAAGGCCGGCATCTATTGCCCATCCCCGGTTGCCCTGAGAAAGTAGTCCTGGGCCTTCTTCTTGAACCACTGCAGTCAGTGTGATTTGATGCAACTGATGCAATGAATTAAATCACCAGGTTATCTCTTTAGGTGTTGATGGAGGGGTAAATATTGGCCAGGACAACAAGGAAACTCCCCTGCTTTTCTTCAAATAGTGCCATGGGATCTTTTATATCCACCTGAGAGGGCAGACGGGGCCTCGGTTTAACATCTCATCTGAAAGACGACACCTCTGACAGTGCAGCACTCCCTTGGTACCGCACTGGCAGTGTCAGCCTGGATTATGGGCTCAAGTCTCTGGAGTGGGGCTCAATCCCACGACCTTCTGACTTGGAGGCAAGAGTGATGCCCACTGAGCCAGGGCTGAGCATCCAATTCAAGAGTGATGCCCACTGAGCCAGGGCTGAGAATCCAATTCAACTTTCTTACTGCATAGATGAAGTGAGAAATGCTGATGATACACAATTTCTTCCTGTCAGTTCACCATAGTGCCTCTCATTTCTAAATAAGAAACAGGTTCAAACCCCAACCAGGATTCGATATTTCAGTGCAGCTGAGCGGGTGGTGTGCTGCGTTGTTGGCGATGCCGTCAATCAATGAGTCGCTTCCCTCTTCAAGTGAAAATTAAAGACTCTGTGCCACTTTTTAAAGAAGGGCAGAGTATTGTCCTAACTCTTCCCTCCGTCATCATCACCAACAAAAGAACAGATTAACCGTGCGTTTATCCCGTTGCCATTTCTGGGACTTTGTGTACAAAATGGCTGCCTCATTTACCTACATAACAACAGTCACTGCACATCCGTCATTCATTGTACGTGAAGCATTTTAAGGTTTATCTGGCGACGTGGTGGGGTGTTCAGTGAACCCAGGCTCTCTCCCTCACTGTGATCAGCTGACTGCTGGGCCAGTATTTCAGGGTAAATGTCCCGAAGAGTAGCAAACATTTAGGGAACAAAAGTGAACAACAATGTTCTTGGAGGACAAAGAACCTTCTGTTCATTGGGTAAAAGCAAGGTTTTTGAGAAAGTGGTACAAACTTCCCACAAACAGAGAGACAGAGTGACACACACTATCCTTACTAGGGGCAACTACATGCTACTAGATTTATACCAGACCCAGACTTTAGAAATATATTCTAACATCAAATCCACACTACATACAGACTACGTGAACTATTATATTTGCCCCGGCAACTGCAGCTAGTCCCAAATTACTTTGATGTGGAGATGCCGGTGATGGACTGGGGTGGACAAATGTAAGGAGTCGTACAACACCAGGTTGGACTATAACCCAGTGTTGTACGACTCCCCAAATTACTTGACTGGGCCCCAACTCTTAGTTTGTCATTTGTCTTTGACCTTGAGAGCTTGACTTTTCTCTGTTTCCGTAGAACCTATTGGGTGGGTGCAAAGTGCTGTGTAGATTCTTCACTCACAACAAAGTTAGATCTAAAAGAACAACATCAGTTTCTGCTTCCAGTGTTGTAGTATTGAAACTACTTGTTGCTACAAACACGTGCGATCAATGCTTTCTGTCTCAGTGGCTTCACTCTCCCCTCAGTGAACATGGATCAAAGAGTCTCCCTAATCTTTTGGTTAAGAGGGGGGAGAAATCCTAACAGTAACAGCAGCACCTGCCAGCTGCCCTGTTACCTGTGGAAGAGACACCTGTTGACCCATGTAGAATAGCGTGTGCTTGGAGTCACAGGCGTGACTCAACATGTTAGACACTCATGAATTTGTGTTGCTTTAAACCTGCTCCCACTATGGTCCCTGACACTGCCATGTTGTCAGTGATTGACTTTTGAAGCAATTACCAGGATTGGTCCTGATCCCTTGAATTGGGTGTTTCCTTGCGATTAGTTTACTTTGTAATTTGGCATTGTGTCTTGGGCAGCGTTACCATGGGGAAGGGACAGCAGATGTGCTTTGAATAGGAACAATAACAGTCTGTGATCCTCCTCTCAATGATTGCTAACACAGATAACTGTCAACTTGAGAAGCGTGTAGTCATTAAATTTCAACCCATGGTGACCCCCATGAGTCGGAATTCTCTGTGTTAGAGCCTCTCACAAAATTACAAGCCATTTACACCAAGCCTGACTCGAAACCTGAGCTTCCCTGTGAGGACAGGAGGGTTGGGCTGCTGTACAGGCCACATTAGCATCAACATTAAAGTGTTCCTCTGAGGTTCTGTAATTGGCTTGAAAGTGGTTACTGCCTGTTAGAGATTGACCATTCAGCTCATCTCTCCTTATTCCCCCTTTCATGTCCTGTCCGCCCTCTCAGGTGGATGTAAAAGATCCCAAGGCACTATCCAAAGAAGAGCAGGGGAGTTCTCCCCAGTGTCCTGGCTAATATTTATCCCTCAACAAACATCACTAAAACAACACAACTTGCATTTATATCGTGCCTTTAACATAGTAACAGGGCCCAAGGCTTCACAGGAGAGATTATCAGACAAAATTTGACACCGAGCCACATAAGGAGATATTAGGACAGGTGACCAAAGAGTTAGGTTTTAAGGAGCGTCTTAAAGGAGGTGGAGAGATTTAGGGAGGGAATTCTAGCGCCTATGCCCTTGCAGCTGAAGGCATTGTCGCCACTAGAACAGATTATCTGGTCATTTATCTAATTGCTCTTTGTGGGATCTTGCTGTGTGCAAATTTGCTGCCGCATTTTCTACATTATGACAGTGACTACACTTCAAAAGTACTTCATTGGCTGTAAAGTGCTTTGGGACCTCCTGAGGTTTGTATATTTCAGTGAGGGGGGGTTTGTATATTTCAGGGAGGGGGGGGTTTGTATATTTCAGGGAGGGGAGGTTTGTGTATTTCAGTGAGGGGGGGGGGGTTTGTATATTTCAGGGAGGGGGGGGGTTTGTATATTTCAGGGAGGGGAGGTTTGTGTATTTCAGTGAGGGGGGGGGTTTGTATATTTCAGGGAGGGGAGGTTTGTATATTTCAGTGAGGAGTATTTGTATATTTCAGTGAGGAGTATTTGTATATTTCAGTGAGGGGGGGGCGTTGTGTATTTCAGTGAGTAGTATTTGTATATTTCAGTGAAGGGGAGTTGTGTATTTCAGTGAGTAGTATTTGTATATTTCAGTGAGGGGGGGTTGTGTATTTCAGTGAGTAGTATTTGTATATTTCAGTGAAGGGGAGTTGTGTATTTCAGTGAGGAGTATTTGTATATTTCAGTCAGGGGAGGTTTGTATATTTCAATGAGGGGGGGTTGTATATTTCAGTGAGGGGAGTTTGTATATTTCAGTGAGGAGTATTTGTATATTTCAGTGAGGGGAGTTTGTATATTTCAGTGAGTAGTATTTGTATATTTCAGTCAGGGGAGGTTTGTATATTTCAATGAGGGGGGGTTGTATATTTCAGCGAGGGTGAGGGGGGGGTTGTATATTTCAGTGAGTAGTATTTGTATATTTCAGTCAGGGGAGGTTTGTATATTTCAGTCAGGGGAGGTTTGTATATTTCAGTGAGGGGGGGGGTTGTATGTTTCAGTGTTGGTGGGGGTGGTATATTTCAGTGAGGAGTATTTGTATATTTCAGTGAGGGGGGGTGGTATATTTCAGTGAGGAGTATTTGTATATTTCAGTGAGGGGGGGGTGGTATATTTCAGTGAGGAGTATTTGTATATTTCAGTGAGGGGAGTTTGTATATTTCAGTGAGTAGTATTTGTATATTTCAGTGAGGGGGGAGGTTTGTATATTTCAGTGAGTAGTATTTGTATATTTCAGTGAGGGGAGTGGTTTGTGTATTTCAGTGAGTAGTATTTGTATATTTCAGTGAGGGGGGAGGTTTGTATATTTCAGTGAGGAGTATTTGTATATTTCAGTGAGGGGAGTGGTTTGTGTATTTCAGTGAGTAGTATTTGTATATTTCAGTGAGGGGGGGTTGTTTATTTCAGTGAGTAGTATTTGTATATTTCAGTGAGGGGGTGGTTTGTATATTTCAGTGAGGAGTATTTGTATATTTCAGTGAGTGGGGTGGTTTGTATATTTCAGTGAGGAGTATTTGTGTATTTCAGTGAGGGGGGTGGTTTGTGTATTTCAGTGAGGAGTATTTGTGTATTTGAGTGAGGAGTATTTGTATATTTCAGTGAGGGGGGGTTTGTATATTTCAGTGAGGAGTATTTGTATATTTCAGTGAGGGGGTGGTTTGTGTATTTCAGTGAGGGGGTGGTTTGTGTATTTCAGTGAGTAGTATTTGTATATTTCAGTGAGGGGAGTTTGTATATTTCAGTGAGGGGGGGTTTGTATATTTCAGTGAGGGGGGGGTTGTATATTTCAGTGAGGGGAGTTTGTATATTTCAGTGAGGGGGGGGTTGTATATTTCAGTGAGGGGAGTTTGTATATTTCAGTGAGGGGGGGTTTGTATATTTCAGTGAGGGGAGGTTTGTTTATTTCAGTGAGGGGGGGGGTTGTATGTTTCAGTGTTGGTGGGGGTGGTATATTTCAGTGAGGGGGGTTGTATGTTTCAGTGTTGGTGGGGGTGGTATATTTCAGTGAGGGGGGTTGTATGTTTCAGTGTTGGCGGGGGTGGTATATTTCAGTGAGGGGGGTTGTATGTTTCAGTGTTGGCGGGGGTGGTATATTTCAGTGAGGGGGGTTGTATGTTTCAGTGTTGGCGGGGGTGGTATATTTCAGTGAGGGGGGTTGTATGTTTCAGTGTTGGTGGGGGTGGTATATTTCAGTGAGGGGGGTTGTATGTTTCAGTGTTGGCGGGGGTGGTATATTTCAGTGAGGGGGGTTGTATGTTTCAGTGTTGGCGGGGGTGGTATATTTCAGTGAGGGGGGTTGTATGTTTCAGTGTTGGCGGGGGTGGTATATTTCAGTGAGGGGGGTTGTATGTTTCAGTGTTGGCGGGGGTGGTATATTTCAGTGAGGGGGGTTGTATGTTTCAGTGTTGGTGGGGGTGGTATATTTCAGTGAGGGGGGTTGTATGTTTCAGTGTTGGCGGGGGTGGTATATTTCAGTGAGGGGGGTTGTATGTTTCAGTGTTGGTGGGGGTGGTATATTTCAGTGAGGGGGGTTGTATGTTTCAGTGTTGGCGGGGGTGGTATATTTCAGTGAGGGGGGTTGTATGTTTCAGTGTTGGCGGGGGTGGTATATTTCAGTGAGGGGGGTTGTATGTTTCAGTGTTGGCGGGGGTGGTATATTTCAGTGAGGGGGGTTGTATGTTTCAGTGTTGGCGGGGGTGGTATATTTCAGTGAGGGGGGTTGTATGTTTCAGTGAAGGGAGTTTGTATATTTTTGCCTCTCTTCACCCAGCCATCTGTCCACACACTAAGTTAGTGGATCTTAACTAAAGTTAACAGGTTCTTCCCTTCAACAGACTCTGCTTCCTCTGATCAAATATTAGATCTGCTGTGCAGAGACTACAGGGAAAAATCCAGGGAATATTTTTCCTGTACAAACTATGGAATCTGATTATATTCACCATCTGCTGAATTCACCGAATCTCCAAACATTATTGGGCCGGAAATTGCTCCGACTGACGTGGCAAGACTCTCCGCACCTCCTGCGGGTAAAAAGTACCAATGTACTTACTGCATGGTCCACAACGTAATATTGCTGGACTCTGAGTCTTCCTCAGTGGTGTGTTCTGATATCAGTGCGGGCCATGTGAACCTGGAATCACCAGTGATTTGAGTGCCCAGGGCACCCGCCTAAAAGAGGCGTTAGGCCCCTGTCCAAGGCTAATCTGGGGACTTACGCCTACTCTAGGACCCCGCTCCCAAATTCAGCAGAACATCGGCATGACACCAGGCCTAACCACAGGAATTTGATGGGGTAAAAGGGCATATACTTCAGTGCAAGGAGTATTACAAACAAAGCAGATGAGCTAAGGGCACAGATAGACACATGGCAGCATGATATCATTGATATAACAGAAACCTGGCTTAAAGAGGGGGATAATTGGCAGCTCAATATCCCTGGATATAGAGTTTTCAGGCAGGATAGAGTGGGTGATAAAAAAGGAGGGGGGGTAGCATTATTGGTTAAAGAATCAATTCCAGTTGTGAGAAGGGATGACATGCTAAATGGATCATCAATCGAGGCCATATGGGTTGAGCTAAGAAATAAAAAAGGGGCAGTCACACTATTAGGGGTGTACTATAGACCCCCGAATAGCGAAAGGGAGATAGAAGAACAAATAAGTAGGCAAATTTCTGAGTGCAAAAATAAGAGGGCAATAATAGTAGGGGACTTCAACTACCCTAACATCAACTGGGATTCAAACAGTGTGAGGGGCACAGAGGGGGCAAAATTCTTGATCGGTGTCCAGGAGAATGTTTTTAGCCAGTACGTGACAAGCCCAACAAGAGGGGATGCAATTCTAGATTTAGTCCTGGGAAATGAAGATGGGCAAGTGGGTGAAGTGACAGTGGGTGACCATATTGGGGATAGTGACCACAATTCAGTTAGTTTTAGCATTATTATGGAAAAGGACAGAGTTAATTCAGGAGTAAATGTTTTAAATTGGGGGAAGGCAAATTTTACAGAACTACGAGGTGATTTGGCAGAAGTGGACTGGACACAACTACTTGAGGAGAAATCAGTGGCAAGCCAGTGGGAGGCACTAAAAAGTGAAATTCTATGGGCACAATGCAGACACGTCCCCTCAAAGAAAAAGGGTGGCACTGCCAAATTTAGAGCCGCCTGGTTGTCTAGATGTATACGGGGCAAGATAAAGCAGAAAAAGAAAGCTTATGACTGTCACAGAAAACTAAATACTGCAGAAAGCCTAGAGGAGTATAGAAAGTACAGGGATGATGTAAAAAAGGAAATAAAGAAAGCAAAGAGAGGGCATAAAAAAATATTAGCTAGTAAGATTAAAGAAAACCCAAAGATGTTTTATCAGTACATTAAGAACAAGAGGATAGCTAAGGAAAAGGTGGGACCTATCAGGGATGATAAGGGTAACTTGTGTGTAGAAGCAGAG
Source organism: Heptranchias perlo (assembly GCF_035084215.1). Lineage (NCBI taxonomy): Eukaryota > Metazoa > Chordata > Chondrichthyes > Hexanchiformes > Hexanchidae > Heptranchias > Heptranchias perlo. The sequence continues at coordinate 104,214 of NC_090348.1, forward strand.
GATGTGGATAGGGTTTTAAATGAATATTTTGTCTTCGTATTCACAAAGGAAAGGGATGATCTGGACGTAGTAGTTAAAGAGGAGAGGTGTGAAATATTGGAAAAGGTAAACATAACGAGAGAGAAAGTACTAGAGGGACTGGAATCCTTGAAAGTTGATAAGTCACCAGGGCCGGATGGATTGTTTCCTGGGCTATTGAAGGAAGCCAGGGAGGAAATAGCGGATGCTCTGAGGATCATTTTCCAATCCTCACTAGATACAGGGGAGGTACCGGAGGACTGGAAGACTGCAAACGTAGTACCATTGTTTAAAAAGGATACGAGGGAAAAGCCAAACAATTATAGGCCGGTCAGTCTTACCTCGGTGGTGGGCAAACTATTAGAACCAATACTGAGAGCAAGGATAAACTGTCACTTGGAAAGGCATGGATTAATCAGGGATAGTCAGCATGGATTTGTTCAGGGAAGGTCATGCCTTACAAATCTGATTAAATTCTTCGAGGAAGTGACAAGGAGGATTGATGAGGGTAGTGCAGTGGATGTTGTCTACATGGATTTTAGTAAGGCATTTGACAAGGTCCCACATGGCAGACTGGTCAGAAAGGTAAAAGCCCATGGGATACAGGGAAATGTGGTGAATTGGATCCAAAATTGGCTCAGGAACAGGAAACAAAGGGTAAAAGTCGATGGATGTCTTTGCAAATGGAAATCCGTTTCCAGTGGTGTGCCACAGGGCTCAGTGTTGGGTCCCTTGCTGTTTGTGGTATATATTAATGATTTGGACTTGAATGTAGGGGGCATGATTGGCAAATTTGCAGATGACACAAAAATTGTCCATGTAGTTGATAGTGAAGAAGATAGCTGTAGACTCCAAGAAGATATCAATGGGTTGGTGGAGTGGGTGGAAAAGTGGCAAATGGAGTTCAACCCGGAGAAGTGTGAGGTAATGCACTTAGGGAGGGCAAACAGTAAAAGGGAATACGCAGTAAACGGGAATATATTGAGAGGGGTAGAGGAAGTGAGAGACCTTGGAGTACATGTACTTGACAGTTACATGGGTAAGATGGGTATAGAGGGATATGGGCCAAGTGCAGGCAATTGGGACTAGCTTAGTGGTATAAACTGGGCGACATGGACATGTTGGGCCGAAGGGCCTGTTTCCATGTTGTAAACTTCTATGATTCTATGATTCCATGTGCACAGGTCCCTGAAGGTGGCAGTATAGGTAGATAAGGTTGTGAAGAAGGCATACGGAATGCTCTCCGTTATTAGCCGAGATATAGAATACAAAAGCAGGGATGTAATGATGGAACTGTGTAAAACGCTGGTAAGGCCACAGCTGGAGTATTGTGCACAGTTCTGGTCACCACATTACAGGAAGGACGTAATTGCTCTGGAGAGAGTGCAGAGAAGATTTACAAGAATGTTGCCAGGGCTTGAAAATTGCAGCAATGAGGAGAGATTGGATTGGCTGGGGTTGTTTTCATTGGAGCAGAGGAGGCTGAGGGGAGACTTGATTGAGGTGTACAAAATTATGAGGGGCCCAGATAGAGTAGACAGGAAGTATCTGTTTCCCCTAGCGGAGAGTTCAAGAACTAGAGGACATAGATTTAAGCTGATTGGCGGAAGGATTAGAGGGGACATGAGGAAAATCTTTTTTACCCAGAGGGTGGTGGGTGTATGGAATTCACTGCCTGAATTGGTGGTAGAGGCAGGGACCCTCAACTCTTTTAAAAAGTACCTGGACCTGCACCTAAAGTGCTGTAAGCTGCAGGGCTACGGACCGGGTGCTGGAAGGTGGGATTAGAATGGACACCTGGTTGTTCTTCGAGCCGGCACGGACACGATGGGCCGAATGGCCCCCTTCTGTGCTGCATCTTTTCTATGGTTCTATGGTTCGAACCAACACTCCTCCTTAAAGGGACCGTCTCGGCCCATGATTGGTACCTCCGTTCACCCCCTCCACATCCCCCCAAGACTTAACTGCGGCCTCAGCACCAATATGATAATCTGTGCGGCACTAGACAGTTCAGGCCGTCAGGTGATTGTACTCCTCTCTTTCTTTCACTCTCTGCCTTTCTCACTCTCTGTCTCTCTCTCTCTCTCCCTCTCTCTCTCTCTGCCCCTCTCTGTTTCTCCCTCTCTGAGCCTCACTGTCTCTCTCTGTCTCTTTCTATCTCACTGTGTCTCTCTCTAGCTCTCTCTTTCTGTCCCTCTATTTCTCTCCTCTGTCTCCCACTCTCTCTCTATCTTTCTCTCTGTTTCACTGTCTCTGTTGCTCTGTCTCTCTTTCTCTCTGTTTCTATCTGTCTCGCACTCTGTCTCTCTCTCAGTCTCTGACTCTTACTATCTCTCTCTCTCTGTCTCCTCTCTCTGTCCCTCTCTCTGTCACTCACTGTCTATCTCTGCCTATCTCTCTCTTTCCGTCTGTTTCTGTCCCTCTATCACTATTTCTCTCTCTCTTTGTCTCTCTCTGTCTCCCACTCTGCCTTTTCTCTCTGTTTCTGTCTCTTTCTGTCTGTTGCTATGTCCCTCTCTCTCCGTCCCTCTCTCTCCATCCCTCTCTCTCCGTCCCTCTCTCTCCTTGTCTCTCCCACCCTGTCTCTCTCTCCCACCCTGTCTCTCCCTCCCACCCTGTCTCTCCCTCCCACCCTGTCTCTCCCTCCCACCCTGTCTCTCCCTCCCACCCTGTCTCTCCCTCCCACCCTGTCTCTCCCTCCCACCCTGTCTCTCCCTCCCACCCTGTCTCTCCCTCCCTCCCTGTCTCTCCCTCCCTCCCTGTCTCTCCCTCCCTCCCTGTCTCTCTCTCCCTGCCTCTCCATCTCTCCCTGCCTCTCCGTCTCTCCCTGCCTCTCCGTCTCTCCCTGCCTCTCCGTCTCTCCCTGCCTCTCCGTCTCTCCCTGCCTCTCCGTCTCTCCCTGCCTCTCCGTCTCTCTTTGCCTCTCCGTCCCTTTCTGCCTCTCCGTCCCTTTCTGCCTCTCCATCTTTTTCTGTCTCTCCGTTTCTGTCTATCTCTCTTTCTGTCCCTCTATCTTGCTCCCTCCTCTGTCTCTCTCGCTCTCTGTCTCTCGCTCTCTGTCCCTCACTCTCTGTCTCTCCCTCTCTCTCCTTCTCTCTCCCACCCTGTCCTCTCTCCCACCCTGTCTCTCCCTCCCCTCTCCCTCCCTCCCTGTCTCTCCCTCCCTCCCTGTCTCTCCCTCCCTCCCTGTCTCTCCCTCCCACCCTGTCTCTCCCTCCCTCCCTGTCTCTCTGTCACTGTCTATCGCTCTCTTTCTGTCCCTCTCTCGCTCTTTCTCTCCTCTATTTCTGTCTGTCTGTATCTGACTATCTCTCTATATCTGTTTCTTTCTGTCCCTCTCTCTCTTTTTCTCTGTCCCGCCCTCTGTCCCTCGCTCTCCCTCTGTCCCTCGCTCTCCCTCTGTCCCTCGCTCTCCCTCTGTCCCTCGTTCTCCCTCTGTCCCTCGTTCTCCCTTTGTCCCTCATTCTCCCTCTGTCCCTTGCTCTCCCTCGCGCCCTCTGTCCCTCGCGCCCTCTGTCTCTCTCTCTGTCTCTCCCTCTGTCCCTCTCTCACTGTGGTTCTCTCTCGCTGTATTCCTCTCTCTCTGTCTCTCTCTGTGTCTCTATCTCTCTCTCTCTCTCTCTGTCTCTCTCCTTCTGTCGCTGTCCCTCTGGCCCTCTCGCTTTATCTTTGTCCCCTTCTCTCTTTGTCTCTTTGTCTCTTTGTCTCTCTCTCTCTCTATCTCTGTCTGTCCCTCTCTCCCTCTGTCCCCCTGCTAACTGACCCCCCCTAACTGTCCCCCTCTAACTGTCCCCCTCTAACTGTCCCCCCTCTCTCTGTCCCCCTCTCTGTCCCCCTCTCTCTCTGTCCCCCTCTCTCTCTGTCCCCCTCTCTCTCTGTCCCCCTCTCTCTCTGTCCCCCTCTCTCTCTGTCCCCCCATCTCTCTGTCCCCCCATCTCTCTGTCCCCCTCTCTCTCTGTCACCCCTTCCAATCTCTCTGTCCACCTCCTCTCTCTGTCCGCCTCCTCTCTCTGTCCCCCCCTCTCTATGTCCCCCCCTCTCTATGTCCTCCCCCCCCCTCTCTGTCCTCCCCCCACTCTCTCTGTCCTCCCCCCACTCTCTCTGTCCCCCCCTCTCTATGTCCCCCCTCTCCCTCTCCCCCCCTCTCTCTGTCCTCCCCCCACTCTCTCTGTCCTCCCCCCACTCTCTCTGTCCCCGCTCCCACTCTCTCTGTCCCCGCTCCCACTCTCTCTGTCCCCGCTCCCACTCTCTCTGTCCCCGCTCCCACTCTCTCTGTCCCCGCTCCCACTCTCTCTGTCCCCCCCCCTCTCTCTGTCCTCCCCCCACTCTCTCTGTCCTCCCCCCACTCTCTCTGTCCCCGCTCCCACTCTCTCTGTCCCCGCTCCCACTCTCTCTGTCCCCGCTCCCACTCTCTCTGTCCCCGCTCCCACTCTCTCTGTCCCCGCTCCCACTCTCTCTGTCCCCCCCACTCTCTCTGTCCCCCCCACTCTCTCTGTCCCCCCCACTCTCTCTGTCCCCCCCACTCTCTCTGTCCCCCCCACTCTCTCTGTCCCCCCCCCACTTTCTGTCCCCCCCCACTCTCTCTGCCCTTCCCTCTCTCTATCTTTGTCTCTCTCTCTCTGTCCCTCTCTCTTTGTCCCTTTCTCTCTGTCCCTCTCTCTGTCCCCCCCACACTCTCTGTCCCTCTCTCTGTCCCCCCCACACTCTCTGTCCCTCTCTCTCTCTGTCCCTCACCCTCTCTGTCCGTCTCCCTCTCTCTCTGTCCCTCTCTCTCTCTCTCTCTGTCCCTCTCTCTCTCTCTCTGTCCCTCTCTGTCCCCCCCCACTCTCTCTGTCCCTCTCTCTCTGTCCCTCTCTCTCTGTCCTTCTCTCTCCCTCTCTCTCTCTCTCTCCCTTTCTCTCTCTGTCCCTCTCTCTCTCTCTGTCCCTCTCTCTCTCTCTCTGTCCCTCTCTCTCTCTGTCCCTCTCTCTCTCTCTCTCTCCCTCTCTCTCTCTCTATCTGCCCCTCTCTCTCTCTCTATCTGCCCCTCTCTCTCTCTCTATCTGCCCCTCTCTCTCTCTCTGTCCCCCCCTCTCTCTCTCTCTCTGTCTCCTCCTCTCTCTATGTCCACCCCTCTCTCTTTCTCTGTCCCCGCCTCTCTCTCTGTCCCCGCCTCGCTCCCTGTCTGTCCCTCTCCTCTCTCTCTGTCTGTTTGGGATAATAATAAGGGGCACAGAGGGAGAGGAATTTTTGAAATGTGTTCAGGATAACTTTCTTGACCAGTACATTTCCGGCCCAACGAGGAAGGGAGACATTGCTGGACTCTGTTCGAGGGCCAAGTGGAGCAAGTGTCAGTGGGGGAGCATTTAAGGAACAGTGATCATAGTATCACAAGGCTTAGAATAGCTATGGAAAAGGACACAGACCACTCTAAAGTAAATATACTCAATTGGAGGAAGGCCAATTTCAATCGGATGAGAATGGATCTGGCCCGGGTAAATTGGAATCAAAGATTGGCAGGCAAAACTGTAATTGAACAGTGGGCGGCCTTTAAAGAGGAGATGGTTCGGGTACAGTCTGGGTACATTCCCATGAGGCAGAAAGGTAAGGCAATGAAAGCCAGAGCTCCCTGGATGACAAAAGAGATAGAGAGTAAGATGAAACGGAAAAAAGGGGTACACGACAGATGTCAGGTTGATAACACAAGTGAGAACCAGACAGAATATAGAAAGTTCAGTGAAAAAGGAAATAAGAGGGGCAAAGGGAGAGTATGAGAATAGACTGGCGGCCAACATAAAAGAGAATCCAAAAGTCTTCTACAGGCATGTAAACAGTAAACGGGTAGTAAGAGGAGGGGTGGGGCTAATTAGAGACCAAAAAGGAGATGATCTTATGGAGGCAGAGGGGATGGCTGAGGTACTAAATGAGTACTTTGCATCCGACTTTACCAAGGAAGAAGATGCTGCCAGAGTCTCAGTAAAGGAAAATATAGTTGAGATTCTGGACGGGCTAAAAATTGATAAAGAAGGAGGTACTAGAAAGGCTGGCTGTACTTAAAGTAGATAAGTCACCCGGTCCGGATGGGATGCATCCTAGGTTGCTGAGGGAAGTAAGGGTGGGAATTGCGGAGGTACTGGCCATAATCTTCCAAATACCCTTAGATACGGGGGTGGTGCCAGAGGACTGGAGAATTGCAATGTTACACCCTTGTTCAAAAAAGGGTGTAAGGATAAACCAGAAACTATAGGCCAATCAGTTTAACCTCGGTCGTGGGGAAACTTTTAGAAACGATAATCCGGGACAGAATTAACAGCCACTTGGACAAGTGTGGATTGATTAGGGAAAGCCAGCACGGATTTGTTAAAGGCAAATCATGTTTAACTAACTTGATTGAGTTTTTTGATGAGGTGACAGAGAGGGTCGATGAGGGCAATGCAGTTGATGTGGTGTATATGGACTTTCAAAAGGCATTTGATAAAGTGCCGCACAGTAGGCTTGTCATCAAGATTGCGGCCCATGGAATAAAGGGAGCAGTAGCAACATGGATACAGAATTGGCTAAGGGACAGGAAACAGAGTAGTGGTGAACAGTTGTTTTTCAGACTGGAGGGAGGTGTACAGTGGTGTTCCCCAGGGGTCAGTGCTGGGACCACTGCTTTTCTTGATATATATTAATGACTTGGACTTTGGTGTACAGGGCACAATTTCAAAATTTGCAGATGACACAAAACTTGGAAGGGTAGTGAACAGTGAGGAGGATAGTGATAGACTTCAAGAGGATATAGACAGGCTGGTGGAATGGGCGGACACGTGGCAGATGAAATTTAACACAGAAAAATGCGAAGCGATACATTTCGGTAGGAAGAACAAGGAGAGGCAATATAAACTAGAGGGCACAACTCTAAAAGGGGTAAAGGAACAGAGAGATCTGGGGGTATATGTGCACAAATCGTTGAAAGTGGCAGGGCAGGTTGAGAAAGTGGTTAAAAAAGCATACAGAATCCTGAGCTTTGTAAATAGAGGCATAGAGTACAAAAGTAAGGAAGTCATGATGAACCTTTATAAAACACTGATTCGGCCACAACTGGAGTATTGTGTCCAGTTCTGGGCACCGCACTTCAGGAAAGATGTGAAGGCCTTAGAGAGGGTGCAGAAAAGATTTACTAGAATGATTCCAGGGATGAGGGACTTCAGTTACGTGGATAGACTGGAGAAGCTGGGGTGGTTCCCCTTGGAACAGAGAAGGTTGAGAGGAGATTTGATAGAGGTATTCAAAATTATGAAGGGTCTAGACAGAATAGATAGAGAGAAACTGTTCCCATTGGCAGAAGGGTCAAGAACTAGCTGGATTGCTCTTGCATAGTGCCGGCACGGACTCGATGGGCCGAATGGCCTCCTTCCGTGCTGTAACCATGCTATGATTCTCTTCTCTCTCCTCTCTGTCTCTCCTCGCTCTCTGTCTCTCTTCGCTCTCTTTCTCTCCTCAATCTCTGCCTCTCCTCTCTCTCTCTCTCTCTCTCTCCTCTCTCTCTCTCGCTCTTCGCTCTCTGTCTCTCTTCGCTCTCTTTCTCTCCTCAATCTCTGCCTCTCCTCTCTCTCTCTCTCTCTCCTCTTCTCTCTCCTCTCTGTCTCTCCTCGCTCTCTGTCTCTCCTCGCTCTCTTTCTCTCCTCAATCTCTGCCTCTCCTCTCTCTCTCTCTCTCTCTTCTCTTCTCTCTCCTCTCTGTCTCTCCTCGCTCTCTTTCTTTCCTCAATCTCTGCCTCTCCTCTCTCTCTATCTCCCCGCTCTCTGTCTCTCTATTCCGGTGATTTTGTTCTCTTATCCTGAAGGAATGTGTACCTCCTCTGAGCTGATTCGCCCTTTGATGTCACTGGCACTCATTGTTTAAAAAAGGTATTCTGAATTCTCCATATTTAAGCTTTAAAAGGAGTTCCTCACACGGACAGGTTTTTAAATATCACTGTATTTGCTGAGAGTGACATTCAGGGCCCCCAGCAGTCTGTGCTCATTCTGAACACTCAGTGATTTCGTTCCCCTTTCCCCCTGTTTCCCCAAGGACTGGGATCACCTTGATTGCTGTTCCACATATTGCCCCATCCTCCTGATCCTCACACACAATTGCCGGTAATGCACCCATTACAATGCTGGGTGACGCCCATCCTGTAGAGAGCTTTACCCTAAACACTGGTGAGCTGTTGGACCATGGAGGAACATAGGAACAAGTGGAGGCCATTCAGCCCCTCGAGCCCATTCCACCATTCAACTAGTTCCTGGCTGATTTGTATCTGCCTTGGTTCTGTGACCCTCAATACCCTTACCTAGTAAAAATCCATCAATCTCAGTTTTGAAATTTTCAATTGACCCCCAGCCTCAACAGCTTTTTGGGGGAGAGAGTTCCAGATTTCCACTCCCCTTTGTGTGAAGAAATGCTTCTTGACATCACCCCCGAACGGCCTAGCTCGAATTTTAAGGTTATGTCCCCTTGTTCTGGACTCCCCCCACCAGAGGAAATAGTTTCTCTCCATCACCCTGTCAAATCCTTTAATTATCTTAAACACCTCAATTAGTTCACTCCTTAATCTTCTATACTCGAGGGAATACAAGCCTAGTCTATGCAACTTGTCCTCATAATTTAACCCTTTTAGCTCCGGTATCATTCTGGTGAAGGAGGAGGGGGACGTGTCATAGTTGTCAGCTCCTGTCCTGACCCAATGTCCAAACAAGGCAGCAGGGTTCACTGTGCAGCAATCAGCAGCAGGACCCTGGCCCATATCTAACCCCCCCACCTACCCACTCAGCACAAATCAAAAGTACTTCATTGGCTGTAAAGAATTTTGAGATGTATAGAGTCATGAATGCAAGTCTTTCTTTCTCATGGTGGATGGGATAGTTCGGGAAATGGTGAATGAAGTGCAGTAATACACAGGTATTGCACAGGGTAGTAGGATAGCTCAGGACTGAGGTCAGTATAGTGCAAGGTGATAACTCAGGTTCGTGCAACTTGGGAATGTGAGATGTGTCCTGAGAGGACTGTTATTCCACAGAGGTTTAAGTCTCCTGGCAATCTATATTCCTGTAGGTAATGGAGCTGATTTAAAATCTCACCCTTTCACTTTGATCCTTGTGGGGTTAAGTACAATATGTTATAAATTGGATAGCCTGGTGGTGAAGGATGGAATACCAGAGCCTGGTCTTCAGTTGCTTCCAAGCCTTTATTCACAGAGATCCACATTATCCACTCCACACCCTAGATCACTCTCTCATAAATGGATACAAGAGAGTTCGCAATTGATATGCACCACCTGAATACAATTAACACTAATTGAAATAAATCATTTGGATACAATTAACACAATGATCCTCTTAACGTTTGCTTTGTGTGTAAGCTAGAAAGCACCTTATGGACTCAGAATATTGTCATAGAGTGAAGTTAATGTATTGCTTTCAGAGCTCACATTCAATATTTGCTGGTTTGGGCCTGTTATATTTGCATGCAGTATTTTGTTTAACAGGTTGCAGTAAAATCGATCCGGAAAGACCGAATCAAGGATGAGCAAGACATGGTGCACATCAGAAGAGAGATTGAGATCATGTCGTCCCTAAGTCACCCCCATATAATCAGCATCTATGAAGGTTTGTACCTTTATTCATTTTGCTGGTTTGTCTATGGCAGTTGATGTTACTTGCTGCAGGTTCCACTAGCACAGTGTGCCTTTGTTACAGAAACAATGGGAGCTTAGAACAGAGGAAATGCAGTCATCATGGGGGATTGTAATCTGCATCCAGACTGGGCAAATCAAATTGGCTAAAATAGTTTGGAGGATGTGTTCATGGAATGTATTCGAGACAGTTTCCTAGAGCAATACATCAAGGGAACAGGCTATTTTAGATCTTATATTATATAATGAGATAGGGTTAATTAGTAATCTCACAGTAAAAGAACCTCTGGGGAAAAGTGATCATAATATGATAGAATTTCACATTGAGTCTGAAAGTAACGTACTTAAGTCAGAAACTAGAGTCTTAAACTTAAATAAAGCCAATTACATAGGTATGAGGGTGAGTTGTCAAACGTAGATTGGGAAATTAAATTAAAGAGTTTGATAGTTGAAAAGCAATGGTAAATATTTAAAGAAATATTTCAATATTCTCAACAAATATACATTCCATTGAGAAATAAAAACTCCATGGGAAAAGTGATCCATCCGTGGCTAACTAAAGAAGTTAAGGAGAGTATTAGATTGAAAGAAGAGGCTTATAATGTTGCCAAGAAGAGTAATAAACCTGGGGATTGGGAGAGTTTTAGAAACCAAAGGACGACCAAAAAATTGATAAAATGGGAGAAAATAGAATATGAAAGTAAACTAGCAAGAAATATAAAAACAGATTGTGAGAGCTTCTACAAGTATGTAAAAAGGAAGAGAGTAGCAAAAGTAAACGTTGGTCCCCTAGAGGCTGAGACAGGAGAAATTATAATGGGGAATCAGGAAATGACAGATGCGGAAAACAAGTATTTTGTATCTGTCTTCACAGTAAAAGAAACAAAAAGCAAACCAGAAATAATGGGGAACCAAGGGTCGAATGAGAGTGAGGAACTTAAAACAATTAATATCACTAGAGAAAAAGTACTGGACAAACTAATGGGACTAAAAGCCGACAAATCCCCTGGACCTGATGGCCTACATCTGAGGGTTTTAAAAGAGGTGGCTGCAGAGATAGTGGATGCATTGGTTATGATCTTCCAAAATTCCCTAGATTCTGCAATGGTCCCAGTGGACTGGAAGGTAGCAAATGTTACCCCGCTATTCAAGAAAGGAGGGAGAGAAAAAACAGGGAACTACAGACCAGTTTGCCTGACTTCGATTATCAGGAAAATACTGGAATCCATTGTTAAGGAAGTGGTAACAGGGCACTTAGAAAATCATAATGTGATTAGGCAGAGTCAACATGGTTTTATGAAAGGGAAATCGTGTTTGACAAATCTATTAAGAGTTTTTTGAGAATGTGACGAGCAGGGTAGATAAAGGGGAACTAGTGGATGTAGTATATTTGGATTTTCAAAAGGCATTTGATAAGGTGCCACATAAAAGGTTGTTACACAAGGTAAGGGCTCATGGGGTTGGGGATAATATATCAGCATGGACAGAGGATTGGTTAACGGACAGGAAACAAGAGAGTAGGGATAAACAGGTCATTCTCAGGTTGGCAGGCTGTAACTAGCCTCAGCTATTTACAATCTATATTAATGATTTAGATAAAGGGACTGAGTGTAATGTATCCAAGTTTGCTGACGATACAAAGCTAGATGGGAAAGTAAGCTGTGAAGAGGATACAAAGAGTCTGCAAAGGGATACAGACAGGTTAAGTTTGTGGGCAAGAAGGTGGCAGATGGAGTATAATGTGGGGAAATGTGAGGTTATTCACTTTGGTAGGAAGAATAGAAAAACAGAATATTTTTTAAATGGTGAGAAACTATTCAATGTTGGTGTTCAGAGAGATTTGGGTGTCCTCGTACAAGAAATACAAAAAGTTAGTATGAAAGTACAGCAGGCAATTAGGAAGGCAAATGGCACGTTGACCTTTATTGCAAGGGAGTACAAGAGTGAGAAGGTCTTACTACAGTTGTACAGGGCATTAGTGAGACCTCACCTGGAGAACTGCATACAGTTTTGGTCTCCTTATCTAAGGAAGGATATACTTGCCTTAGAGGATTAATTCCTGGAATGGGAGGGTTGTCCTATGAGGAGAGGTTGAGTAGAATGGGCCTATACTCTGTGGAGTTTAGAAGAATGAGAGGTGATCTCATTGGAACATGTAAGATTCTGAGGGGGCTTGACAGGGTAGATGCTGAGAGGTTGTTTCACCTGGCTGGAGAGTCTAGAACTAGGGCGCACAGTCGCAGGATAAGGGGGTCGGCCATTCAAGACTGAGATGAGGAGGAATTTCTTCACGCAGAGTGTTGTGAATCTTTGGAGTTCTTTACCCGAGAGGGCTGTGGATGCTGAGTCATTGAATATACTCAAGGCTGAGATCGATAGATTTTTGGACTCTGGGGGAATCAAGGAACATGGGGATCGGGCGGGAAAGTGGAGTTTTTTTTTATTGGTTCATGGGATGTGGGCGTCGCTGGCAAGGCCAGCTTTTATTGCCCATTCTTAATTGCCCTTGAGAAGGTGGTGGTGAGCCGTCTTCTTGAACCGTTGCAGTCCGTGTGGTGAAGGTTCTCCCACAGTGCTGTTAGGAAGGGAGTTGCAGGAGTTTGACCCAGTGACGATGAAGGAACGGCGATATATTTCCAAGTCGGGATGATGTGTGACTTGGAGGGGAACGTGCAGGTGGTGTTGTTCCCATGTACCTGCTGCTCTTGTCCTTCTAGGTGGTAGAGGTCGCGGGTTTGGGAGGTGCTGTCGAAGAAGCCTTGGCGAGTTGCTGCAGTGCATCCTGTGGATGGTACACACTGCAGCCACAGTGCGCCGGTGGTGAAGGGAGTGAATGTTTAGGGTGGTGGATGGGGTGCCAATCAAGCGGGCTGCTTTGTCTTGGATGGTGTCGAGCTTGTTGAGTGTTGTTGGAGCTGCACTCATCCATGCAAATGGAGAGTATTCCATCACACTCCTGACTTGTGCCTTGTAGATGGTGGAAAGGCTTTTGGGAGTGAGGAGGTGAGTCACTCACCGCAGAATACCCAGCCTCTGACCTGCTCTTGTAGCCACAGTATTTTTGTGGCTGGTCCAGTTAAGTTTCTGGTCAATGGTGACCCCCAGGATGTTGATGGTGGGGGTTTTGGCGATGGTAATGCCGTTGAATGTCAAGGGGAGGTGGTTAGACTCTCTCTTGTTGGCACAAGTCCAAGCTGCCCAGAATTGGCACAAGCTGGCACTGAGTTGCTGTTCTGACTCAGATGCCACAAGGATGCTGGTGTGACGGAGTTGCAGCAGGTGTTGCTAGGAGAGAAGCTTTGCTGCCTGTATCTGATGCTGTGGATGAGATGGGGGTGGTAATTACTGGGACTGGATGCAAAAAGTGGGGATAGTGTAAATTTCTCCAGGGATTGACATTCTTCACCAGTGAACAGAAAAGATTTCACTGGAGACACAGACTCTTTTGCTATAAGGTGGCAGATCCCAGTGTGATGAGCAGAAAGCTCCCAATCTCCTTCACACTCTGAACTTCATGGGCACTACCATCTACCAGTTGGTTCTCAGCCATATCTTCACCCAGAGGCAGAGGGAGCATTAGCTGAGACGTCACTGCGCTCCGTTTGTAGTTGGCTGGGTGATGTGTAAGTGCTAAATCTGAGGTGCTTCAGATACAAGTTACTGAGTGTTAGACCTGCTGCCTTTATCTCCGCAGCAAACCTTGAGCAATATATTTACACAAGGATCAACAGATGGGAGTGATGTGCTGCTCAGTCAGATAACAAGGCCAGTGATTGTGAGTTTGAAAACAGAACATCCTGTCCACAAGCCGAGTTTTGCTAATCTTCATTCATCAGCTGAAATAAACAATGGTCTGCCTGATTTTTCGGACTCTGTTGGAAGAAGATTGCCTGATTACAGCTGCTTTTGTCAGTTTTCCGATGTTTTTGCAGCCTTTCTGCTACTGGGAGTTTCACGTGTCTCACTTAGTTACACAGACTGACAAAAGCATTGCTATCTTTAGAGTATGGGAAAAATGATTGCTTGCATGCAAAATATTTCACCTTTCGAAGAAAATAGTTTCCTGGCTGTTGAGTGTTAATTACAACGAGGAGTGTGGGTTTTCAGGAATAGAGCTGATGCACCCTAACTTAGTTCTCTTCTAATTTGATGTGGAGATGCCGGTGATGGACTGGGGTTGACAATTGTAAACAATTTTACAACACCAAGTTATAGTCCAGCAATTTTATTTTAAATTCACAAGCTTTCGGAGATTTTCTCCTTCCTCAGGCAAATGTTTGCCTGAGGAAGGAGAAAATCTCCGAAAGCTTGTGAATTTAAAATAAAATTGCTGGACTATAACTTGGTGTTGTAAAATTGTTTACAACTCTTCTAATTTAACCAGCTAGTCAGTTACTACTCCCCACACTTCCTCAGTTACATTGAATTACATTGAATTAAGTTACATTGAGTCTACAGCACAGAAACAGGCCATTCGGCCCAACTGGTCTGTGCCAGTGTTTATGCTCCGCACGAGCCTCCTCCCTCCCTACTTCATCTCACCCTATCAGCATATCCTTCTATTCCTTTCTCCCTCATGTGCTTATCTAGCTTCCCCTTAAATGCATCTATACTATTTGTTTCAACTCCATGTGGGAGCGAGTTCCACATTCTCAACACTCTCTGGGTAAAGAAGTTTCTCCTGAATTCCCTATTGGATTTATTAGCGACTATCTTTATTTTTGGCCTCTAGTTTTGGGCTCCCCCAAAAGTAGGAACATCTTCTCTACGTCCACTCTATCAAACCCTTTCATTATCTTAAAGCCCTCTATCAGGTCACCCTTCAACCTTCTCTTTTCTAGAGAAAAGAGCCCCAGCCTGTTTTGTCTTTCCTGATGAGGATATCCTCTCAGTTCTGGTATCATCTTTGTGAATCTTTTTCGCACCTTCTCCAATGCCTCTATATCCTTTTTATAATATGGAGAACTGTGCTCCATATTATAAGTATCCAGAACTCCAAGTGTGGTCTAACCAGGGTTCTATACAAGTTTAACATAACTTCTTTGCTTTTCAATTCTATCCCTCTAGAAATGAACCCCAGTGCTTGATTTGCTTTTTTTATGGCCTTATTAACCTGTGTCGCTACTTTTAGTGATTTGTGTATCTGTACCCCCAGATCCCTCTGCTCCTCTATCCCATTTAGACTCTTATTATCCAAACAGTATGTGGCCTCCTTATTCTTCCTACCAAAATGCACCACCTTCTCTATATTGAAATTCATTTGCCAATTACATGCCCATTCTGCAAGTTAATTAATGTCTTGCATTTTAACGCATTCTTCCTTTGTATTAACTACACCCCCCAATTTCGTGTCGTCCACAAATTTTGAAATTGTACTTCCAATTCCTGAGTCCAAATTGTTTATGTAAATTGTGAACAACAGCACCGATCCCTGTGGAACACCACTTCCCACCTTTCTCTGTTTTCTGTTTTGTAGCCAGCTTGCTATCCATTCTTCCACCTGTCCCCTGACTCCACATGTTCTGACCTTACTCATGACCTTAGTACCTTTTGAAAATCCAAATATATTACATCTACTGCATTACCCTTGTCTACTCTTTTACTTCGTCAAAGAATTCAGTAAGGTTGGTCAAGCATGACTTTCCCTTCTGAAATCCGTGCTGACTATTCTTTATTATATTTTAATATTCTAGATGTTTTCTTTGATTCCATTTTCTTTCCTACCACCAATGTTAAGCTAATTGCTCTTTAGTTCCCTGGACTGGTTCTTTCTCCCTTTTTAAATATAGGAATCATATTAGCTGTCCGCAGTCTTCTGGCACTATTCCCTTTTCTAATGAATTTTTATATATATTTAATAGAGCCTCTGCTCTCTCTTCCCTAACTTATTTTAATATTCGCGGATACAATCCATCCAGACTAGGGTTTTATCCTTTCTAAGTTAGATTAGTTTTTCAATTATCTCCCCATTATCTTAAATGTCTTTATACCTGCAAAGTATCTATTCAGTATTTCTGCCATTTTGCTGTTGTTACCTGTGAGTTTATATTGTGCATCCCTTAGTGGCCCTATCCCTACCCTGATTTTTCTTCAGTTATTTATGTGTCTGTAGTACTTTACTATTTCTTTTTATATTCCTTGATGATTAAGTTCATAGTTTCTCTTTGGTCTCCAAATTGTTTTTTTGACATCCTCGGCAACATCATCCAAAAACACGTCAGGTTCTACATGTACTGTGACGACACCCAGCTCTACCTCACCACCACCTCTCTTGTCTCCGATTTGTCACACTGCTTGTCCGACATTCAGTACTGGAAGAGCAAAAATTTCCTCCTACTAAATATTGGGAAGACTGAACCCATTGTCTTTGGTCCCCGCCGCAAACTCCGTTCCCTCGCCACCGACTCCATCCCTCTCCCTGGCCACTGTCTGAGTCTGGACCAGACTATTTGCAACCTTGGAGTCCTATTTGACCCTGAGATGAGCTTCCGACCACATATCTGCTCCATCACCAAGACCCCCTACTTCCACCTCCGTAACATCGCCTGTCTCTGCCCCTGCCTCAGCTCATCAGCTGCTGAAACCCCCATCCATGCCTTTGTTACCTCCAGACTCGACTATTCCAATGCTCTCCTGACCGGCCTCCCATCTTCCACCCTCCATAAACTTGAGCTGATCCAAAACTCTGCTGCCCGTATCCTAACTCGCACCAAGTCCCGTTCACCCATCACCCCTGTGCTCACTGACCTACATTGGCTCCCGGTCCGGGAACGCTTCGATTTTAAAATTCTCATCCTTGTTTTCAAATCCCTCCATGGCCTCGCCCCTCCCTATCTCTGCTCCTCCAGCCCTATAACCCTCTGAGATCTCTGCGCTCCTCCAATTCTTGCTTCTTGTACAGCCCCGATTTTCTTTGTTCCACCATTGGCGGCCGTGCCTTCATCTGCCTCGGTCCTAAGCTCTGGAATTCCCTCCCTAAACCTTTCCGCCTCTCTCTCTCCTCCTTTAAGATGCTGCTTAAAACCTGCCTCTTTGACCAAGCTTTTGGTCACCTGTCCTAATATCTCCTTATGTGGCTCGGTGTCAAATTTTGTTTGATAATCGCTCTTGTGAAGTGCCTTAGGATGTTTTACTACATTGAAGGTGTTATATAAATGCAAGTTGCTGTTGTCATCCTTCCTAACCTTCTGTCATCCTCTCTTTTATTGTCTACGTACTTAGAGTATGTGTATTTTTTAGTTTCAATTTTACCCTTATCTCTTTATTCATCCATTATTGACTAGTTTGTTCTTGTTTTTTTAGTGGAATATATTTCTCCTGAACTCTATTGATCATCATTTTAAATGTTTCCCACTGCTGTTCTATCTCTTTGTTATTTTTTCTTCCAATTTATCTTCCCTAGTTCCATTTTCATCCCCTCAAAATGAGCTCTCTTCCAAACTATTACTTTGGTCTTTGTCTGACTTATGACTTTCTCATTCATTATCTTAAACCTTATTATGTTATGATCGCTATTGCCTAGATGTTCCCCTACACTCACTTCTCTTATCTGCCCTGGTTCATTTCCCATTACTAGATCCAGCAGTGATTCCTGTCTTGTTGGGCTTCTCATACTGGGTAAGAAAGGAGTCCTGTACACACTGTAAAAACTCCATTCCCTTCTCCATTTGGGGATAGCTGAAATCTCCCATGATTATTATTCGATGTTTTTTACTCATTTCATAGAATTGCCTATATATTTCATCCTCCACTTCCCGTCCACTATTAGGTGGGCAGTGTTGCTCCCCACTGCTTCCATCTGCTCAGCTCACCTCACCTCATATCAAGATGTGTAGCACTTGGAAGCTCTTGCTTTGCTGTTGGTGATTTGTGCATTTGATGATTGTATTGAACTCAGTTGAAGTGAAATATTTGGCCCTGGGTCAGTGTGTGTCCACTTCATTCCCACTTCAATATCAAGTAACAAATGAAAAATATAGTCGTCACCTCTCCAATAGAAAACATATGTGATTGGTCTCCCGTACTTCCAACCTCTTTAGACACTGTCAGATACACAGACTGATTCACACCTGCATCAGTTGCTCACATTTGCACAATCAGTGGTTAAGTTTATTAAGCCTACTGGTGGGTCCCGTACTGTACTGCTCCTGGGCTGGGGTGGGGGGTTGCCTGGTGGGGCTGTGTAGATGCTGTTCTACTTTAAGATGGGTGCTTTGAATGGGATCCTCTGCTCCAGGGCTGGGGCTGGACCTGGGCTCAAGACGATAGCGGGGAGGGAATGTACCTGCGAGGGAGGGAGAAGATGGGGAATTGGAGCACAGTTGTCCCAGGGTGGGAGCTCTGGTGGGAGCAGACAGCAGTGCAGAGTGGGACACGGGCTCCTTCAACTGAGTCTGAGGCTAGTGGAAGCGTCATGCCGTGTGCTGTAAGTGGAGTGGCAGGTTTGTACAAGTAATCTCTGTGCCCTTGTGTTCCTATTAGTGTGTGACAAGCACTCAGCTCAGAATCCACGACATTTAAAGCAGCACTAATATCAAACATTTCTTTCCCAATCCACGAGTCGGTGGTCGGGACGGGTCGGTGGGCAGGACGGGTCGGTGAGCAGGACGGGTCGATGGTCAGGACGGGTCGATGGTCAGGACGGGTCGGTGGGCAGGACGGGTCGGTGGGCAGGACGGGTCGGTGGGCAGGACGGGTCGGTGGGCAGGACGGGTCGGTGGGCAGGACGGGTCGGTGGGCAGGACGGGTCGGTGGGCAGGACGGGTCGGTGGGCAGGACGGGTCGGTGGGCAGGACGGGTCGATGGTCAGGACGGGTCGATGGTCAGGACGGGTCGGTGGGCAGGACGGGTCGGTGGGCAGGACGGGTCGGTGGGCAGGACGGGTCGGTGGGCAGGACGGGTCGATGGGCAGGACGGGTCGATGTGTCCTTTTGAGACGGTGTCCTTGATGCTCTGAGAACAGGCCCAACCCACAAAACCAATTCTCCAGCCCTATTCCCGGCTGCCCTTTTCACTGCTGCAGTTCTGGGACTAACCAGGGGTGAAATGTAGACCGAAATAAGAGGGAATAAGAGGGATAACCAAGGTTTAGTCAAAGATGTTCGTTTTAAGGAGGGTCTTAAAGGAGGAGAGAGAGGTGGAGGAGATTATGGTTCATTGTGATGTTTCCTCATCCTAAAACTGTTAGCCTGGTTTCGAAGTGAGGCTGTTGATTCAGTATCGGTTAGGACTGAATTGAGGCCATTATGTGCAGTAGACCAGTGTCTGCTCGAACTGTCTTGAAACTAATTTCACATGTCCTTGTGGGTAACTTTCATTCTAGCATGACTGGCTGGATTCAAACCCATGTCCCAAAGGATGATGCAAAAAAACCCACCCAACCCAAAAAAAACCACCCGACCCAAAAAAACCCACCCAACATAAATAAACCCACCCAACCCAAAAAAACCCACCCGACCCAAAAAAACCCACCCAACGTAAATAAACCCACCCGACCCAAAAAAAACCACCCAACATAAATAAACCCACCCAACCCAAAAAACCCACCCAACGTAAATAAACCCACCCAAACCAAAAAAAACCACCCAACCCAAAAAAAAACACCCAACCCAAAAAAACCCACCCAACGTAAATAAACCCACCTAACCCAAAAAACCCACCCAACCCAAAAAAAACCACCCAACCCAAAAAAAAACACCCAACCCAAAAAAAACCACCCAACGTAAATAAACCCACCTAACCCAAAAAACCCACCCAACCCAAAAAAAACCACCCAACCCAAAAAAAAACACCCAACCCAAATAAACCCACCCAACGTAAATAAACCCACCCAACCCAAAAAAAAACACCCAACCCAAATAAACCCACCCACCCAAATAAACCCACCCAACCCAAATAAACCCACCCAAATAAACCCACCCAAATAAACCCACCCAACCCAAATAAACCCACACAAATAAACCCACCCAAAAAAATCAACCCAACCCAAATAAACCCACCCAACCCAAATAAACCCACCCAAATAAACCCACCCAAATAAACCCACTCAACCTAAATAAACCCACACAATCTAAATAAACCCAACCTAAATAAACCCACCCAAATAAACCCACCCAACCTAAATAAACCAACCCAAATAAACCCACCCAACCTAAATAAACCCACCCAATCTAAATAAACCCACCCAACCTAAATAAACCCACACAATCTAAATAAACCCAACCTAAATAAACCCACCCAAATAAACCCACCCAACCTAAATAAACCCACCTAAATAAACCCACCCAACCCAAATAAACCCACCCAACCCAAATAAACCGACCCAATCTTAATAAACCCACCCAAATAAACCCACCCAATCTAAATAAACCCACCCAACCTAAATAAACCCACCCAACCCAAATAAACCCACCCAACCCAAATAAACCCACCCAAATAAACCCACCCAACCTAAATAAATCCACCCAAATAAACCCACCCAACATAAATAAACCCACCCAACCCAAATAAACACACCCGACCCAAAAAAAACCACCCAACATAAATAAACCCACCCAACCCAAAAAAAAAACACCCAACCCAAAAAAACCCACCCAACCCAAAAAAACCCACCCAACGTAAATAAACCCACCCAATCCAAAAAAAAACACCCAACCCAAAAAAACCACCCAACCCAAATAAACCCACCCAACGTAAATAAACCCACCCAACCCAAAAAAAAAAGACCCAACCCAAAAAAACCCACCCAACCCAAAAAAAACCACCCAACGTAAATAAACCCACCCAACCCAAAAAAAATCAACCAACCCAAATAAACCCACCCAACCCAAAAAAAAATCAACCAACCCAAATAAACCCACCCAACCCAAAAAAAAATCAACCAACCCAAATAAACCCACCCACCCAAATAAACCCACCCAACCCAAAAAAAACCACCCAACGTAAATAAACCCACCCAACCCAAAAAAACCCACCCAACGTAAATAAACCCACCCGACCCAAAAAAACCCACCCAACATAAATAAACCCACCCAACCCAAAAAAAACCACCCAACCCAAAAAAAACCACCCAACGTAAATAAACCCACCCAACCCAAAAAAAAACACCCAACCCAAAAAAAACTACCCAACCTAAAAAAAACCACCCAACCCAAAAAAAATCAACCAACCCAAATAAACCCACCCACCCAAATAAACCCACCCAACCCAAATAAACCCACCCAACCCAAATAAACCCACCCAAATAAACCCACCCAAATAAACCCACACAAATAAACCCACCCAAAAAAATCAACCCAACCCAAATAAACCCACCCAACCCAAATAAACCCACCCAAATAAACCCACCCAAATAAACCCACCCAACCTAAATAAACCCACCTAAATAAACCCACCCAACCCAAATAAACCCACCCAACCCAAATAAACCGACCCAATCGAAATAAACCCACCCAACCCAAATAAACCCACCCAACCCAAATAAACCCACCCAACCCAAATAAACCCACCCAACCTAAATAAACCCACCCAAATAAACCCACCCAACCCAAATAAACCCACCCAAATAAACCCACCCAACCTAAATAAATCCACCCAAATAAACCCACCCAACATAAATAAACCCACCCAACCCAAATAAACACACCCGACCCAAAAAAACCCACCCAACATAAATAAACCCACCCAACCCAAAAAAAAAACACCCAACCCAAAAAAACCCACCCAACCCAAAAAAACCCACCCAACGTAAATAAACCCACCCAATCCAAAAAAAAACACCCAACCCAAAAAAACCACCCAACCCAAATAAACCCACCCAACGTAAATAAACCCACCCAACCCAAAAAAAAAACACCCAAACCAAAAATACCCACCCAACCCAAAAAAAACCACCCAACGTAAATAAACCCACCCAACCCAAAAAAAATCAACCAACCCAAATAAACCCACCCAACCCAAAAAAAAATCAACCAACCCAAATAAACCCACCCAACCCAAAAAAAAATCAACCAACCCAAATAAACCCACCCACCCAAATAAACCCACCCAACCCAAAAAAAACCACCCAACGTAAATAAACCCACCCAACCCAAAAAAACCCACCCAACGTAAATAAACCCACCCGACCCAAAAAAACCCACCCAACATAAATAAACCCACCCAACCCAAAAAAAACCACCCAACCCAAAAAAAAACACCCAACGTAAATAAACCCACCCAACCCAAAAAAAAACACCCAACCCAAAAAAAACTACCCAACCTAAAAAAAACCACCCAACCCAAAAAAAATCAACCAAACCAAATAAACCCACCCACCCAAATAAACCCACCCAACCCAAATAAACCCACCCAACCCAAATAAACCCACCCAAATAAACCCACCCAAATAAACCCACACAAATAAACCCACCCAAAAAAATCAACCCAACCCAAATAAACCCACCCAACCCAAATAAACCCACCCAAATAAACCCACCCAAATAAACCCACCCAACCTAAATAAACCCACCTAAATAAACCCACCCAACCCAAATAAACCCACCCAACCCAAATAAACCGACCCAATCGAAATAAACCCACCCAACCCAAATAAACCCACCCAACCCAAATAAACCCACCCAACCTAAATAAACCCACCCAAATAAACCCACCCAACCCAAATAAACCCACCCAACCCAAATAAACCCACCCAAATAAACCCACCCAACCTAAATAAACCCACCCAAATAAACCCACCCAACCCAAATAAACCCACCCAACCCAAATAAACCCACCCAACCTAAATAAACCCACCCAAATAAACCCACCCAACCCAAATAAACCCACCCAAATAAACCCACCCAACCTAAATAAACCCACCCAAATAAACCCACCCAACCCAAATAAACCCACCCAACCCAAATAAACCCACCCAACCTAAATAAACCCACCCAAATAAACCCAGCCAACCCAAATAAACCCACCCAAATAAACCCACCCAACCTAAATAAATCCACCCAAATAAATCCACCCAACCTAAATAAACCCACCCAACCCAAAAAAAAACACCCAACCCAAATAAACGCACCCAACCTAAATAAACCCACCCAACCCAAAAAAACCCACCCAACCCAAAAAAAACACCCAACCCAAATAAACGCACCCAACCTAAATAAACCCACCCAACCCAAAAAAAACCACCCAACCCAAAAAAAACCACCCAACCCAAATAAACGCACCCAACCTAAATAAACCCACCCAACCCAAAAAAACCCACCCAACCCAAATAAACGCACCCAACCTAAATAAACCCACCCAACCCAAAAAAAACCACCCAACCCAAATAAACGCACCCAACCTAAATAAACCCACCCAACCCAAAAAAAACCACCCAACCCAAAAAAAAACACCCAACCCAAATAAACGCACCCAACCTAAATAAATCCACCCAAATAAACCCACCCAACCCAAATAAACCCACCCAACCCAAATAAACCCACCCAACCCAAATAAACCCACCCAACCCAAAAAAACCACCCAACCCAAATAAACCCACCCAACGTAAATAAAGCCACCCAACCCAAAAAAAAAAACACCCAACCCAAAAAAACCCACCCAACCCAAAAAAAACCACCCAACGTAAATAAACCCACCCAACCCAAAAAAAATCAACCAACCCAAATAAACCCACCCAACCCAAAAAAAAATCAACCAACCCAAATAAACCCACCCAACCCAAAAAAAAATCAACCAACCCAAATAAACCCACCCACCCAAATAAACCCACCCAACCCAAAAAAAACCACCCAACGTAAATAAACCCACCCAACCCAAAAAAACCCGCCCAACGTAAATAAACCCACCCAATCCAAAAAAACCCACCCAACGTAAATAAACCCACCCGACCCAAAAAAACCCACCCAACGTAAATAAACCCAGCCGACCCAAAAAAAACCACCCAACATAAATAAACCCACCCAACCCAAAAAACCCACCCAACGTAAATAAACCCACCTAACCCAAAAAACCCACCCAACCCAAAAAAAAACACCCAACCCAAAAAAAAACACCCAACCCAAATAAACCCACCCAACGTAAATAAACCCACCCAACCCAAATAAACCCAGCCACCCAAATAAACCCACCCAACCCAAATAAACATACCCAAATAAACCCACCCAAATAAACCCACCCAACCCAAATAAACCCACACAAATAAACCCACCCAAAAAAATCAACCCAACCCAAATAAACCCACCCAACCCAAATAAACCCACCCAAATAAACCCACCCAAATAAACCCACCCAACCTAAATAAACCCACACAATCTAAATAAACCCAACCTAAATAAACCCACCCAAATAAACCCACCCAACCTAAATAAACCAACCCAAATAAACCCACCCAACCTAAATAAACCCACACAATCTAAATAAACCCAACCTAAATAAACCCACCCAAATAAACCCACCCAACCTAAATAAACCCACCTAAATAAACCCACCCAACCCAAATAAACCCACCCAACCCAAATAAACCGACCCAATCTTAATAAACCCACCCAAATAAACCAACCCAACCTAAATAAACCCACCCAACCCAAATAAACCCACCCAACCCAAATAAACCCACCCAACCCAAATAAACCCACCCAAATAAACCCACCCAACCTAAATAAATCCACCCAAATAAACGCACCCAACCTAAATAAACCCACCCAACCCAAAAAAAACCACCCAACCCAAATAAACGCACCCAACCTAAATAAACCCACCCAACCCAAAAAAAACCACCCAACCCAAAACAAAACACCCAACCCAAATAAACGCACCCAACCTAAATAAATCCACCCAAATAAACCCACCCAACCCAAATAAACCCACCCAACCCAAAAAAACCACCCAACCCAAATAAACCCACCCAACGTAAATAAACCCACCCAACCCAAAAAAAAAACACCCAACCCAAAAAAACCCACCCAACCCAAAAAAAACCACCCAACGTAAATAAACCCACCCAACCCAAAAAAAATCAACCAACCCAAATAAACCCACCCAACCCAAAAAAAAATCAACCAACCCAAATAAACCCACCCAACCCAAAAAAAAATCAACCAACCCAAATAAACCCACCCACCCAAATAAACCCACCCAACCCAAAAAAAACCACCCAACGTAAATAAACCCACCCAACCCAAAAAAACCCGCCCAACGTAAATAAACCCACCCAATCCAAAAAAACCCACCCAACGTAAATAAACCCACCCGACCCAAAAAAAACCACCCAACGTAAATAAACCCAGCCGACCCAAAAAAAACCACCCAACATAAATAAACCCACCCAACCCAAAAAACCCACCCAACGTAAATAAACCCACCTAACCCAAAAAACCCACCCAACCCAAAAAAAAACACCCAACCCAAAAAAAAACACCCAACCCAAATAAACCCACCCAACGTAAATAAACCCACCCAACCCAAATAAACCCAGCCACCCAAATAAACCCACCCAACCCAAATAAACATACCCAAATAAACCCACCCAAATAAACCCACCCAACCCAAATAAACCCACACAAATAAACCCACCCAAAAAAATCAACCCAACCCAAATAAACCCACCCAACCCAAATAAACCCACCCAAATAAACCCACCCAAATAAACCCACCCAACCTAAATAAACCCACACAATCTAAATAAACCCAACCTAAATAAACCCACCCAAATAAACCCACCCAACCTAAATAAACCAACCCAAATAAACCCACCCAACCTAAATAAACCCACCCAATCTAAATAAACCCACCCAACCTAAATAAACCCACACAATCTAAATAAACCCAACCTAAATAAACCCACCCAAATAAACCCACCCAACCTAAATAAACCCACCTAAATAAACCCACCCAACCCAAATAAACCCACCCAACCCAAATAAACCGACCCAATCTTAATAAACCCACCCAAATAAACCAACCCAACCTAAATAAACCCACCCAACCCAAATAAACCCACCCAACCCAAATAAACCCACCCAACCCAAATAAACCCACCCAAATAAACCCACCCAACCTAAATAAATCCACCCAAATAAACGCACCCAACCTAAATAAACCCACCCAACCCAAAAAAAACCACCCAACCCAAATAAACGCACCCAACCTAAATAAACCCACCCAACCCAAAAAAAACCACCCAACCCAAAAAAAAACACCCAACCCAAATAAACGCACCCAACCTAAATAAATCCACCCAAATAAACCCACCCAACCCAAATAAACCCACCCAACCCAAAAAAACCACCCAACCCAAATAAACCCACCCAACGTAAATAAACCCACCCAACCCAAAAAAAAAACACCCAACCCAAAAAAACCCACCCAACCCAAAAAAAACCACCCAACGTAAATAAACCCACCCAACCCAAAAAAAATCAACCAACCCAAATAAACCCACCCAACCCAAAAAAAAATCAACCAACCCAAATAAACCCACCCAACCCAAAAAAAAATCAACCAACCCAAATAAACCCACCCACCCAAATAAACCCACCCAACCCAAAAAAAACCACCCAACGTAAATAAACCCACCCAACCCAAAAAAACCCACCCAACGTAAATAAACCCACCCGACCCAAAAAAACCCACCCAACGTAAATAAACCCACCCGACCCAAAAAAAACCCACCCAACGTAAATAGACCCACCCGACCCAAAAAAAAACACCCAACATAAATAAACCCACCCAACCCAAAAAACCCACCCAACGTAAATAAACCCACCCAAACCAAAAAAAACCACCCAACCCAAAAAAAAACACCCAACCCAAAAAAACCCACCCAACGTAAATAAACCCACCTAACCCAAAAAACCCACCCAACCCAAAAAAAAACACCCAACCCAAAAAAAAACACCCAACCCAAATAAACCCACCCAACGTAAATAAACCCACCCAACCCAAAAAAAAACACCCAACCCAAATAAACCCACCCATCCAAATAAACCCACCCAACCCAAATAAACCCACCCAAATAAACCCACCCAAATAAACCCACCCAACCCAAATAAACCCACACAAATAAACCCACCCAAAAAAATCAACCCAACCCAAATAAACCCACCCAACCCAAATAAACCCACCCAAATAAACCCACCCAAATAAACCCACCCAAATAAACCCACCCAACCTAAATAAACCCACACAATCTAAATAAACCCAACCTAAATAAACCCACCCAAATAAACCCACCCAACCTAAATAAACCAACCCAAATAAACCCACCCAACCTAAATAAACCCACCCAATCTAAATAAACCCACCCAACCTAAATAAACCCACACAATCTAAATAAACCCAACCTAAATAAACCCACCCAAATAAACCCACCCAACCTAAATAAACCCACCTAAATAAACCCACCCAACCCAAATAAACCCACCCAACCCAAATAAACCGACCCAATCTTAATAAACCCACCCAAATAAACCCACCCAACCTAAATAAACCCACCCAACCTAAATAAACCCACCCAACCCAAATAAACCCACCCAACCCAAATAAACCCACCCAACCCAAATAAACCCACCCAAATAAACCCACCCAACCTAAATAAATCCACCCAAATAAACCCACCCAACATAAATAAACCCACCCAACCCAAATAAACACACCCGACCCAAAAAAACCCACCCAACATAAATAAACCCACCCAACCCAAAAAAAAACACCCAACCCAAAAAAAAACACCCAACCCAAAAAAAACCACCCAACCCAAAAAAACCCACCCAACGTAAATAAACCCACCCAATCCAAAAAAAAACACCCAACCCAAAAAAACCACCCAACCCAAATAAACCCACCCAACCCAAATAAACCCACCCAACGTAAATAAACCCACCCAACCCAAAAAAAACCACCCAACCCAAAAAAAATCAACCAACCCAAATAAACCCACCCAACCCAAAAAAACCCACCCAACCCAAATAAACGCACCCAACCTAAATAAACCCACCCAAATAAACCCACCCAACCCAAAAAAAACCACCCAACCCAAATAAACGCACCCAACCTAAATAAACCCACCCAACCCAAAAAAAACCACCCAACCCAAAAAAAAAACACCCAACCCAAATAAACGCACCCAACCTAAATAAATCCACCCAAATAAACCCACCCAACCCAAATAAACCCACCCAACCCAAATAAACCCACCCAACCCAAATAAACCCACCCAACCCAAAATAACCACCCAACCCAAATAAACCCACCCAACGTAAATAAACCCACCCAACCCAAAAAGAAACACCCAACCCAAAAAAAACCACCCAACCCAAA
The DNA here is from genome assembly GCF_035084215.1 of Heptranchias perlo. Taxonomy (NCBI): domain Eukaryota; kingdom Metazoa; phylum Chordata; class Chondrichthyes; order Hexanchiformes; family Hexanchidae; genus Heptranchias; species Heptranchias perlo. The sequence continues at coordinate 132,181 of NC_090348.1, forward strand.
AAAAACCACCCAACGTAAATAAACCCACCCAACCCAAAAAAAATCAACCAACCCAAATAAACCCACCCAACCCAAAAAAAAATCAACCAACCCAAATAAACCCACCCAACCCAAAAAAAAATCAACCAACCCAAATAAACCCACCCACCCAAATAAACCCACCCAACCCAAAAAAAACCACCCAACGTAAATAAACCCACCCAACCCAAAAAAACCCACCCAACGTAAATAAACCCACCCAATCCAAAAAAACCCACCCAACGTAAATAAACCCACCCGACCCAAAAAAACCCACCCAACGTAAATAAACCCACCCGACCCAAAAAAAACCACCCAACATAAATAAACCCACCCAACCCAAAAAACCCACCCAACGTAAATAAACCCACCCAAACCAAAAAAAACCACCCAACCCAAAAAAAAACACCCAACCCAAAAAAACCCACCCAACGTAAATAAACCCACCTAACCCAAAAAACCCACCCAACCCAAAAAAAACCACCCAACCCAAAAAAAAACACCCAACCCAAATAAACCCACCCAACGTAAATAAACCCACCCAACCCAAAAAAAAACACCCAACCCAAATAAACCCACCCACCCAAATAAACCCACCCAACCCAAATAAACCCACCCAAATAAACCCACCCAAATAAACCCACCCAACCCAAATAAACCCACACAAATAAACCCACCCAAAAAAATCAACCCAACCCAAATAAACCCACCCAACCCAAATAAACCCACCCAAATAAACCCACCCAAATAAACCCACCCAAATAAACCCACCCAACCTAAATAAACCCACACAATCTAAATAAACCCAACCTAAATAAACCCACCCAAATAAACCCACCCAACCTAAATAAACCAACCCAAATAAACCCACCCAACCTAAATAAACCCACCCAATCTAAATAAACCCACCCAACCTAAATAAACCCACACAATCTAAATAAACCCAACCTAATAAACCCACCCAAATAAACCCACCCAACCTAAATAAACCCACCTAAATAAACCCACCCAACCCAAATAAACCCACCCAACCCAAATAAACCGACCCAATCTTAATAAACCCACCCAAATAAACCCACCCAATCTAAATAAACCCACCCAACCTAAATAAACCCACCCAACCCAAATAAACCCACCCAACCCAAATAAACCCACCCAACCCAAATAAACCCACCCAAATAAACCCACCCAACCTAAATAAATCCACCCAAATAAACCCACCCAACATAAATAAACCCACCCAACCCAAATAAACACACCCGACCCAAAAAAACCCACCCAACATAAATAAACCCACCCAACCCCCAAAAAAAACACCCAACCCAAAAAAACCCACCCAACCCAAAAAAACCCACCCAACGTAAATAAACCCACCCAATCCAAAAAAAAACACCCAACCCAAAAAAACCACCCAACCCAAATAAACCCACCCAATGTAAATAAACCCACCCAACCCAAAAAAAAAACACCCAACCCAAAAAAACCCACCCAACCCAAAAAAAACCACCCAACGTAAATAAACCCACCCAACCCAAAAAAAATCAACCAACCCAAATAAACCCACCCAACCCAAAAAAAAATCAACCAACCCAAATAAACCCACCCAACCCAAAAAAAAATCAACCAACCCAAATAAACCCACCCACCCAAATAAACCCACCCAACCCAAAAAAAACCACCCAACGTAAATAAACCCACCCAACCCAAAAAAACCCACCCAACGTAAATAAACCCACCCGACCCAAAAAAACCCACCCAACATAAATAAACCCACCCAACCCAAAAAACCCCACCCAACCCAAAAAAAACCACCCAACGTAAATAAACCCACCCAACCCAAAAAAAACTACCCAACCCAAAAAAAACTACCCAACCTAAATAAACCCACCCAACCCAAAAAAAAACACCCAACCCAAATAAACCCACCCAACGTAAATAAACCCACCCAACCCAAAAAAAACCACCCAACCCAAAAAAAATCAACCAACCCAAATAAACCCACCCACCCAAATAAACCCACCCAACCCAAATAAACCCACCCAAATAAACCCACCCAAATAAACCCACCCAAATAAACCCACCCAAAAAAAATCAACCCAACCCAAATAAACCCACCCAACCCAAATAAACCCACCCAAATAAACCCACCCAAATAAACCCACCCAACCTAAATAAACCCACCTAAATAAACCCACCCAACCCAAATAAACCCACCCAACCCAAATAAACCGACCCAATCTAAATAAACCCACCCAACCCAAATAAACCCACCCAACCCAAATAAACCCACCCAACCCAAATAAACCCACCCAACCTAAATAAACCCACCCAAATAAACCCACCCAACCCAAATAAACCCACCCAACCCAAATAAACCCACCCAAATAAACCCACCCAACCTAAATAAACCCACCCAAATAAACCCACCCAACCCAAATAAACCCACCCAACCCAAATAAACCCACCCAACCTAAATAAACCCACCCAAATAAACCCACCCAACCCAAATAAACCCACCCAAATAAACCCACCCAACCTAAATAAACCCACCCAAATAAACCCACCCAACCCAAATAAACCCACCCAACCCAAATAAACCCACCCAACCCAAATAAACCCACCCAACCTAAATAAACCCACCCAAATAAACCCACCCAACCCAAATAAACCCACCCAAATAAACCCACCCAACCTAAATAAATCCACCCAAATAAATCCACCCAACCTAAATAAACCCACCCAACCCAAAAAAAAACACCCAACCCAAATAAACGCACCCAACCTAAATAAACCCACCCAACCCAAAAAAACCCACCCAACCCAAAAAAAAACACCCAACCCAAATAAACGCACCCAACCTAAATAAACTCACCCAACCCAAAAAAACCCACCCAACCCAAAAAAAACCACCCAACCCAAATAAACGCACCCAACCTAAATAAACCCACCCAACCCAAAAAAACCCACCCAACCCAAATAAACGCACCCAACCTAAATAAACCCACCCAAATAAACCCACCCAACCCAAAAAAAACCACCCAACCCAAATAAACGCACCCAACCTAAATAAACCCACCCAACCCAAAAAAAACCACCCAACCCAAAAAAAAACACCCAACCCAAATAAACTCACCCAACCTAAATAAATCCACCCAAATAAACCCACCCAACCCAAATAAACCCACCCAACCCAAATAAACCCACCCAACCCAAATAAACCCACCCAACCCAAATAAACCCACCCAACCCAAATAAACCCACCCAACCCAAATAAACCCACCTAAACTAACCCTCCTAACCTAACCTGAATAAACCCACCTAATCTAACCTAACCAAACCACCCAGATCACCCTCCTTGTGTCGAACTTTTTAAGAAGGCACATTCAGTGTTTGATATTAAATCTGCTGCTTTTTCAGCCAATCTGTTTTTGTCTAAAACGGCATCAGTTTTCTCAATCCCAGTAAATCTCGTTCTGTTTGTCTCAGCAGTTTTCGAGAACAAGGATAAAATCGTGATAGTTATGGAATATGCGAGCAAAGGCGAGTTATACGATTACATCAGTGAAAGACGCAAGTTAAGTGAGAGGGAGACCAGACTGTTCTTCAGGCAGATTGTATCTGCTGTTCACCACTGTCACAAGGTGAGTTCAGGCAGATTGTATCTGCTGTTCACCACTGTCACAAGGTGAGTTCAGGCAGATTGTATCTGCTGTTCACCACTGTCACAAGGTGAGTTCAGGCAGATTGTATCTGCTGTTCACCACTGTCACAAGGTGAGTTCAGGCAGATTGTATCTGCTGTTCACCACTGTCACAAGGTGAGTTCAGGCAGATTGTATCTGCTGTTCACTAATGTCACAAGGTGAGTTCAGGCAGATTGTATCTGCTGTTCACCACTGTCACAAGGTGAGTTCAGGCAGATTGTATCTGCTGTTCACTAATGTCACAAATGAGTTTGGGCACATTGTATATGCTATTCACTACTGTCACAAGGAGAATTTAGGCAGCTTGTATCTGCTGTTCACTACTCTTAAAAGGTAAGAGGTCAGGCAGATTTTATCTGCTATTCACTATTGTCACAAGTAAAGAGCTGAGGGAGATTGTATTTGCTGTTCACTACTGTCACAAGGTAAAAGGTCAGGCAGCCAAAGCCTGTTGTGGGGCAGTTCCACAGTATTATTCACTCCTGAGAGGCAGTTTTGAGACAACATGAACAGTTTAACTGCAGTCAAACGAGTGTCAGGCGAGTGGGCCCTTCACGAACAGTGAGAACAGTTGGCTGCTGGTGAACACCAGTGTGCTCAACGTTCAGTGTGCTCAACGTTCAGTGTGCTCAACACTCAGTGTGCTCAACACTCAGTGTGCTCACCGTTCAGTGTGCTCACCGTTCAGTGTGCTCACCGTTCAGTGTGCTCACCGTTCAGTGTGCTCACCGCTCAGTGCGCTCACCGTTCAGTGCGCTCACCGTTCAGTGTGCTCACCGTTCAGTGTGCTCACAGCTCTGTGCGCTCACCGCTCTGTGTGCTCACAGCTCTGTGCGCTCACCGCTCTGTGCTCTCACCGTTCAGTGCGCTCACCGTTCAGTGTGCTCACCGTTCAGTGTGCTCACCGTTCAGTGTGCTCACCGCTCAGTGTGCTCACCGCTCAGTGTGCTCACCGTTCAGTGCGCTCACCGTTCAGTGCGCTCACCGCTCTGTGCGCTCTCCGCTCTGTGCGCTCTCCGCTCTGTGCGCTCACCGTTCAGTGTGCTCACAGCTCTGTACGCTCACCGTTCAGTGTGCTCACAGCTCTGTACGCTCACCGTTCAGTGTACTCACCGTTCAGTGTTATCACCGCTTTGTGTGCTCACCGCTCTGTGTGCTCACCGTTCAGTGTGCTCACCGTTCAGTGTACTCACCGTTCAGTGTACTCACCGTTCAGTGTGCTCACCGTTCAGTGCGCTCACCGTTCAGTGTCCTCACCGTTCAGTGTCCTCACCGTTCAGTGTCCTCACCGTTCAGTGTGCTCACCGCTCTGTGCGCTCACCGCTCTGTGCGCTCACCGCTCTGTGCGCTCACCGCTCTGTGCGCACACCGTTCAGTGTCCTCACCGTTCAGTGTGCTCACCGCTCTGTGCGCTCACCGCTCTGTGCGCTCACCGCTCTGTGTGCTCACCGTTCTGTGTACTCACCGTTCAGTGTGCTCACCGTTCAGTGTACTCACCGTTCAGTGTGCTCATCGCTCCGTGTACTCACCGTTCAGTGCGCTCACCGTTCAGTGCGCTCACCGCTCCGTGGACTCACCGTTCAGTGTACTCACCGTTCAGTGTGCTCACAGCTCTGCACGCTCACCGTTCAGTGTGCTCACTGTTCAGTGTACTCACCGTTCAGTGTGCTCACCGCTCTGTGCGCTCACCGCTCTGTGCGCTCACCGTTCAGTGTTCTCACAGCTCTGTACGCTCACCGTTCAGTGCGCTCACCGTTCAGTGCGCTCACCGTTCAGTGTGCTCACCGTTCAGTGTGCTCACCGTTCAGTGTGCTCACCGCTCAGTGTACTCACCGTTCAGTGTGCTCACCGTTCAGTGTGCTCACCGTTCAGTCTACTCACCGTTCAGTGTGCTCACCGTTCAGTGTACTCACCGTTCAGTGTGCTCACCGCTCTGTGTGCTCACTGTTCATTGCGCTCACCGTTCAGTGCGCTCACCGTTCAGTGTCCTCACCGCTCTGTGTGCTCACCATTCATTGTGCTCACCATTCAGTGTGCTCACCGTTCAGTGCACTCACCGTTCAGTGTACTCACCGCTCCGTGTACTCACCGTTCAGTGCACTCACCGTTCAGTGTGCTCACCGTTCAGTGTCCTCACCGTTCAGTGTGCTCACCGCTCTGTGCGCTCACCGCTCTGTGCGCTCACCGCTCTGTGTGCTCACCGTTCTGTGTACTCACCGTTCAGTGTGCTCACCGTTCAGTGTGCTCATCGCTCCGTGTACTCACCGTTCAGTGCGCTCACCGTTCAGTGCGCTCACCGTTCAGTGTGCTGACCGCTCCGTGGACTCACCGTTCAGTGTACTCACCGTTCAGTGTGCTCACAGCTCTGTACGCTCACCGTTCAGTGTGCTCACCGTTCAGTGTGCTCACCGTTCAGTGTGCTCACCGTTCAGTGTGCTCACCGTTCAGTGTGCTCACCGTTCAGTGTGCTCACAGCTCTGCACGCTCACAGCTCTGCACGCTCACCGTTCAGTGTGCTCACTGTTCAGTGTACTCACCGTTCAGTGTGCTCACCGCTCTGTGCTCTCACCGCTCACCGCTCTGTGCGCTCACCGCTCTGTGCGCTCACCGTTCAGTGTTCTCACAGCTCTGTACGCTCACCGTTCAGTGCGCTCACCGTTCAGTGCGCTCACCGTTCAGTGTGCTCACCGTTCAGTGTGCTCACCGCTCAGTGTGCTCACCGTTCAGTGTGCTCACCGTTCAGTGTGCTCACCGTTCAGTCTACTCACCGTTCAGTGTGCTCACCGTTCAGTGTACTCACCGTTCAGTGTGCTCACCGCTCTGTGTGCTCACTGTTCATTGCGCTCACCGTTCAGTGCGCTCACCGTTCAGTGTCCTCACCGCTCTGTGTGCTCACCATTCATTGTGCTCACCATTCAGTGTGCTCACCGTTCAGTGTACTCACCGTTCAGTGTACTCACCGCTCTGTGTGCTCACCGTTCTGTGTGCTCACCGTTCAGTGCGCTCACCGTTCAGTGTGCTCATTGCTCTGTGCGCTCACCGCTCAGTGCGCTCACCGCTCAGTGCGCTCACCGCTCAGTGTGCTCACCGTTCAGTGTACTCATCATTCAGTGTGCTCACAGCTCTGTACGCTCACCGTTCAGTGTGCTCACTGTTCAGTGTGCTCACCGTTCAGTGCGCTCACCGTTCAGTGCGCTCACCGTTCAGTGCGCTCACCGTTCAGTGTGCTCACCGCTCCGTGTACTCACCGTTCATTGCGCTCATCTTTCAGTGTGCTCACCGCTCCGTGTACTCACCGTTCAGTGTGCTCACCGTTCAGTGTGCTCACCGTTCAGTGTACTCACCGTTCAGTGTGCTCACCGTTCAGTGTGCTCACCGCTCCGTGTACTCACCGTTCAGTGTACTCACCGTTCAGTGTACTCACCGCTCCGTGTGCTCACCGCTCCGTGTACTCACCGTTCAGTGTACTCACCGTTCAGTGTGCTCACCGCTCCGTGTCCTCACCGCTCCGTGTACTCACCGTTCAGTGTACTCACCGTTCAGTGTGCTCACCGCTCCGTGTACTCACCGTTCAGTGTGCTCACCGCTCCGTGTACTCACCGTTCAGTGTACTCACCGCTCCGTGTGCTCACCGCTCCGTGTACTCACCGCTCAGTGTGCTCACCGCTCAGTGTACTCACCGCTCAGTGTGCTCACCGCTCAGTGCGCTCACCGCTCAGTGTCCTCACCGTTCAGTGTACTCACCGCTCTGTGCGCTCACCGCTCTGTGCGCTCACCGCTCTGTGCGCTCACCGCTCTGTGCGCCCACCGTTCAGTGTCCTCACCGTTCAGTGTCCTCACCGTTCAGTGTGCTCACCGCTCTGTGCGCTCACCGTTCAGTGTGCTCACCGTTCAGTGTGCTCACCGTTCAGTGTGCTCACCGTTCAGTGTGCTCACCGCTCAGTGTACTCACCGTTCAGTGTGCTCACCGTTCTGTGTGCTCACCGTTCAGTCTACTCACCGTTCAGTGTGCTCACCGTTCAGTGTACTCACCGTTCAGTGTGCTCACCGTTCAGTGTGCTCACCGCTCTGTGTGCTCACTGTTCATTGCGCTCACCGTTCAGTGCGCTCACCGCTCTGTGTCCTCACCGCTCTGTGTCCTCACCGCTCTGTGTCCTCACCGCTCTGTGTGCTCCCCGTTCATTGTGCTCACCGTTCATTGTGCTCACCGTTCAGTGTGCTCACCGTTCAGTGTGCTCACCGCTCTGTGTGCTCACTGTTCATTGCGCTCACCGCTCTGTGTGCTCACCGTTCAGTGTACTCACCGCTCTGTGTACTCACCGCTCTGTGTGCTCACCGTTCTGTGTGCTCACCGTTCTGTGTGCTCACCGTTCTGTGTGCTCACCGTTCAGTGCGCTCACCGTTCAGTGTGCTCATTGCTCTGTGCGCTCACCGCTCAGTGCGCTCACCGCTCAGTGCGCTCACCGTTCAGTGTACTCATCATTCAGTGTGCTCACAGCTCTGTACGCTCACCGTTCAGTGTGCTCACCGTTCAGTGTGCTCACCGTTCAGTGCGCTCACCGTTCAGTGCGCTCACCGTTCAGTGTGCTCACCGCTCCGTGTACTCACCGTTCAGTGCGCTCACCGTTCAGTGCGCTCACCGTTCAGTGTACTCAACGCTCCGTGTACTCACCGCTCAGTGCGCTCACCGCTCCGTGTGCTCACCGTTCAGTGTGCTCACCGCTCCGTGTACTCACCGTTCAGTGTACTCACCGTTCAGTGTGCTCACCGCTCCGTGTCCTCACCGTTCAGTGTCCTCACCGTTCAGTGTCCTCACCGTTCAGTGTGCTCACCGTTCAGTGTGCTCACCGCTCCGTGTGCTCACCGCTCCGTGTACTCACCGTTCAGTGTACTCACCGTTCAGTGTGCTCACCGCTCCGTGTACTCACCGTTCATTGTGCTCACCGCTCCGTGTACTCACCGTTCAGTGTGCTCACCGCTCCGTGCACTCACCGTTCAGTGTACTCACCGTTCAGTGTGCTCACCGCTCCGTGTACTCACCGTTCAGTGTGCTCACCGCTCCGTGTGCTCACCGCTCCGTGGACTCACCGCTCCGTGTACTCACCGTTCAGTGTGCTCACCGCTCCGTGTACTCACCGTTCAGTGTGCTCACCGTTCAGTGCGCTCACCGTTCAGTGTGCTCACCGCTCTGCACGCTCACCGTTCAGTGTGTTCACCGTTCAGTGTGTTCACCGTTCAGTGCGCTCACCGTTCAGTGTGCTCACCGTTCAGTGTGCTCACCGTTCAGTGTGCTCACCGCTCCATGTACTCACCGCTCAGTGTGCTCACCGTTCAGTGTACTCATCATTCAGTGTGCTCACAGCTCTGTACGCTCACCGTTCAGTGTGCTCACCGTTCAGTGCGCTCACCGTTCAGTGCGCTCACCGTTCAGTGCGCTCACCGCTCCGTGTGCTCACCGCTCCGTGCACTCACCGTTCAGTGCGCTCACCGTTCAGTGTGCTCACCGTTCAGTGTACTCACCGCTCCGTGTGCTCACCGCTCCGTGTACTCACCGTTCAGTGTACTCACCGTTCAGTGTACTCACCGCTCCGTGTACTCACCGCTCAGTGCGCTCACCGTTCAGTGTGCTCACCGCTCCGTGTACTCACCGTTCAGTGTACTCACCGTTCAGTGTGCTCACCGCTCCGTGTCCTCACCGTTCAGTGTACTCACCGTTCAGTGTGCTCACCGCTCCGTGTACTCACCGTTCAGTGTACTCACCGTTCAGTGTGCTCACCGCTCCGTGTACTCACCGTTCATTGTGCTCACCGCTCCGTGTACTCACCGTTCAGTGTGCTCACCGCTCCGTGTACTCACCGTTCAGTGTACTCACCGTTCAGTGTGCTCACCGCTCCGTGTACTCACCGTTCAGTGTGCTCACCGCTCCGTGTACTCACCGTTTAGTGTACTCACCGTTCAGTGTGCTCACCGCTCCGTGTGCTCACCGTTCAGTGTGCTCACCGTTCAGTGTGCTCAACGTTCAGTGCGCTCACCGTTCAGTGTGCTCACCGCTCTGCACGCTCACCGTTCAGTGTGTTCACCGTTCAGTGCGCTCACCGTTCAGTGTCCTCACCGTTCAGTGTGCTCACCGCTCCATGTACTCACCGTTCAGTGTACTCACTGTTCAGTGTGCTCACCGCTCCATGTCCTCACCGCTCCGTGTGCTCACCGCTCCGTGTACTCACCGTTCAATGTGCTCACCGCTCCGTGTACTCACCGTTCAGTGTACTCACCGTTCAGTGTGCTCACCGTTCAGTGTGCTCATTGCTCTGTGCGCTCACCGCTCAGTGCGCTCACCGCTCTGTGTACTCATCGTTCAGTGTGCTCACAGCTCTGTACGCTCACCATTCAGTGTGCTCAACGTTCAGTGTGCTCACCGCTCAGTGTGCTCACCGTTCAGTGTGCTCACCGTTCAGTGTACTCACCGTTCAGTGTGCTCACCGTTCAGTGTGCTCACCGCTCCGTGTTCTCACCGTTCAGTGTTCTCACCGTTCAGTGTACTCACCGTTCAGTGCACTCACCGTTCAGTGCGCTCACCGTTCAGTGCACTCACCGTTCAGTGCGCTCACCGCTCCGTGTACTCACCGCTCCGTGTACTCACCGTTCAGTGCGCTCACCCATCAGTGCGCTCACCGTTCAGTGTCCTCACCGTTCAGTGTCCTCACCGTTCAGTGTGCTCACCGCTCTGTGCGCTCACCGCTCTGTGCGCTCACCGTTCAGTGTACTCACCGTTCAGTGTCCTCACCGTTCAGTGTGCTCACCGCTCTGTGCGCTCACCGCTCTGTGCGCTCACCGCTCTGTGTGCTCACCGCTCTGTGTACTCACCGTTCAGTGTGCTCACCGTTCAGTGTACTCACCGTTCAGTGTGCTCATCGCTCCGTGTACTCACCGTTCAGTGCGCTCACCGTTCAGTGCGCTCACCGTTAAGTGTGCTGACCGCTCCGTGGACTCACCGTTCAGTGTACTCACCGTTCAGTGTGCTCACAGCTCTGTACGCTCACCGTTCAGTGTGCTCACCGTTCAGTGTGCTCACCGTTCAGTGTGCTCACCGTTCAGTGTGCTCACCGTTCAGTGTGCTCACCGTTCAGTGTGCTCACCGTTCAGTGTGCTCACCGTTCAGTGTGCTCACCGTTCAGTGTGCTCACAGCTCTGCACGCTCACCGTTCAGTGTGCTCACTGTTCAGTGTACTCACCGTTCAGTGTGCTCACCGCTCTGTGCTCTCACCGCTCACCGCTCTGTGCGCTCACCGCTCTGTGCGCTCACCGTTCAGTGTTCTCACAGCTCTGTACGCTCACCGTTCAGTGCGCTCACCGTTCAGTGCGCTCACCGTTCAGTGTGCTCACCGTTCAGTGTGCTCACCGCTCAGTGTGCTCACCGCTCAGTGTACTCACCGTTCAGTGTGCTCACCGTTCAGTGTGCTCACCGTTCAGTCTACTCACCGTTCAGTGTGCTCACCGTTCAGTGTACTCACCGTTCAGTGTGCTCACCGCTCTGTGTGCTCACTGTTCATTGCGCTCACCGTTCAGTGCGCTCACCGTTCAGTGTCCTCACCGCTCTGTGTGCTCACCATTCATTGTGCTCACCATTCATTGTGCTCACCGTTCAGTGTGCTCACCGTTCAGTGTACTCACCGTTCAGTGTACTCACCGCTCTGTGTGCTCACCGTTCTGTGTGCTCACCGTTCAGTGCGCTCACCGTTCAGTGTGCTCATTGCTCTGTGCGCTCACCGCTCAGTGCGCTCACCGCTCAGTGTGCTCACCGTTCAGTGCGCTCACCGTTCAGTGTGCTCATTGCTCTGTGCGCTCACCGCTCAGTGCGCTCACCGCTCAGTGTGCTCACCGTTCAGTGTACTCATCATTCAGTGTGCTCACAGCTCTGTACGCTCACCGTTCAGTGTGCTCACTGTTCAGTGTGCTCACCGTTCAGTGCGCTCACCGTTCAGTGCGCTCACCGTTCAGTGCGCTCACCGTTCAGTGCGCTCACCGTTCAGTGCGCTCACCGTTCAGTGTGCTCACCGCTCCGTGTACTCACCGTTCATTGCGCTCACCTTTCAGTGTGCTCACCGCTCCGTGTACTCACCGTTCAGTGTGCTCACCGTTCAGTGTACTCACCGTTCAGTGTGCTCACCGTTCAGTGTGCTCACCGCTCCGTGTACTCACCGTTCAGTGTACTCACCGTTCAGTGTACTCACCGCTCCGTGTGCTCACCGCTCCGTGTACTCACCGTTCAGTGTACTCACCGTTCAGTGTGCTCACCGCTCCGTGTCCTCACCGCTCCGTGTACTCACCGTTCAGTGTACTCACCGTTCAGTGTGCTCACCGCTCCGTGTACTCACCGTTCAGTGTGCTCACCGCTCCGTGTACTCACCGTTCAGTGTACTCACCGCTCCGTGTGCTCACCGCTCCGTGTACTCACCGCTCAGTGTGCTCACCGCTCAGTGTACTCACCGCTCAGTGTGCTCACCGCTCAGTGCGCTCACCGCTCAGTGCCCTCACCGTTCAGTGTACTCACCGCTCTGTGCGCTCACCGCTCTGTGCGCTCACCGCTCTGTGCGCTCACCGCTCTGTGCGCTCACCGCTCTGTGCGCCCACCGTTCAGTGTCCTCACCGTTCAGTGTCCTCACCGTTCAGTGTGCTCACCGCTCTGTGCGCTCACTGTTCAGTGTGCTCACCGTTCAGTGTGCTCACCGTTCAGTGTGCTCACCGTTCAGTGTGCTCACCGCTCAGTGTACTCACCGTTCAGTGTGCTCACCGTTCTGTGTGCTCACCGTTCAGTCTACTCACCGTTCAGTGTGCTCACCGTTCAGTGTACTCACCGTTCAGTGTGCTCACCGCTCTGTGTGCTCACTGTTCATTGCGCTCACCGTTCAGTGCGCTCACCGCTCTGTGTCCTCACCGCTCTGTGTCCTCACCGCTCTGTGTGCTCCCCGTTCATTGTGCTCCCCGTTCATTGTGCTCCCCGTTCATTGTGCTCCCCGTTCATTGTGCTCCCCGTTCATTGTGCTCCCCGTTCATTGTGCTCCCCGTTCATTGTGCTCACCGTTCAGTGTGCTCACCGTTCAGTGTGCTCACCGCTCTGTGTGCTCACTGTTCATTGCGCTCACCGCTCTGTGTGCTCACCGTTCAGTGTACTCACCGCTCTGTGTGCTCACCGTTCTGTGTGCTCACCGTTCTGTGTGCTCACCGTTCAGTGCGCTCACCGTTCAGTGTGCTCATTGCTCTGTGCGCTCACCGCTCAGTGCGCTCACCGCTCAGTGTGCTCACCGTTCAGTGTACTCATCATTCAGTGTGCTCACAGCTCTGTACGCTCACCGTTCAGTGTGCTCACTGTTCAGTGTGCTCACCGTTCAGTGCGCTCACCGTTCAGTGCGCTCACCGTTCAGTGTGCTCACCGCTCCGTGTACTCACCGTTCAGTGCGCTCACCGTTCAGTGCGCTCACCGTTCAGTGTACTCACCGTTCAGTGTGCTCACCGTTCAGTGTGCTCACCGCTCCGTGTGCTCACCGCTCCGTGTGCTCACCGCTCCGTGTACTCACCGTTCAGTGTACTCACCGTTCAGTGTACTCAACGCTCCGTGTACTCACCGCTCAGTGCGCTCACCGCTCCGTGTGCTCACCGTTCAGTGTGCTCACCGCTCCGTGTACTCACCGTTCAGTGTACTCACCGTTCAGTGTGCTCACCGCTCCGTGTCCTCACCGTTCAGTGTCCTCACCGTTCAGTGTCCTCACCGTTCAGTGTGCTCACCGCTCCGTGTGCTCACCGCTCCGTGTGCTCACCGCTCCGTGTACTCACCGTTCAGTGTACTCACCGTTCAGTGTGCTCACCGCTCCGTGTACTCACCGTTCATTGTGCTCACCGCTCCGTGTACTCACCGTTCAGTGTGCTCACCGCTCCGTGCACTCACCGTTCAGTGTACTCACCGTTCAGTGTGCTCACCGCTCCGTGTACTCACCGTTCAGTGTGCTCACCGCTCCGTGTGCTCACCGCTCCGTGGACTCACCGCTCCGTGTACTCACCGTTCAGTGTGCTCACCGCTCCGTGTACTCACCGTTCAGTGTGCTCACCGTTCAGTGCGCTCACCGTTCAGTGTGCTCACCGCTCTGCACGCTCACCGTTCAGTGTGTTCACCGTTCAGTGTGTTCACCGTTCAGTGCGCTCACCGTTCAGTGTGCTCACCGTTCAGTGTGCTCACCGCTCCATGTACTCACCGCTCAGTGTGCTCACCGTTCAGTGTACTCATCATTCAGTGTGCTCACAGCTCTGTACGCTCACCGTTCAGTGCGCTCACCGTTCAGTGCGCTCACCGCTCCGTGTGCTCACCGCTCCGTGTACTCACCGTTCAGTGCGCTCACCGTTCAGTGTGCTCACCGTTCAGTGTACTCACCGTTCAGTGTGCTCACCGCTCCGTGTGCTCACCGCTCCGTGTACTCACCGTTCAGTGTACTCACCGTTCAGTGTACTCACCGCTCCGTGTACTCACCGCTCAGTGCGCTCACCGTTCAGTGTGCTCACCGTTCAGTGTGCTCACCGCTCCGTGTACTCACCGTTCAGTGTACTCACCGTTCAGTGTGCTCACCGCTCCGTGTCCTCACCGTTCAGTGTACTCACCGTTCAGTGTGCTCACCGCTCCGTGTACTCACCGTTCAGTGTACTCACCGTTCAGTGTGCTCACCGCTCCGTGTACTCACCGTTCATTGTGCTCACCGCTCCGTGTACTCACCGTTCAGTGTGCTCACCGCTCCGTGTACTCACCGTTCAGTGTACTCACCGTTCAGTGTGCTCACCGTTCAGTGTGCTCACCGCTCCGTGTGCTCACCGTTCAGTGTGCTCACCGTTCAGTGTGCTCAACGTTCAGTGCGCTCACCGTTCAGTGCGCTCACCGCTCTGCACGCTCACCGTTCAGTGTGTTCACCGTTCAGTGCGCTCACCGTTCAGTGTCCTCACCGTTCAGTGTGCTCACCGCTCCATGTACTCACCGTTCAGTGTACTCACTGTTCAGTGTGCTCACCGCTCCATGTCCTCACCGCTCCGTGTGCTCACCGCTCCGTGTACTCACCGTTCAATGTGCTCACCGCTCCGTGTACTCACCGTTCAGTGTACTCACCGTTCAGTGTGCTCACCGTTCAGTGTGCTCATTGCTCTGTGCGCTCACCGCTCTGTGTACTCATCGTTCAGTGTGCTCACAGCTCTGTACGCTCACCATTCAGTGTGCTCACTGTTCAGTGCGCTCACCGCTCAGTGTGCTCACCGCTCAGTGTGCTCACCGTTCAGTGTACTCACCGTTCAGTGTGCTCACCGTTCAGTGTGCTCACCGTTCAGTGTGCTCACCGCTCCGTGTTCTCACCGTTCAGTGTTCTCACCGTTCAGTGTACTCACCGTTCAGTGCGCTCACCGTTCAGTGCACTCACCGTTCAGTGCGCTCACCGCTCCGTGTACTCACCGTTCAGTGCACTCACCGTTCAGTGCGCTCACCGTTCAGTGCGCTCACCGTTCAGTGTGCTCACCGTTCAGTGTGCTCACCGCTCCGTGTGCTCACCGCTCCGTGTGCTCACCGCTCCGTGTACTCACCGTTCAGTGTACTCACCGTTCAGTGTACTCAACGCTCCGTGTACTCACCGCTCAGTGCGCTCACCGCTCCGTGTGCTCACCGTTCAGTGTGCTCACCGCTCCGTGTACTCACCGTTCAGTGTACTCACCGTTCAGTGTGCTCACCGCTCCGTGTCCTCACCGTTCAGTGTCCTCACCGTTCAGTGTCCTCACCGTTCAGTGTGCTCACCGCTCCGTGTGCTCACCGCTCCGTGTGCTCACCGCTCCGTGTACTCACCGTTCAGTGTACTCACCGTTCAGTGTGCTCACCGCTCCGTGTACTCACCGTTCATTGTGCTCACCGCTCCGTGTACTCACCGTTCAGTGTGCTCACCGCTCCGTGCACTCACCGTTCAGTGTACTCACCGTTCAGTGTGCTCACCGCTCCGTGTACTCACCGTTCAGTGTGCTCACCGCTCCGTGTGCTCACCGCTCCGTGGACTCACCGCTCCGTGTACTCACCGTTCAGTGTGCTCACCGCTCCGTGTACTCACCGTTCAGTGTGCTCACCGTTCAGTGCGCTCACCGTTCAGTGTGCTCACCGCTCTGCACGCTCACCGTTCAGTGTGTTCACCGTTCAGTGTGTTCACCGTTCAGTGCGCTCACCGTTCAGTGTGCTCACCGTTCAGTGTGCTCACCGCTCCATGTACTCACCGCTCAGTGTGCTCACCGTTCAGTGTACTCATCATTCAGTGTGCTCACAGCTCTGTACGCTCACCGTTCAGTGCGCTCACCGTTCAGTGCGCTCACCGCTCCGTGTGCTCACCGCTCCGTGTACTCACCGTTCAGTGTGCTCACCGTTCAGTGTGCTCACCGTTCAGTGTACTCACCGTTCAGTGTGCTCACCGCTCCGTGTGCTCACCGCTCCGTGTACTCACCGTTCAGTGTACTCACCGTTCAGTGTACTCACCGCTCCGTGTACTCACCGCTCAGTGCGCTCACCGTTCAGTGTGCTCACCGTTCAGTGTGCTCACCGCTCCGTGTACTCACCGTTCAGTGTACTCACCGTTCAGTGTGCTCACCGCTCCGTGTCCTCACCGTTCAGTGTACTCACCGTTCAGTGTGCTCACCGCTCCGTGTACTCACCGTTCAGTGTACTCACCGTTCAGTGTGCTCACCGCTCCGTGTACTCACCGTTCATTGTGCTCACCGCTCCGTGTACTCACCGTTCAGTGTGCTCACCGCTCCGTGTACTCACCGTTCAGTGTACTCACCGTTCAGTGTGCTCACCGTTCAGTGTGCTCACCGCTCCGTGTGCTCACCGTTCAGTGTGCTCACCGTTCAGTGTGCTCAACGTTCAGTGCGCTCACCGTTCAGTGCGCTCACCGCTCTGCACGCTCACCGTTCAGTGTGTTCACCGTTCAGTGCGCTCACCGTTCAGTGTCCTCACCGTTCAGTGTGCTCACCGCTCCATGTACTCACCGTTCAGTGTACTCACTGTTCAGTGTGCTCACCGCTCCATGTCCTCACCGCTCCGTGTGCTCACCGCTCCGTGTACTCACCGTTCAATGTGCTCACCGCTCCGTGTACTCACCGTTCAGTGTACTCACCGTTCAGTGTGCTCACCGTTCAGTGTGCTCATTGCTCTGTG
Organism: Heptranchias perlo; assembly: GCF_035084215.1. Lineage (NCBI taxonomy): Eukaryota > Metazoa > Chordata > Chondrichthyes > Hexanchiformes > Hexanchidae > Heptranchias > Heptranchias perlo. Next base: position 149,118 of record NC_090348.1, read on the forward strand.
CGCTCACCGCTCTGTGTACTCATCGTTCAGTGTGCTCACAGCTCTGTACGCTCACCATTCAGTGTGCTCACTGTTCAGTGCGCTCACCGTTCAGTGTGCTCAACGTTCAGTGTGCTCACCGCTCAGTGTGCTCACCGCTCAGTGTGCTCACCGTTCAGTGTACTCACCGTTCAGTGTGCTCACCGTTCAGTGTGCTCACCGTTCAGTGTGCTCACCGCTCCGTGTTCTCACCGTTCAGTGTTCTCACCGTTCAGTGTACTCACCGTTCAGTGCGCTCACCGTTCAGTGCACTCACCGTTCAGTGCGCTCACCGCTCCGTGTACTCACCGTTCAGTGCACTCACCGTTCAGTGTGCTCACTGCTCCGTGCACTCACCGTTCAGTGTGCTCACTGCTCCGTGCACTCACCGTTCAGTGTACTCACCGTTCAGTGTGCTCACCGTTCAGTGTGCTCACCGCTCCGTGTACTCACCGTTCAGTGTACTCACCGTTCAGTGTGCTCACCGTTCAGTGTACTCACCGTTCAGTGTACTCACCGTTCAGTGCTCTCACCGTTCAGTGCACTCACCGTTCAGTGTGCTCACCGTTCAGTGTGCTCACCATTCAGTGTGCTCACCGCTCCATGTACTCACCGTTCAGTGTACTCACTGTTCAGTGTGCTCACGGCTCCATGTCCTCACCGCTCCGTGTGCTCACCGCTCCGTGTACTCACCGTTCAGTGTGCTCACCGCTCCGTGTACTCACCGTTCAGTGTGCTCACCGTTCAGTGCACTCACAGCTCAGTGTACTCACAGCTCAGTGTACTCACCGTTCAGTGCGCTCACCGTTCAGTGCGCTCACCGTTCAGTGCGCTCACCGTTCAGTGTCCTCACCGTTCAGTGTCCTCACCGTTCAGTGTGCTCACCGCTCTGTGTACTCACCGTTCAGTGTGCTCACCGTTCAGTGTGCTCACCGTTCAGTGTGCTCACCGCTCCGTGTGCTCACCGCTCCGTGTACTCACCGCTCCGTGTACTCACCGTTCAGTGCGCTCACCGTTCAGTGCGCTCACCGTTCAGTGTGCTCACCGCTCCGTGTACTCACCTTTCAGTGTGCTCACCTTTCAGTGTGCTCACCGTTCAGTGCGCTCACCGTTCAGTGCGCTCACCGCTCCGTGTGCTCACCGCTCCGTGTACTCACCGTTCAGTGTGCTCACCGCTCCGTGATCTCACCGTTCAGTGTGCTCACCGCTCCGTGTGCTCACCGTTCATTGTGCTCACCGTTCATTGTGCTCACCGTTCAGTGTGTTCAGCGTTCAGTGCGCTCACCGTTCAGTGTGCTCACCATTCAGTGCGCTCACCGTTCAGTGTACTCACCGCTCAGTGTGCTCACCGCTCCGTGTGCTCACCGCTCCGTGTTCTCACCGTTCAGTGTTCTCACCGTTCAGTGTGCTCCCCGTTCAGTGTGCTCACCGCTCCGTGTACTCACCGCTCCGTGTACTCACCGCTCCGTGTACTCACCGTTCAGTGTACTCACCGTTCAGTGTGCTCACCGCTCCGTGTACTCACCGTTCAGTGTGCTCACCGCTCCGTGCGCTCACCATTCAGTGCGCTCACCGTTCAGTGTACTCACTGCTCTGTGCGCTCACCGCTCTGTGCGCTCACCGCTCTGTGCGCTCACCGCTCTGTGCGCTCACCGTTCAGTGCGCTCACCGTTCACTGCGCTCACCGTTCACTGCGCTCACCGTTCAGTGCGCTCACCGTTCTGTGCGCTCACCGCTCTGTGCGCCCACCGTTCAGTGTGCTCACCGTTCAGTGTGCTCACCGTTCAGTGCGCTCACCGCTCTGTGCGCTCACCGCTCTGTGTGCCCAACGTTCAGTGTGCTCACCGTTCAGTGTGCTCACCGTTCAGTGTGCTCACCGTTCATTGTGCTCACCGTTCATTGTGCTCACCGTTCAGTGTGTTCAGCGTTCAGTGCGCTCACCGTTCAGTGTGCTCACCGTTCAGTGTGCTCACCGTTCAGTGTGCTCACCGCTCCATGTACTCACCGTTCAGTGTACTCACTGTTCAGTGTGCTCACCGCTCCATGTCCTCACCGCTCCGTGTGCTCACCGCTCCGTGTGCTCACCGCTCCGTGTACTCACCGTTCAGTGTACTCACCGTTCAGTGTGCTCACCGTTCAGTGTGCTCATTGCTCTGTGCGCTCACCGCTCAGTGCGCTCACCGCTCTGTGTACTCATTGTTCAGTGTGCTCACAGCTCTGTACGCTCTCCATTCAGTGTGCTCACTGTTCAGTGTGCTCACTGTTCAGTGCGCTCACCGTTCAGTGTGCTCAACGTTCAGTGTGCTCACCGCTCAGTGTGCTCACCGTTCAGTGTACTCACCGTTCAGTGTGCTCACCGCTCCGTGTTCTCACCGTTCAGTGTACTCACCGTTCAGTGCACTAACCGTTCAGTGCGCTCACCGCTCCGTGTACTCACCGTTCAGTGCACTCACCGTTCAGTGTGCTCACTGCTCCGTGCACTCACCGTTCAGTGTACTCACCGTTCAGTGTGCTCACCGTTCAGTGTGCTCACCGCTCCGTGTACTCACCGTTCAGTGTACTCACCGTTCAGTGCGCTCACCGTTCAGTTCAGTGTGCTCACCGCTCCATGTACTCACCGTTCAGTGTACTCACTGTTCAGTGTGCTCACCGCTCCATGTCCTCACCGCTCCGTGTGCTCACCGCTCCGTGTACTCACCGTTCAGTGTGCTCACCGCTCCGTGTACTCACCGTTCAGTGTGCTCACCGCTACGTGTACTCACCGTTCAGTGTACTCACCGCTCAGTGTGCTCACCGCTCTGTGTGCTCACCGCTCTGTGTACTCACCGTTCATTGCGCTCACCTTTCAGTGTGCTCACCGCTCCGTGTACTCACCGTTCAGTGTGCTCACCGTTCAGTGTACTCACCGTTCAGTGTACTCACCGCTCCGTGTGCTCACCGCTCCGTGTACTCACCGTTCAGTGTACTCACCGTTCAGTGTGCTCACCGCTCCGTGTCCTCACCGTTCAGTGTACTCACCGTTCAGTGTGCTCACCGCTCCGTGTACTCACCGTTCAGTGTACTCACCGTTCAGTGTGCTCACCGCTCCGTGTACTCACCGTTCATTGTGCTCACCGCTCCGTGTACTCACCGTTCAGTGTGCTCACCGCTCCGTGTACTCACCGTTCAGTGTACTCACCGTTCAGTGTGCTCACCGCTCCGTGTACTCACCGTTCAGTGTGCTCACCGCTCCGTGTACTCACCGTTCAGTGTACTCACCGCTCCGTGTGCTCACCGCTCCGTGTACTCACCGTTCAGTGCGCTCACCCATCAGTGCGCTCACCGTTCAGTGCGCTCACCGTTCAGTGCGCTCACCGTTCAGTGCGCTCACCGCTCAGTGTCCTCACCGTTCAGTGTCCTCACCGTTCAGTGGACTCACCGCTCTGTGCGCTCACCGCTCTGTGCGCTCACCGCTCTGTGCGCCCACCGTTCAGTGTCCTCACCGTTCAGTGTCCTCACCGTTCAGTGTGCTCACCGTTCAGTGTGCTCACCGCTCAGTGTACTCACCGTTCTGTGTGCTCACCGTTCAGTCTACTCACCGTTCAGTGTGCTCACCGTTCAGTGCACTCACCGTTCAGTGTGCTCACCGCTCTGTGTGCTCACTGTTCATTGCGCTCACCGTTCAGTGCGCTCACCGCTCTGTGTCCTCACCGCTCTGTGTGCTCACCGTTCATTGTGCTCACCGTTCATTGTGCTCACCATTCAGTGTGCTCACCGTTCAGTGTGCTCACCGCTCTGTGTGCTCACTGTTCATTGTGCTCACCGCTCTGTGTGCTCACCGTTCATTGCGCTCACCGCTCTGTGTGCTCACCGTTCAGTGTACTCACCGCTCTGTGTGCTCACCGTTCTGTGTGCTCACCGTTCAGAGCGCTCACCGTTCAGTGTGCTCATTGCTCTGTGCGCTCACCGCTCAGTGCGCTCACCGCTCAGTGTGCTCACCGTTCAGTGTACTCACCGTTCAGTGTGCTCACCGCTCCGTGTACTCACCGTTCAGTGCGCTCACCGTTCAGTGTGCTCACCGTTCAGTGTACTCACCGTTCAGTGTGCTCACCGTTCAGTGTGCTCACCGCTCCGTGTGCTCACCGCTCCGTGTGCTCACCGCTCCGTGTACTCACCGTTCAGTGTACTCACCGTTCAGTGTGCTCACCGCTCCGTGTACTCACCGTTCAGTGTACTCACCGTTCAGTGTGCTCACCGCTCCGTGTCCTCACCGTTCAGTGTGCTCACCGCTCCGTGTACTCACCGTTCAGTGTACTCACCGTTCAGTGTGCTCACCGCTCCGTGGACTCACCGTTCATTGTGCTCACGCTCCGTGTACTCACCGTTCAGTGTGCTCACCGCTCCGTGTACTCACCGTTCAGTGTACTCACCGTTCAGTGTGCTCACCGCTCCGTGTACTCACCGTTCAGTGTGCTCACCGCTCCGTGTACTCACCGCTCCGTGTACTCACCGCTCCGTGTGCTCACCGCTCCGTGTGCTCACCGCTCCGTGTGCTCACCGCTCCGTGTGCTCACCGTTCAGTGTGCTCACCGTTCAGTGCGCTCACCGCTCTGCACGCTCACCGCTCTGCACGCTCACCGTTCAGTGTGTTCACCGTTCAGAGTGTTCACCGTTCAGTGTGCTCACCGCTCTGTGTCCTCACCGCTCTGTGTGCTCACCGTTCATTGTGCTCACCGTTCATTGTGCTCACCATTCAGTGTGCTCACCGTTCAGTGTGCTCACCGCTCTGTGTGCTCACTGTTCATTGCGCTCACCGCTCTGTGTGCTCACCGTTCAGTGTACTCACCGCTCTGTGTGCTCACCGTTCTGTGTGCTCACCGTTCAGAGCGCTCACCGTTCAGTGTGCTCATTGCTCTGTGCGCTCACCGCTCAGTGCGCTCACCGCTCAGTGCGCTCACCGCTCAGTGTGCTCACCGTTCAGTGTACTCACCGTTCAGTGTGCTCACCGCTCCGTGTCCTCACCGTTCAGTGCGCTCACCGTTCAGTGTACTCACCGTTCAGTGTGCTCACCGTTCAGTGTGCTCACCGCTCCGTGTGCTCACCGCTCCGTGTGCTCACCGCTCCGTGTACTCACCGTTCAGTGTACTCACCGTTCAGTGTACTCACCGCTCCGTGGACTCACCGCTCAGTGCGCTCACCGTTCAGTGTGCTCACCGTTCAGTGTGCTCACCGCTCCGTGTACTCACCGTTCAGTGTACTCACCGTTCAGTGTGCTCACCGCTCCGTGTCCTCACCGTTCAGTGTCCTCACCGTTCAGTGTCCTCACCGTTCAGTGTCCTCACCGTTCAGTGTGCTCACCGCTCCGTGTGCTCACCGTTCATTGTGCTCACGCTCCGTGTACTCACCGTTCAGTGTGCTCACCGCTCCGTGTACTCACCGTTCAGTGTACTCACCGTTCAGTGTGCTCACCGCTCCGTGTACTCACCGTTCAGTGTGCTCACCGCTCCGTGTACTCACCGCTCCGTGTACTCACCGTTCAGTGTGCTCACCGCTCCGTGTGCTCACCGTTCAGTGTGCTCACCGTTCAGTGTGCTCACCGTTCAGTGCGCTCACCGTTCAGTGTGCTCACCGCTCTGCACGCTCACCGTTCAGTGTGTTCACCGTTCAGAGTGTTCACCGTTCAGTGTGCTCACCGTTCAGTGTGCTCACCGTTCAGTGTGCTCACCGTTCAGTGTGCTCACCGTTCAGTGTGCTCACCGTTCAGTGTACTCATCATTCAGTGTGCTCACAGCTCTGTACGCTCACCGTTCAGTGTGCTCACTGTTCAGTGCGCTCACCGTTCAGTGTGCTCACCGCTCCGTGTGCTCACCGCTCCGTGTGCTCACCGTTCAGTGTGCTCACCGTTCAGTGCGCTCACCGCTCTGCACGCTCACCGCTCTGCACGCTCACCGTTCAGTGTGTTCACCGTTCAGAGTGTTCACCGTTCAGTGTGCTCACCGCTCTGTGTCCTCACCGCTCTGTGTGCTCACCGTTCATTGTGCTCACCGTTCATTGTGCTCACCATTCAGTGTGCTCACCGTTCAGTGTGCTCACCGCTCTGTGTGCTCACTGTTCATTGCGCTCACCGCTCTGTGTGCTCACCGTTCAGTGTACTCACCGCTCTGTGTGCTCACCGTTCTGTGTGCTCACCGTTCAGAGCGCTCACCGTTCAGTGTGCTCATTGCTCTGTGCGCTCACCGCTCAGTGCGCTCACCGCTCAGTGCGCTCACCGCTCAGTGTGCTCACCGTTCAGTGTACTCACCGTTCAGTGTGCTCACCGCTCCGTGTCCTCACCGTTCAGTGCGCTCACCGTTCAGTGTACTCACCGTTCAGTGTGCTCACCGTTCAGTGTGCTCACCGCTCCGTGTGCTCACCGCTCCGTGTGCTCACCGCTCCGTGTACTCACCGTTCAGTGTACTCACCGTTCAGTGTACTCACCGCTCCGTGGACTCACCGCTCAGTGCGCTCACCGTTCAGTGTGCTCACCGTTCAGTGTGCTCACCGCTCCGTGTACTCACCGTTCAGTGTACTCACCGTTCAGTGTGCTCACCGCTCCGTGTCCTCACCGTTCAGTGTCCTCACCGTTCAGTGTCCTCACCGTTCAGTGTCCTCACCGTTCAGTGTGCTCACCGCTCCGTGTGCTCACCGTTCATTGTGCTCACGCTCCGTGTACTCACCGTTCAGTGTGCTCACCGCTCCGTGTACTCACCGTTCAGTGTACTCACCGTTCAGTGTGCTCACCGCTCCGTGTACTCACCGTTCAGTGTGCTCACCGCTCCGTGTACTCACCGCTCCGTGTACTCACCGTTCAGTGTGCTCACCGCTCCGTGTGCTCACCGTTCAGTGTGCTCACCGTTCAGTGTGCTCACCGTTCAGTGCGCTCACCGTTCAGTGTGCTCACCGCTCTGCACGCTCACCGTTCAGTGTGTTCACCGTTCAGAGTGTTCACCGTTCAGTGTGCTCACCGTTCAGTGTGCTCACCGTTCAGTGTGCTCACCGTTCAGTGTGCTCACCGTTCAGTGTGCTCACCGTTCAGTGTGCTCACCGTTCAGTGTACTCATCATTCAGTGTGCTCACAGCTCTGTACGCTCACCGTTCAGTGTGCTCACTGTTCAGTGCGCTCACCGTTCAGTGTGCTCACCGCTCCGTGTACTCACCGTTCAGTGCGCTCACCGTTCAGTGCGCTCACCGTTCAGTGTGCTCACCGCTCCGTGTACTCACCGTTCAGTGCGCTCACCGTTCAGTGTGCTCACCGTTCAGTGTACTCACCGTTCAGTGTGCTCACCGTTCAGTGTGCTCACCGCTCCGTGTACTCACCGTTCAGTGTACTCACCGTTCAGTGTACTCACCGCTCCGTGTACTCACCGCTCAGTGCGCTCACCGTTCAGTGTGCTCACCGTTCAGTGTGCTCACCGTTCAGTGTGCTCACCGCTCCGTGTCCTCACCGTTCAGTGTACTCACCGTTCAGTGTGCTCACCGCTCCGTGTCCTCACCGTTCAGTGTACTCACCGTTCAGTGTGCTCACCGCTCCGTGTACTCACCGTTCATTGTGCTCACCGCTCCGTGTACTCACCGTTCAGTGTACTCACCGTTCAGTGTGCTCACCGCTCCGTGTACTCACCGTTCAGTGTGCTCACCGCTCCGTGTACTCACCGTTCAGTGTACTCACCGTTCAGTGTGCTCACCGCTCCGTGTGCTCACCGTTCAGTGTGCTCACCGTTCAGTGTGCTCACCGTTCAGTGTGCTCACCGTTCAGTGTGCTCACCGTTCAGTGCGCTCACCGTTCAGTGTGCTCACCGCTCTGCACGCTCACCGTTCAGTGTACTCACTGTTCAGTGTGCTCACCGCTCCATGTCCTCACCGCTCCGTGTGCTCACCGCTCCGTGTGCTCACCGCTCCGTGTACTCACCGCTCCGTGTACTCACCGTTCAGTGTGCTCACCGCTCCGTGCACTCACCGTTCAGTGTACTCACCGTTCAGTGTGCTCACCGTTCAGTGTGCTCATTGCTCTGTGCGCTCACCGCTCAGTGCGCTCACCGTTCTGTGTACTCATCGTTCAGTGTGCTCACAGCTCTGTACGCTCACCATTCAGTGTGCTCACTGTTCAGTGCGCTCACCGTTCAGTGTGCTCACCGCTCAGTGTGCTCACCGCTCAGTGTGCTCACCGTTCAGTGTACTCACCGTTCAGTGTGCTCACCGCTCCGTGTTCTCACCGTTCAGTGTACTCACCGTTCAGTGCACTCACCGTTCAGTGCGCTCACCGCTCCGTGTACTCACCGTTCAGTGCACTCACCGTTCAGTGTGCTCACTGCTCCGTGCACTCACCGTTCAGTGTACTCACCGTTCAGTGTGCTCACCGTTCAGTGTGCTCACCGCTCCGTGTACTCACCGTTCAGTGTACTCACCGTTCAGTGCGCTCACCGTTCAGTGCGCTCACCGTTCAGTGCGCTCACCGTTCAGTGTGCTCACCGTTCAGTGTGCTCACCGCTCCATGTACTCACCGTTCAGTGTACTCACTGTTCAGTGTGCTCACCGCTCCATGTCCTCACCGCTCCGTGTGCTCACCGCTCCGTGTACTCACCGTTCAGTGTGCTCACCGCTACGTGTACTCACCGTTCAGTGTACTCACCGCTCAGTGTGCTCACCGCTCTGTGTGCTCACCGCTCTGTGTGCTCACCGCTCTGTGTACTCACCGTTCAGTGTGCTCACCGTTCAGTGTGCCTACCGTTCAGTGTGTTCACCGTTCAGTGTGTTCACCGTTCAGTGCGCTCACCGCTCTGTGCGCTCACCGCTCTGTGTGCCCACCGTTCTGTGTACTCACCGTTCAGTGTGCTCACCGTTCAGTGTACTCACAGCTCAGTGTACTCACAGCTCAGTGTACTCACCGTTCAGTGTGCTCACCGCTCCGTGCGCTCACCGTTCAGTGCGCTCACCGTTCAGTGCGCTCACCGTTCAGTGTCCTCACCGTTCAGTGTCCTCACCGTTCAGTGTGCTCACCGCTCTGTGTACTCACCGTTCAGTGTGCTCACCGTTCAGTGTGCTCACCGTTCAGTGTGCTCACCGTTCAGTGTGCTCACCGCTCCGTGTACTCACCGCTCCGTGTACTCACCGTTCAGTGCGCTCACCGTTCAGTGCGCTCACCGTTCAGTGTGCTCACCGCTCCGTGTACTCACCTTTCAGTGTGCTCACCTTTCAGTGCGCTCACCGTTCAGTGCGCTCACCGTTCAGTGCGCTCACCGCTCCGTGTGCTCACCGCTCCGTGTACTCACCGTTCAGTGTGCTCACCGCTCCGTGATCTCACCGTTCAGTGTACTCACCGTTCAGTGTGCTCACCGCTCCGTGTACTCACCGTTCAGTGTGCTCACCGCTCCGTGTACTCACCATTCAGTGCGCTCACCGTTCAGTGTACTCACCGCTCAGTGTGCTCACCGCTCCGTGTGCTCACCGCTCCGTGTACTCACCGTTCAGTGTTCTCACCGTTCAGTGTTCTCACCGTTCAGTGTGCTCACCGTTCAGTGTGCTCACCGCTCCGTGTGATCACCGCTCCGTGTACTCACCGCTCCGTGTGCTCACCGTTCAGTGCGCTCACCGTTCACTGTGCTCACCGTTCTGTGCGCTCACCGTTCTGTGCGCTCACCGCTCTGTGCGCCCACCGTTCAGTGTGCTCACCTTTCAGTGTGCTCACCGTTCAGTGCGCTCACCGCTCTGTGCGCTCACCGCTCTGTGTGCCCAACGTTCAGTGTGCTCACCGTTCAGTGTGCTCACCGTTCATTGTGCTCACCGTTCAGTGTGCTCACCGCTCTGTGCGCTCACCGTTCAGTGTGCTCACCGCTCTGTGTGCTCACCGCTCTGTGTGCTCACCATTCAGTGTGCTCACCGTTGAGTGTACTCGCCGTTGAGTGAACTCACCGTTCATTGTGCTCACCGCTCTGTGTGCTCACCGCTCTGTGTGCTCACCGTTCAGTGTGCTCACCGTTCAGTGTGCTCACCGCTCAGTGTGCTCACCGCTCAGTGTGCTCACCGCTCAGTGTGCTCACCGCTCAGTGTGCTCACCGTTTAGTGTCCTCACCGTTCAGTGCGCTCACCGTTCAGTGTACTCACCGTTCAGTGCGCTCACCGCTCAGTGTACTCATCGTTCAGTGTGCTCACAGCTCTGTACGCTCACCGTTCAGTGTGCTCACCGTTCAGTGTGCTCACCGTTCAGTGTGCTCACCGTTCAGTGTGCTCACCGTTCAGTGTGCTCACCGCTCCGTGTACTAACCGTTCAGTGTACTCACCGTTCAGTGTACTCACCGTTCAGTGTGCTCACCGCTCCGTGTCCTCACCGTTCAGTGTACTCACCGTTCAGTGTGCTCACCGCTCCGTGTACTCACCGTTCAGTGTGCTCACCGCTCCGTGTACTCACCGTTCAGTGTACTCACCGTTCAGTGTGCTCACCGCTCTGTGCGCTCACCGCTCTGTGTGCCCAACGTTCAGTGTGCTCACCGTTCAGTGTGCTCACCGTTCATTGTGCTCACCGTTCAGTGTGCTCACCGCTCTGTGCGCTCACCGTTCAGTGTGCTCACCGCTCTGTGTGCTCACCGCTCTGTGTGCTCACCGCTCTGTGTGCTCACCATTCAGTGTGCTCACCGTTGAGTGTACTCGCCGTTGAGTGAACTCACCGTTCATTGTGCTCACCGCTCTGTGTGCTCACCGCTCTGTGTGCTCACCGTTCAGTGTGCTCACCGTTCAGTGTGCTCACCGCTCAGTGTGCTCACCGCTCAGTGTGCTCACCGCTCAGTGTGCTCACCGCTCAGTATGCTCACCGTTTAGTGTACTCACCGTTCAGTGCGCTCACCGTTCAGTGTGCTCACCGCTCTGCACGCTCACCGTTCAGTGTACTCACCGTTCAGTGCGCTCACCGTTCAGTGTGCTCATTGCTCTGTGCGCTCACCGCTCAGTGTGCTCACCGTTCAGTGTGCTCACCGTTCATTGTGCTCACCGTTCAGTGTGCTCACCGTTCAGTGTGCTCACAGCTCTGTGCGCTCACCGTTCAGTGCGCTCACCGCTCAGTGTACTCATCGTTCAGTGTGCTCACAGCTCTGTACGCTCACCGTTCAGTGTGCTCACTGTTCAGTGTGCTCACCGTTCAGTGTGCTCACCGTTCAGTGTGCTCACCGTTCAGTGTGCTCACCGCTCAGTGTGCTCACCGCTCCGTGTACTAACCGTTCAGTGTACTCACCGTTCAGTGTACTCACCGTTCAGTGTGCTCACCGCTCCGTGTCCTCACCGTTCAGTGTACTCACCGTTCAGTGTGCTCACCGCTCCGTGTACTCACCGTTCAGTGTGCTCACCGCTCCGTGTACTCACCGTTCAGTGTACTCACCGTTCAGTGTGCTCACCGCTCCGTGTACTCACCGTAAAGTGTGCTCACCGCTCCGTGTACTCACCGTTCAGTGTGCTCACCGCTCTGTGTGCTCACCGCTCTGTGTGCTCACCGTTCAGTGCGCTCACCCATCAGTGCGCTCACCGTTCAGTGTGCTCACCGCTCTGTGCGCCCACCGTTCAGTGCGCTCACCGTTCAGTGCGCTCACCGTTCAGTGTGCTCACCGTTCAGTGTCCTCACCGTTCAGTGTACTCACCATTCAGTGTGCTCACCGCTACGTGTACTCACCGTTCAGTGTACTCACCGCTCAGTGTGCTCACCGCTCTGTGTGCTCACCGCTCTGTGTACTCACCGTTCATTGCGCTCACCTTTCAGTGTGCTCACCGCTCCGTGTACTCACCGTTCAGTGTGCTCACCGTTCAGTGTGCTCACCGTTCAGTGTGCTCACCGCTCCGTGTGCTCACCGCTCTGTGCGCTCACCGCTCTGTGCGCCCACCGTTCAGTGTACTCACCGTTCAGTGTACTCACCGTTCAGTGTGCTCACCGCTCTGTGCGCTCACCGCTCTGTGTGCTCACCGTTCTGTGTACTCACCGTTCAGTGTACTCACCGTTCAGTGTGCTCACCGTTCAGTGTGCTCACAGCTCTGTCCGCTCACCGTTCAGTGCGCTCACCGTTCAGTGCGCTCACCGTTCAGTGCGCTCACCGTTCAGTGTGCTCACCGTTCAGTGTGCTCACAGCTCTGCACGCTCACCGTTCAGTGTGCTCACTGTTCAGTGTACTCACCGTTCAGTGTGCTCACTGTTCAGTGTACTCACCGCTCTGTGCGCTCACCGCTCTGTGCGCTCACCGCTCTGTGCGCTCACCGTTCAGTGTTCTCACAGCTCTGTACGCTCACCGTTCAGTGTACTCACTGTTCAGTGTACTCACCGTTCAGTGTGCTCACTGTTCAGTGTACTCACCGTTCAGTGCGCTCACCGTTCAGTGCGCTCACCGTTCAGTGCGCTCACCGTTCAGTGTGCTCACCCATCAGTGCGCTCACCGTTCAGTGTGCTCACCGCTCTGTGCGCTCACCGTTCAGTGTGCTCACCGTTCAGTGTACTCACCGCTCTGTGCGCTCACCGCTCTGTGCGCTCACCGCTCTGTGCGCCCACCGTTCAGTGTACTCACTGTTCAGTGTGCTCACCGTTCAGTGTGCTCACCGTTCAGTCTACTCACCGTTCAGTGTGCTCACCGTTCAGTGTACTCACCGTTCAGTGTGCTCACCGCTCTGTGTGCTCACTGTTCATTGCGCTCACCGTTCAGTGCGCTCACCGTTCAGTGTCCTCACCGCTCTGTGTACTCACCGCTCTGTGTGCTCACCGTTCAGTGCGCTCACCGTTCAGTGCGCTCACCGTTCAGTGTGCTCATTGCTCTGTGCGCTCACCGCTCAGTGCGCTGACCGCTCAGTGTGCTCACCGTTCAGTGTCCTCATCATTCAGTGTGCTCACAGCTCTGTACGCTCACCGTTCAGTGTGCTCACTGTTCAGTGTGCTCACCGTTCAGTGCGCTCACCGTTCAGTGCGCTCACCGTTCAGTGTGCTCACCGTTCAGTGTGCTCACCGCTCCGTGTACTCACCGTTCAGTGCGCTCACCGTTCAGTGTGCTCACCGCTCCGTGCACTCACCGTTCAGTGTACTCACCGTTCAGTGTGCTCACCGTTCAGTGAACTCACCGTTCAGTGTGCTCACCGTTCAGTGTGCTCACCGCTCCTTGCACTCACCGTTCAGTGTACTCACCGTTCAGTGTACTCACCGCTCCGTGTACTCACCGCTCAGTGTGCTCACCGCTCCGTGTGCTCACCGCTCCGTGTGCTCACCGCTCCGTGTACTCACCGTTCAGTGTACTCACCGTTCAGTGTGCTCACCGCTCCGTGTCCTCACCGTTCAGTGTCCTCACCGTTCAGTGTCCTCACCGTTCAGTGTCCTCACCGTTCAGTGTGCTCACCGCTCCGTGTACTCACCGTTCAGTGTACTCACCGTTCAGTGTGCTCACCGCTCCGTGTACTCACCGTTCATTGTGCTCACCGCTCCGTGTACTCACCGTTCAGTGTGCTCACCGCTCCGTGTACTCACCGTTCAGTGTACTCACCGTTCAGTGTGCTCACCGCTCCGTGTACTCACCGTTCAGTGTACTCACCGTTCAGTGTGCGCACCGTTCAGTGCGCTCACAGCTCTGTACGCTCACCGTTCAGTGTGCTCACCGTTCAGTGCGCTCACCGCTCTGTGCGCCCACCGTTCAGTGTGCTCACCGTTCAGTGTGCTCACCGTTCAGTGCGCTCACCGTTCAGTGCGCTCACCGTTCAGTGCACTCACCGTTCAGTGTGCTCACCGCTCTGTCTGCTCACCGTTCATTGTGCTCACCATTCAGTGTGCTCACCGCTCTGTGTGCTCACCGCTCTGTGTGCTCACCGCTCTGTGTGCTCACCGCTCTGTGTGCTCACCGCTCTGTGTGCTCACCGTTCAGTGTGCTCACCGCTCAGTGTGCTCACCGCTCTGTGCGCTCACCGTTCAGTGCGCTCACCGTTCAGTGCGCTCACCGCTCTGTGCGATCACAGCTCTGTGTGCTCACCGTTCAGTGCGCTCACCGCTCAGTGTGCTCACCATTCAGTGCGCTCACCGTTCAGTGCGCTCACCGTTCAGTGTACTCACCGCTTAGTGCGCTCACCGTTCAGTGTGCTCACCGTTCAGTGCGCTCACCGTTCAGTGCACTCACCATTCAGTGTGCTCACCGCTCTGTCTGCTCACCGTTCATTGTGCTCACCATTCAGTGTGCTCACCGCTCTGTGTGCTCACCGCTCTGTGTGCTCACCGCTCTGTGTGCTCACCGCTCTGTGTGCTCACCGTTCAGTGTGCTCACCGTTCAGTGTGCTCACCGTTCAGTGTGCTCACCGTTCAGTGTGCTCACCGTTCAGTGTGCTCACAGCTCTGTACGCTCACAGCTCTGTACGCTCACCGTTCAGTGTGCTCACCGTTCAGTGTGCTCACCGTTCAGTGTGCTCACCGTTCAGTGTGCTCACAGCTCTGTGCACTCACCGTTCAGTGCGCTCACCATTCAGTGCGCTCACCGTTCAGTACACTCACCGTTCAGTCCACTCACCGTTCAGTGTGCTCACCGTTCAGTCCGCTCACCGCTCTGTGTGCTCACCGCTCTGTGTGCTCACCGTTCATTGCGCTCACCATTCAGTGTGCTCAACATTCTGTGTGCTCACCGTTCAGTGTGCTCAACATTCTGTGTGCTCACCGTTCAGTGTGCTCACCGTTCAGTGTGCTCACCGTTCAGTGTGCTCACCGTTCAGTGTGCTCACCGTTCAGTGTGCTCACCGCTCTGTGTGCTCACCGCTCTGTGTGCTCACTGCTCTGTGTGCTCACCGCTCTGTGTGCTCACCCCTCAGTGCGCTCACCCCTCAGTGCGCTCACCGTTCAGTGTGCTCACCGCTCTGTGTGCTCACCGTTCAGTGCGCTCACCGTTCAGTGCGCTCACCGCTCTGTGTGCTCACCGTTCAGTGTGCTCACCGTTCAGTGTGCTCACCGTTCAGTGTGCTAACCGTTCAGTGCGCTCACCGTTCATTGTGCTCTTTGCTCTGTGCGCTCACCGCTCAGTGCGCTCACCGCTCAGTGTGCTCACCGTTCAGTGCGCTCACCGTTCAGTGTGCTCACCGTTCAGTGTACTCACCGCTTAGTGCGCTCACCGTTCAGTGTGCTCACCGTTCAGTGCGCTCACCGTTCAGTGCACTCACCGCTCTGTCTGCTCACCGTTCATTGTGCTCACCATTCAGTGTGCTCACCGCTCTGTGTGCTCACCGCTCTGTGTGCTCACCGCTCTGTGTGCTCACCGTTCAGTGCGCTCACCGTTCAGTGCGCTCACCGTTCAGTGCGCTCACCGTTCAGTGCGCTCACCGTTCAGTGCGCTCACCGTTCAGTGTGCTCACCGTTCAGTGTGCTCACCGTTCAGTGTGCTCACAGCTCTGTACGCTCACCGTTCAGTGTGCTCACCGTTCAGTGTGCTCACCGTTCAGTGTGCTCACCGTTCAGTGTGCTCACAGCTCTGTGTACTCACCGTTCAGTGCGCTCACCATTCAGTGCGCTCACCGTTCAGTACACTCACCGTTCAGTCCACTCACCGTTCAGTGTGCTCACCGTTCAGTCCACTCACCGTTCAGTGTGCTCACCGTTCAGTGTACTCACCATTCTGTGTGCTCACCGCTCTGTGTGCTCACCGCTCTGTGTGCTCACTGCTCTGTGTGCTCACCGCTCATTGCGCTCACCACTCAGTGTGCTCAACGTTCTGTGTGCTCACCATTCAGTGTGCTCACCGTTCAGTGTGCTCACCGTTCAGTGTGCTCACCGTTCAGTGTGCTCACCGTTCAGTGTGCTCACCGCTCTGTGTGCTCACCGCTCTGTGTGCTCACCCCTCAGTGCGCTCACCGTTCAGTGTGCTCACCGCTCTGTGTGCTCACCGTTCAGTGCGCTCACCGTTCAGTGCGCTCACCGCTCTGTGTGCTCACCGTTCAGTGTGCTCACCGTTCAGTGTGCTCACCGTTCAGTGTGCTCACCGTACAGTGCGCTCACCGTTCAGTGTGCTCTTTGCTCTGTGCGCTCACCGCTCAGTGCGCTCACCGCTCAGTGTGCTCACCGTTCAGTGTGCTCACCGTTCAGTGTGCTCACCGTTCAGTGTGCTCATCGTTCAGTGTGCTCATCGTTCAGTGTGCTCACAGCTCTGTATGCTCACAGCTCTGTACGCTCACCGTTCAGTGTGCTCACTGTTCAGTGTTTTCACCGTTCAGTGCGCTCACCGTTCAGTGTGCTCACCGTTCAGTGCGCTCACCGTTCAGTGTGCTCACCGCTCCGTGTACTCACCGTTCAGTGCGCTCACCGTTCAGTGTACTCACCGCTCCGTGTGCTCACCGCTCCGTGTACTCACTGTTCAGTGTACTCACTGTTCAGTGTACTCACCGTTCAGTGTGCTCACCGCTCAGTGTGCTCACCGCTCTGTGCGCTCACCGTTCAGTGCGCTCACCGCTCAGTGCGCTCACCGCTCAGTGTGCTCACCGCTCAGTGTGCTCACCGTTCAGTGCGCTCACCGCTCAGTGTGCTCACCATTCAGTGTGCTCACCGTTCAGTGCGCTCACCGTTCAGTGTGCTCACCGTTCAGTGTACTCACCGCTTAGTGCGCTCACCGTTCAGTGAACTCACCGTTCAGTGTGCTCACCGTTCAGTGCGCTCACCATTCAGTGCACTCACCGTTCAGTGTGCTCACCGCTCTGTCTGCTCACCGCTCTGTCTGCTCACCGTTCATTGTGCTCACCATTCAGTGTGCTCACCGTTCAGTGTGCTCACCGCTCTGTGTGCTCACCGCTCTGTGTCCTCACCGTTCAGTGCGCTCACCGTTCAGTGTGCTCACCGTTCAGTGTGCTCACCGTTCAGTGTGCTCACCGTTCATTGCGCTCACCGTTCAGTGCGCTCACCGTTCAGTGTGCTCACCGTTCAGTGTACTCACCGCTCTGTGTGCTCACCGTTCTGTGTGCTCACCGTTCAGTGCGCTCACCGTTCAGTGCGCTCACCGTTCAGTGTACTCACCGCTCTGTGTGCTCACCGTTCTGTGTGCTCACCGTTCTGTGTGCTCACCGTTCAGTGTTCTCACCGTTCAGTGTACTCACCGCTCTGTGTACTCACCGCTCTGTGTGCTCACCGCTCTGTGTGCTCACCGTTCAGTGTGCTCACCGTTCAGTGTGCTCACCGTTCAGTGTGCTCACCGTTCAGTGTGCTCACCGCTCAGTGCGCTCACCGCTCAGTGCGCTCACCGTTCAGTGTACTCATCATTCAGTGTGCTCACAGCTCTGGACGCTCACCGTTCAGTGCGCTCACCGTTCAGTGCGCTCACCGTTCAGTGCGCTCACCGTTCAGTGTGCTCACCGCTCCGTGTACTCACCGCTCCGTGTACTCACCGTTCAGTGTGCTCACCGTTCAGTGTACTCATCATTCAGTGTGCTCACAGCTCTGGACGCTCACCGTTCATTGCGCTCACCGTTCAGTGTGCTCACCGTTCAGTGTACTCACCGCTCTGTGTGCTCACCGTTCTGTGTGCTCACCGTTCTGTGTGCTCACCGTTCTGTGTGCTCACCGCTCAGTGCGCTCACCGCTCAGTGTGCTCACCGTTCAGTGTGCTCACCGTTCAGTGTGCTCACCGTTCAGTGTGCTCACCGCTCAGTGTACTCACCGCTCCGTGTACTCACCGTTCAGTGTGCTCACAGCTCTGTGTACTCACCGTTCAGTGCGCTCACCATTCAGTGCGCTCACCGTTCAGTACACTCACCGTTCAGTCCACTCACCGTTCAGTGTGCTCACCGTTCAGTCCACTCACCGTTCAGTGTGCTCACCGTTCAGTGTGCTCACCGTTCAGTGTACTCACCATTCTGTGTGCTCACCGTTCAGTGTGCTCACCGCTCTGTGTGCTCACCGCTCTGTGTGCTCACCGCTCTGTGTGCTCACCGTTCATTGCGCTCACCATTCAGTGTGCTCAACGTTCTGTGTGCTCACTGTTCAGTGTGCTCACCGTTCAGTGTGCTCACCGTTCAGTGTGCTCACCGCTCTGTGTGCTCACCGCTCTGTGTGCTCACCGCTCTGTGTGCTCACCCCTCAGTGCGCTCACCGTTCAGTGTGCTCACCGTTCAGTGTGCTCACCGCTCTGTGTGCTCACCGTTCAGTGCGCTCACCGTTCAGTGCGCTCACCGCTCTGTGTGCTCACCGTTCAGTGTGCTCACCGTTCAGTGTGCTCACCGTTCAGTGCGCTCACCGTTCAGTGTGCTCTTTGCTCTGTGCGCTCACCGCTCAGTGCGCTCACCGCTCAGTGTGCTCACCGTTCAGTGTGCTCATCGTTCAGTGTGCTCATCGTTCAGTGTGCTCATCGTTCAGTGTGCTCACAGCTCTGTACGCTCACAGCTCTGCACGCTCACCGTTCAGTGTGCTCACTGTTCAGTGTTTTCACCGTTCAGTGCGCTCACCGTTCAGTGTGCTCACCGTTCAGTGCGCTCACCGTTCAGTGTGCTCACCGCTCCGTGTACTCACCGTTCAGTGCGCTCACCGTTCAGTGTACTCACCGCTCCGTGTGCTCACCGCTCCGTGTACTCACTGTTCAGTGTACTCACTGTTCAGTGTACTCACCGTTCAGTGTGCTCACCGCTCTGTGCGCTCACCGTTCAGTGCGCTCACCGTTCAGTGCGCTCACCGCTCAGTGTGCTCACCGCTCAGTGTGCTCACCGCTCAGTGTGCTCACCGTTCAGTGTGCTCACCGCTCAGTGTGCTCACCATTCAGTGTGCTCACCGTTCAGTGCGCTCACCGTTCAGTGTGCTCACCGTTCAGTGTACTCACCGCTTTGTGCGCTCACCGTTCAGTGTACTCACCGTTCAGTATGCTCACCGTTCAGTGCGCTCACCATTCAGTGCACTCACCGTTCAGTGTGCTCACCGCTCTGTCTGCTCACCGCTCTGTCTGCTCACCGTTCATTGTGCTCACCATTCAGTGTGCTCACCGTTCAGTGTGCTCACCGCTCTGTGTGCTCACCGCTCTGTGTGCTCACCGTTCAGTGCGCTCACCGTTCAGTGTGCTCACCGTTCAGTGCGCTCACCGTTCAGTGTGCTCACCGTTCATTGCGCTCACCGTTCAGTGCGCTCACCGTTCAGTGTGCTCACCGTTCAGTGTACTCACCGCTCTGTGTGCTCACCGTTCTGTGTGCTCACCGTTCTGTGTGCTCACCGTTCAGTGTTCTCACCGTTCAGTGTACTCACCGTTCAGTGCGCTCACCGCTCTGTGCGATCACAGCTCTGTGCGCTCACCGTTCAGTGCGCTCACCGCTCAGTGTGCTCACCATTCAGTGCGCTCACCGTTCAGTGTGCTCACCGTTCAGTGTACTCACCGCTCAGTGCGCTCACCGTTCAGTGTGCTCACCGTTCAGTGCGCTCACCGTTCAGTGCACTCACCATTCAGTGTGCTCACCGCTCTGTCTGCTCACCGTTCATTGTGCTCACCATTCAGTGTGCTCACCGCTCTGTGTGCTCACCGCTCTGTGTGCTCACCGCTCTGTGTGCTCACCGCTCTGTGTGCTCACCGCTCTGTGTGCTCACCGTTCAGTGTGCTCACCGTTCAGTGTGCTCACCGTTCAGTGTGCTCACCGTTCAGTGTGCTCACAGCTCTGTACGCTCACAGCTCTGTACGCTCACCGTTCAGTGTGCTCACCGTTCAGTGTGCTCACCGTTCAGTGTGCTCACCGTTCAGTGTGCTCACAGCTCTGTGTACTCACCGTTCAGTGCGCTCACCATTCAGTGCGCTCACCGTTCAGTACACTCACCGTTCAGTCCGCTCACCGTTCAGTGTGCTCACCGTTCAGTCCGCTCACCGTTCAGTGTGCTCACCGTTCAGTGTACTCACCATTCTGTGTGCTCACCGTTCAGTGTGCTCACCGCTCTGTGTGCTCACCGCTCTGTGTGCTCACCGCTCTGTGTGCTCACCGCTCTGTGTGCTCACCGTTCATTGCGCTCACCGTTCAGTGTGCTCACCGTTCAGTGTGCTCACCGTTCAGTGTGCTCACCGTTCAGTGTGCTCACCGCTCTGTGTGCTCACCGCTCTGTGTGCTCACTGCTCTGTGTGCTCACCGCTCTGTGTGCTCACCCCTCAGTGCGCTCACCGTTCAGTGTGCTCACCGCTCTGTGTGCTCACCGTTCAGTGCGCTCACCGTTCAGTGCGCTCACCGCTCTGTGTGCTCACCGTTCAGTGTGCTCACCGTTCAGTGTGCTCACCGTTCAGTGCGCTCACCGTTCAGTGCGCTCACCGTTCAGTGTGCTCTTTGCTCTGTGCGCTCACCGCTCAGTGCGCTCACCGCTCAGTGTGCTCACCGTTCAGTGCGCTCACCGTTCAGTGTGCTCACCGTTCAGTGTACTCACCGCTTAGTGCGCTCACCGTTCAGTGTGCTCACCGTTCAGTGCGCTCACCGTTCAGTGCACTCACCGCTCTGTCTGCTCACCGTTCATTGTGCTCACCGTTCAGTGTGCTCTTTGCTCTGTGCGCTCACCGCTCAGTGCGCTCACCGCTCTGTCTGCTCACCGTTCATTGTGCTCACCATTCAGTGTGCTCACCGCTCTGTGTGCTCACCGCTCTGTGTGCTCACCGCTCTGTGTGCTCACCGTTCAGTGCGCTCACCGTTCAGTGCGCTCACCGTTCAGTGCGCTCACCGTTCAGTGTGCTCACCGTTCAGTGTGCTCACAGCTCTGTACGCTCACCGTTCAGTGTGCTCACCGTTCAGTGTGCTCACCGTTCAGTGTGCTCACAGCTCTGTGTACTCACCGTTCAGTGCGCTCACCATTCAGTGCGCTCACCGTTCAGTACACTCACCGTTCAGTCCACTCACCGTTCAGTGTGCTCACCGTTCAGTCCACTCACCGTTCAGTGTGCTCACCGTTCAGTGTACTCACCATTCTGTGTGCTCACCGCTCTGTGTGCTCACCGCTCTGTGTGCTCACCCCTCAGTGCGCTCACCGTTCAGTGTGCTCACCGCTCTGTGTGCTCACCGTTCAGTGCGCTCACCATTCAGTGCACTCACCGTTCAGTGTGCTCACCGCTCTGTCTGCTCACCGCTCTGTCTGCTCACCGTTCATTGTGCTCACCATTCAGTGTGCTCACCGTTCAGTGTGCTCACCGCTCTGTGTGCTCACCGCTCTGTCCTCACCGTTCAGTGCGCTCACCGTTCAGTGTGCTCACCGTTCATTGCGCTCACCGTTCAGTGCGCTCACCGTTCAGTGTGCTCACCGTTCAGTGTACTCACCGCTCTGTGTGCTCACCGTTCTGTGTGCTCACCGTTCAGTGCGCTCACCGTTCAGTGTGCTCACCGTTCAGTGTACTCACCGCTCTGTGTGCTCACCGCTCTGTGTGCTCACCGCTCTGTGTGCTCACCGCTCTGTGTGCTCACCGCTCTGTGTGCTCACCGTTCAGTGTGCTCACCGTTCAGTGTGCTCACCGTTCAGTGTGCTCACCGCTCAGTGCGCTCACCGCTCAGTGTGCTCACCGTTCAGTGTACTCATCATTCAGTGTGCTCACAGCTCTGGACGCTCACCGTTCAGTGCGCTCACCGTTCAGTGCGCTCACCGTTCAGTGCGCTCACCGTTCAGTGTGCTCACCGCTCCGTGTACTCACCGCTCCGTGTACTCACCGTTCAGTGTGCTCACCGTTCAGTGTACTCATCATTCAGTGTGCTCACAGCTCTGGACGCTCACCGTTCATTGCGCTCACCGTTCAGTGCGCTCACCGTTCAGTGCGCTCACCGTTCAGTGTACTCACCGTTCTGTGTGCTCACCGTTCTGTGTGCTCACCGTTCTGTGTGCTCACCATTCTGTGTGCTCACCGCTCAGTGCGCTCACCGCTCAGTGCGCTCACCGTTCAGTGTGCTCACCGTTCAGTGTGCTCACCGCTCAGTGTCCTCACCGCTCCGTGTGCTCACCGTTCAGTGTGCTCACAGCTCTGTGTACTCACCGTTCAGTGCGCTCACCATTCAGTGCGCTCACCGTTCAGTACACTCACCGTTCAGTCCACTCACCGTTCAGTGTGCTCACCGTTCAGTCCGCTCACCGTTCAGTGTGCTCACTGTTCAGTGTACTCACCATTCTGTGTGCTCACCGTTCAGTGTGCTCACCGCTCTGTGTGCTCACCGCTCTGTGTGCTCACCGCTCTGTGTGCTCACCGCTCTGTGTGCTCACCGTTCATTGCGCTCACCATTCAGTGTGCTCAACGTTCTGTGTGCTCACCGTTCAGTGTGCTCACCGTTCAGTGTGCTCACCGTTCAGTGTGCTCACCGCTCTGTGTGCTCACCGTTCAGTGCGCTCACCGTTCAGTGTGCTCACCGTTCAGTGTGCTCACCGTTCAGTGTGCTCACCGCTCTGTGTGCTCACCGCTCTGTGTGCTCACCCCTCAGTGCGCTCACCGTTCAGTGTGCTCACCGCTCTGTGTGCTCACCGTTCAGTGCGCTCACCGTTCAGTGCGCTCACCACTCTGTGTGCTCACCGTTCAGTGTGCTCACCGTTCAGTGCGCTCACCGTTCAGTGTGCTCTTTGCTCTGTGCGCTCACCGCTCAGTGCGCTCACCGCTCAGTGTGCTCACCGTTCAGTGTGCTCATCGTTCAGTGTGCTCATCGTTCAGTGTGCTCACAGCTCTGTACGCTCACAGCTCTGCACGCTCACCGTTCAGTGTGCTCACTGTTCAGTGTTTTCACCGTTCAGTGCGCTCACCGTTCAGTGTGCTCACCGTTCAGTGCGCTCACCGTTCAGTGTGCTCACCGCTCCGTGTACTCACCGTTCAGTGCGCTCACCGTTCAGTGTACTCACCGCTCCGTGTGCTCACCGCTCCGTGTACTCACTGTTCAGTGTACTCACTGTTCAGTGTACTCACCGTTCAGTGTGCTCACCGCTCTGTGCGCTCACCGTTCAGTGCGCTCACCGTTCAGTGCGCTCACCGCTCAGTGTGCTCACCGTTCAGTGCGCTCACCGCTCAGTGTGCTCACCGCTCAGTGTGCTCACCGTTCAGTGTGCTCACCGCTCAGTGTGCTCACCATTCAGTGTGCTCACCGTTCAGTGCGCTCACCGTTCAGTGTGCTCACCGTTCAGTGTACTCACCGCTTTGTGCGCTCACCGTTCAGTGTACTCACCGTTCAGTGTGCTCACCGTTCAGTGCGCTCACCATTCAGTGCACTCACCGTTCAGTGTGCTCACCGCTCTGTCTGCTCACCGCTCTGTCTGCTCACCGTTCATTGTGCTCACCATTCAGTGTGCTCACCGTTCAGTGTGCTCACCGCTCTGTGTGCTCACCGCTCTGTGTGCTTACCGCTCTGTGTGCTCACCGTTCAGTGCGCTCACCGTTCAGTGTGCTCACCGTTCATTGCGCTCACCGTTCAGTGCGCTCACCGTTCAGTGTGCTCACCGTTCAGTGTCCTCACCGCTCTGTGTGCTCACCGTTCTGTGTGCTCACCGTTCTGTGTGCTCACCGTTCAGTGTTCTCACCGTTCAGTGTACTCACCGCTCTGTGTGCTCACCGCTCTGTGTGCTCACCGCTCTGTGTGCTCACCGTTCAGTGTGCTCATCGTTCAGTGTGCTCACC
This sequence comes from Heptranchias perlo, assembly GCF_035084215.1. Lineage (NCBI taxonomy): Eukaryota > Metazoa > Chordata > Chondrichthyes > Hexanchiformes > Hexanchidae > Heptranchias > Heptranchias perlo. Next base: position 172,694 of record NC_090348.1, read on the forward strand.
GCTCAGTGCGCTCACCGCTCAGTGTGCTCACCGTTCAGTGTACTCATCATTCAGTGTGCTCACAGCTCTGGACGCTCACCGTTCAGTGCGCTCACCGTTCAGTGTGCTCACCGCTCCGTGTACTCACCGCTCCGTGTACTCACCGTTCAGTGTGCTCACCGTTCAGTGTACTCATCATTCAGTGTGCTCACAGCTCTGGACGCTCACCGTTCATTGCGCTCACCGTTCAGTGCGCTCACCGTTCAGTGTGCTCACCGTTCAGTGTGCTCACCGCTCTGTGTGCTCACCGTTCTGTGTGCTCACCGTTCTGTGTGCTCACCGTTCTGTGTGCTCACCGTTCTGTGTGCTCACCGCTCAGTGTGCTCACCGCTCAGTGCGCTCACCGCTCAGTGCGCTCACCGTTCAGTGTGCTCACCGTTCAGTGCGCTCACCGTTCAGTGTGCTCACCGTTCAGTGTGCTCACCGTTCAGTGTGCTCACCGCTCAGTGTACTCACCGCTCCGTGTACTCACCGTTCATTGTGCTCACCGCTCCGTGTACTCACCGTTCAGTGTGCTCACAGCTCTGTACGCTCACCGTTCAGTGTGCTCACCGTTCAGTGTGCTCACCGTTCAGTGTGCTCACCGTTCAGTGTGCTCACCGTTCAGTGTGCTCACCGTTCAGTGTGCTCACAGCTCTGTGTACTCACCGTTCAGTGTGCTCACCGTTCAGTCCACTCACCGTTCAGTGTGCTCACCGTTCAGTCCACTCACCGTTCAGTGTGCTCACCGTTCAGTGTACTCACCATTCTGTGTGCTCACCGTTCAGTGTGCTCACCGCTCTGTGTGCTCACCGCTCTGTGTGCTCACCGCTCTGTGTGCTCACCGTTCATTGCGCTCACCATTCTGTGTGCTCACCGTTCAGTGTGCTCACCGTTCAGTGTGCTCACCGCTCTGTGTGCTCACCGCTCTGTGTGCTCACCGCTCTGTGTGCTCACCCCTCAGTGTGCTCACCGCTCTGTGTGCTCACCGTTCAGTGCGCTCACCGTTCAGTGCGCTCACCGCTCTGTGTGCTCACCGTTCAGTGTGCTCACCGTTCAGTGTGCTCACCGTTCAGTGCGCTCACCGTTCAGTGTGCTCTTTGCTCTGTGCGCTCACCGCTCAGTGCGCTCACCGCTCAGTGTGCTCACCGTTCAGTGCGCTCACCGTTCAGTGTGCTCACCGTTCAGTGTACTCACCGCTTAGTGCGCTCACCGTTCAGTGTGCTCACCGTTCAGTGTGCTCACCGTTCAGTGTACTCACCGCTTAGTGCGCTCACCGTTCAGTGTGCTCACCGTTCAGTGTGCTCACCGTTCAGTGCGCTCACCGTTCAGTGCACTCACCGTTCAGTGTGCTCACCGCTCTGTCTGCTCACCGTTCATTGTGCTCACCATTCAGTGTGCTCACCGCTCTGTGTGCTCACCGTTCAGTGCGCTCACCGTTCAGTGCGCTCACCGTTCAGTGCGCTCACCGTTCAGTGTGCTCACCGTTCAGTGTGCTCACCGTTCAGTGTGCTCACAGCTCTGTACGCTCACCGTTCAGTGTGCTCACCGTTCAGTGTGCTCACCGTTCAGTGTGCTCACCGTTCAGTGTGCTCACAGCTCTGTGCACTCACCATTCAGTGCGCTCACCGTTCAGTACACTCACCGTTCAGTCCACTCACCGTTCAGTGTGCTCACCGTTCAGTCCACTCACCGTTCAGTGTGCTCACCGTTCAGTCCACTCACCGTTCAGTGTGCTCACCATTCAGTGTACTCACCATTCTGTGTGCTCACCGTTCAGTGTGCTCACCGCTCTGTGTGCTCACCGCTCTGTGTGCTCACCGTTCAGTGTGCTCACCGTTCAGTGTGCTCACCGTTCAGTGTGCTCACCGCTCTGTGTGCTCACCGCTCTGTGTGCTCACCGTTCTGTGTGCTCACCCCTCAGTGCGCTCACCGTTCAGTGTGCTCACCGCTCTGTGTGCTCACCGTTCAGTGCGCTCACCGTTCAGTGCGCTCACCGCTCTGTGTGCTCACCGTTCAGTGTGCTCACCGTTCAGTGTGCTCACCGTTCAGTGTGCTCACCGTTCAGTGTGCTCACCGCTCAGTGCGCTCATCGTTCAGTGTGCTCACAGCTCTGTACGCTCACAGCTCTGTACGCTCACCGTTCAGTGTGCTCACTGTTCAGTGTTTTCACCGTTCAGTGCGCTCACCGCTCAGTGCGCTCATCGTTCAGTGTGCTCACAGCTCTGTACGCTCACAGCTCTGTACGCTCACCGTTCAGTGTGCTCACTGTTCAGTGTTTTCACCGTTCAGTGCGCTCACCGTTCAGTGTGCTCACCGTTCAGTGCGCTCACCGTTCAGTGTGCTCACCGCTCCGTGTACTCACCGTTCAGTGCGCTCACCGTTCAGTGTGCTCACCGCTCAGTGTACTCACCGCTCCGTGTACTCACCGTTCATTGTGCTCACCGCTCCGTGCACTCACCGTTCAGTGTGCTCACAGCTCTGTACGCTCACCGTTCAGTGTGCTCACCGTTCAGTGTGCTCACCGTTCAGTGTGCTCACCGTTCAGTGTGCTCACCGTTCAGTGTGCTCACAGCTCTGTGCACTCACCGTTCAGTGCGCTCACCATTCAGTGCGCTCACCGTTCAGTACACTCACCGTTCAGTCCACTCACCGTTCAGTGTGCTCACCGTTCAGTCCACTCACCGTTCAGTGTGCTCACCATTCAGTGTACTCACCATTCTGTGTGCTCACCGCTCTGTGTGCTCACCGCTCTGTGTGCTCACCGCTCTGTGTGCTCACCGTTCAGTGTGCTCACCGTTCAGTGTGCTCACCGTTCAGTGTGCTCACCGCTCTGTGTGCTCACCGCTCTGTGTGCTCACCGCTCTGTGTGCTCACCCCTCAGTGCGCTCACCGTTCAGTGTGCTCACCGCTCTGTGTGCTCACCGTTCAGTGCGCTCACCGTTCAGTGCGCTCACCGCTCTGTGTGCTCACCGTTCAGTGTGCTCACCGTTCAGTGTGCTCACCGTTCAGTGTGCTCACCGTTCAGTGCGCTCTTTGCTCTGTGCGCTCACCGCTCAGTGCGCTCACCGCTCAGTGCGCTCATCGTTCAGTGTGCTCACCGTTCAGTGCGCTCACCGTTCAGTGTGCTCACCGTTCAGTGTGCTCACTGTTCAGTGTTTTCACCGTTCAGTGCGCTCACCGCTCTGTGTGCTCACCCCTCAGTGTGCTCACCCCTCAGTGTGCTCACCGCTCTGTGTGCTCACCGTTCAGTGCGCTCACCGTTCAGTGCGCTCACCGCCCTGTGTGCTCACCGTTCAGTGTGCTCACCGTTCAGTGTGCTCACCGTTCAGTGCGCTCACCGTTCAGTGTGCTCTTTGCTCTGTGCGCTCACCGCTCAGTGCGCTCACCGCTCAGTGTGCTCACCGTTCAGTGCGCTCACCGTTCAGTGTGCTCACCGTTCAGTGTACTCACCGCTTAGTGCGCTCACCGTTCAGTGTGCTCACCGTTCAGTGTGCTCACCGTTCAGTGTGCTCACCGCTGAGTGCGCTCACCGTTCAGTGTGCTCACCGTTCAGTGCGCTCACCGTTCAGTGCACTCACCGTTCAGTGTGCTCACCGCTCTGTCTGCTCACCGTTCATTGTGCTCACCATTCAGTGTGCTCACCGCTCTGTGTGCTCACCGCTCTGTGTGCTCACCGCTCTGTGCGCTCACCGTTCAGTGCGCTCACCGTTCAGTGCGCTCACCGTTCAGTGCGCTCACCGTTCAGTGTGCTCACCGTTCAGTGTGCTCACCGTTCAGTGTGCTCACCGTTCAGTGTGCTCACAGCTCTGTACGCTCACCGTTCAGTGTGCTCACCGTTCAGTGTGCTCACCGTTCAGTGTGCTCACCGTTCAGTGTGCTCACAGCTCTGTGCACTCACCGTTCAGTGCGCTCACCATTCAGTGTGCTCACCGTTCAGTACACTCACCGTTCAGTCCACTCACCGTTCAGTGTGCTCACCGTTCAGTCCACTCACCGTTCAGTGTGCTCACCGTTCAGTCCACTCACCGTTCAGTGTGCTCACCATTCAGTGTACTCACCATTCTGTGTGCTCACCGTTCAGTGTGCTCACCGTTCAGTGTGCTCACCGCTCTGTGTGCTCACCGCTCTGTGTGCTCACCGTTCATTGCGCTCACCATTCAGTGCGCTCAACATTCTGTGTGCTCACCGTTCAGTGTGCTCACCGTTCAGTGTGCTCACCGTTCAGTGTGCTCACCGCTCTGTGTGCTCACCGTTCAGTGTGCTCTTTGCTCTGTGCGCTCACCGCTCAGTGCGCTCACCGCTCAGTGCGCTCATCGTTCAGTGTGCTCACAGCTCTGTACGCTGACAGCTCTGTACGCTCACCGTTCAGTGTGCTCACTGTTCAGTGTTTTCACCGTTCAGTGCGCTCACCGTTCAGTGTGCTCACCGTTCAGTGTGCTCACCGTTCAGTGCGCTCACCGTTCAGTGCGCTCACCGTTCAGTGTACTCACCGCTCCGTGTGCTCACCGCTCCGTGTACTCACTGTTCAGTGTACTCACTGTTCAGTGTACTCACCGTTCAGTGTGCTCACCGTTCAGTGTGCTCACCGCTCCGTGTACTCACCGCTCAGTGTACTCACCGCTCAGTGTGCTCACCGTTCAGTGCGCTCACCGTTCAGTGTGCTCACCGTTCAGTGCGCTCACCGTTCAGTGCGCTCACCGCCCAGTGCGCTCACCGTTCAGTGCGCTCACCGCTCAGTGTGCTCACCGCTCAGTGCACTCACCATTCAGTGCACTCACCGTTCAGTGTGCTCACCATTCAGTGTGCTCACCGTTCAGTGTGCTCACCGCTCTGTGTGCTCACCGCTCTGTGTGCTCACCGTTCAGTGCGCTCACCGTTCAGTGTGCTCACCGTTCATTGCGCTCACCGTTCAGTGCGCTCACCATTCAGTGCACTCACCGTTCAGTGTGCTCACCGCTCTGTCTGCTCACCGTTCATTGTGCTCACCATTCAGTGTGCTCACCGTTCAGTGTGCTCACCGCTCTGTGTGCTCACCGCTCTGTGTGCTCACCGCTCTGTGTGCTCACCGTTCAGTGCGCTCACCGTTCAGTGCGCTCACCGTTCAGTGTGCTCACCGTTCAGTGTGCTCACCGCTCTGTGTGCTCACCGCTCTGTGTGCTCACCGTTCTGTGTGCTCACCGTTCAGTGTGCTCACCGCTCAGTGCGCTCACCGTTCAGTGTGCTCACCGTTCAGTGTACTCATCATTCAGTGTGCTCACAGCTCTGGACGCTCACCGTTCATTGCGCTCACCGTTCAGTGCGCTCACCGTTCAGTGTGCTCACCGTTCAGTGTACTCACCGCTCTGTGTGCTCACCGTTCTGTGTGCTCACCGTTCTGTGTGCTCACCGTTCAGTGTGCTCACCGCTCAGTGTGCTCACCGTTCAGTGTGCTCACCGTTCAGTGTGCTCACCGCTCCGTGTACTCACCGCTCAGTGTGCTCACCGCTCAGTGTACTCACCGTTCAGTGTGCTCACCGCTCAGTGTACTCACCGTTCAGTGTGCTCACCGTTCAGTGCGCGCACCGTTCAGTGCGCTCACAGCTCTGTACGCTCACCGCTCAGTGTGCTCACCGCTCAGTGTGCTCACCGTTCAGTGTGCTCACCGTTCAGTGTGCTCACCGCTCCGTGTACTCACCGCTCAGTGTGCTCACCGCTCCGTGTACTCACCGCTCAGTGTGCTCACCGCTCAGTGTACTCACCGTTCAGTGTGCTCACCGTTCAGTGTGCGCACCGTTCAGTGCGCTCACAGCTCTGTACGCTCACCGTTCAGTGTGCTCACCGTTCAGTGCGCTCACCGCTCTGTGCGCCCACCGTTCAGTGTGCTCACCGTTCAGTGTGCTCACCGCTCTGTGCGCTCACCGCTCTGTGCACTCACCGTTCAGTGTGCTCACCGTTCAGTGTGCTCACCGTTCAGTGTGCTCACCGTTCAGTGTACTCACCATTCTGTGTGCTCACCATTCAGTGTGCTCACCGCTCTGTGTGCTCACCGTTCAGTGTGCTCACCGTTCAGTGTGCTCACCGTTCAGTGTGCTCACCGCTCTGTGTGCTCACCCCTCAGTGCGCTCACCGCTCTGTGTGCTCACCGCTCTGTGTGCTCACCGTTCAGTGCGCTCACCGTTCATTGCGCTCACCGTTCAGTGCGCTCACCATTCAGTGCACTCACCGTTCAGTGTGCTCACCGCTCTGTCTGCTCACCGTTCATTGTGCTCACCATTCAGTGTGCTCACCGTTCAGTGTGCTCACCGCTCTGTGTGCTCACCGCTCTGTGTGCTCACCGCTCTGTGTGCTCACCGTTCAGTGCGCTCACCGTTCAGTGTGCTCACCGTTCAGTGTACTCACCGCTCTGTGTGCTCACCGCTCTGTGTGCTCACCGTTCTGTGTGCTCACCGTTCAGTGTGCTCACCGCTCAGTGCGCTCACCGTTCAGTGTGCTCACCGTTCAGTGTACTCATCATTCAGTGTGCTCACAGCTCTGGACGCTCACCGTTCATTGCGCTCACCGTTCAGTGCGCTCACCGTTCAGTGTGCTCACCGTTCAGTGTACTCACCGCTCTGTGTGCTCACCGTTCTGTGTGCTCACCGTTCTGTGTGCTCACCGTTCAGTGTGCTCACCGCTCAGTGTGCTCACCGTTCAGTGTGCTCACCGTTCAGTGTGCTCACCGCTCCGTGTACTCACCGCTCAGTGTGCTCACCGCTCAGTGTACTCACCGTTCAGTGTGCTCACCGCTCAGTGTACTCACCGTTCAGTGTGCTCACCGTTCAGTGTGCGCACCGTTCAGTGCGCTCACAGCTCTGTACGCTCACCGCTCAGTGTGCTCACCGCTCAGTGTGCTCACCGTTCAGTGTGCTCACCGTTCAGTGTGCTCACCGCTCCGTGTACTCACCGCTCAGTGTGCTCACCGCTCAGTGTACTCACCGTTCAGTGTGCTCACCGTTCAGTGTGCGCACCGTTCAGTGCGCTCACAGCTCTGTACGCTCACCGTTCAGTGTGCTCACCGTTCAGTGCGCTCACCGCTCTGTGCGCCCACCGTTCAGTGTGCTCACCGTTCAGTGTGCTCACCGCTCTGTGCGCTCACCGCTCTGTGCACTCACCGTTCAGTGTGCTCACCGTTCAGTGTGCTCACCGTTCAGTGTGCTCACCGTTCAGTGTACTCACCATTCTGTGTGCTCACCATTCAGTGTGCTCACCGCTCTGTGTGCTCACCGTTCAGTGTGCTCACCGTTCAGTGTGCTCACCGTTCAGTGTGCTCACCGCTCTGTGTGCTCACCCCTCAGTGCGCTCACCGTTCAGTGTGCTCACCGCTCTGTGCGCTCACCGTTCAGTGCGCTCACCGTTCAGTGCGCTCACCGTTCAGTGCGCTCACCTCTCTGTGTGCTCACCGTTCAGTGTGCTCACCGTTCAGTGCGCTCACCGTTCAGTGTGCTCTTTGCTCTGTGCGCTCACCGCTCAGTGCGCTCACCGCTCAGTGCGCTCACCGCTCAGTGTGCTCACCGTTCAGTGTGCTCACAGCTCTGTACGCTCACCGTTCAGTGTGCTCACTGTTCAGTGTTTTCACCGTTCAGTGCGCTCACCGTTCAGTGTGCTCACCGTTCAGTGTGCTCACTGTTCAGTGTGCTCACCGCTCCGTGTGCTCACCGCTCCGTGTACTCACCGTTCAGTGTGCTCACCGTTCAGTGTGCTCACCGCTCAGTGTACTCACCGCTCAGTGTACTCACCGCTCAGTGCGCTCACCGCTCTGTGCGCTCACCGTTCAGTGCGCTCACCGTTCAGTGCGCTCACCGTTCAGTGCGCTCACCGCTCAGTGCGCTCACCGTTCAGTGCGCTCACCGCTCAGTGTGCTCACCATTCAGTGTGCTCACCGTTCAGTGCGCTCACCGTTCAGTGTGCTCACCGTTCAGTGTACTCACCGCTTAGTGCGCTCACCGTTCAGTGTGCTCACCATTCAGTGTGCTCACCGTTCAGTGTGCTCACCGCTCTGTGTGCTCACCGCTCTGTGTGCTCACCATTCATTGTGCTCACCATTCAGTGTGCTCACCGTTCAGTGTGCTCACCGTTCAGTGTGCTCACCGCTCTGTGTGCTCACCGTTCAGTGCGCTCACCGTTCAGTGTGCTCACCGTTCATTGCGCTCACCGTTCAGTGCGCTCACCGTTCAGTGTGCTCACCGCTCTGTGTGCTCACCGTTCTGTGTGCTCACCGTTCAGTGCGCTCACCGTTCAGTGTGCTCACCGTTCAGTGTACTCACCGCTCTGTGTGCTCACCGTTCTGTGTGCTCACCGTTCTGTGTGCTCACCGTTCAGTGTGCTCACCGTTCAGTGTACTCACCGCTCTGTGTACTCACCGCTCTGTGTGCTCACCGTTCTGTGTGCTCACCGTTCAGTGTGCTCACCGTTCAGTGTGCTCACCGCTCAGTGCGCTCACCGCTCAGTGTGCTCACCGTTCAGTGTACTCATCATTCAGTGTGCTCACAGCTCTGGACGCTCACCGTTCAGTGCGCTCACCGTTCAGTGCGCTCACCGTTCAGTGTGCTCACCGCTCCGTGTACTCACCGCTCCGTGTACTCACCGTTCAGTGTGCTCACCGTTCAGTGTACTCATCATTCAGTGTGCTCACAGCTCTGGACGCTCACCGTTCATTGCGCTCACCGTTCAGTGCGCTCACCGTTCAGTGTGCTCACCGTTCAGTGTATTCACCGCTCTGTGTGCTCACCGCTCTGTGTGCTCACCGTTCTGTGTGCTCACTGTTCAGTGTGCTCACCGCTCAGTGCGCTCACCGCTCAGTGTGCTCACCGTTCAGTGTACTCACCGCTCAGTGTACTCACCGTTCATTGTGCTCACCGCTCCGTGTACTCACCGTTCAGTGTGCTCACCGCTCAGTGTACTCACCGTTCAGTGTGCTCACCGTTCAGTGTGCTCACCGTTCAGTGTGCGCACCGTTCAGTGCGCTCACAGCTCTGTACGCTCACCGTTCAGTGTGCTCACCGTTCAGTGCGCTCACCGTTCAGTGCGCCCACCGTTCAGTGCGCCCACCGTTCAGTGCGCCCACCGTTCAGTGTGCTCACCGTTCAGTGTGCTCACCGTTCAGTGCGCTCTTTGCTCTGTGCGCTCACCGCTCAGTGCACTCACCGCTCAGTGTGCTCACCGTTCAGTGTACTCATCGTTCAGTGTGCTCACAGCTCTGCACGCTCACAGCTCTGTACGCTCACCGTTCAGTGTGCTCACTGTTCAGTGTTTTCACCGTTCAGTGCGTTCACCGTTCAGTGTGCTCACCGCTCCGTGTACTCACCGTTCAGTGCGCTCACCGTTCAGTGTACTCACCGCTCCGTGTGCTCACCGCTCAGTGTGCTCACCGCTCTGTGCGCTCATCGTTCAGTGTGCTCACCGTTCAGTGTGCTCACCGTTCAGTGTGCTCACCGTTCAGTTCGCTCACCGTTCAGTGCGCTCACCGCTCTGTGCGCTCACCGCTCTGTGCGCTCACCGTTCAGTGTGCTCACCGTTCAGTGCGCTCACCGTTCAGTGCGCTCACCGCTCTGTGCGCTCACCGTTCAGTGTGCTCACCGTTCAGTGTGCTCACCGTTCAGTGCGCTCACCGTTCAGTGTGCTCACCGTTCAGTGTGCTCACCGTTCAGTGTGCTCACCGCTCTGTGCGCTCACCGTTCAGTGCGCTCACCGTTCAGTGTGCTCACCGTTCAGTGCGCTCACCGTTCAGTGTGCTCACCGTTCAGTGCGCTCACCATTCAGTGCACTCACCGTTCAGTGTGCTCACCGTTCATTGTGCTCACCGTTCATTGTGCTCACCATTCAGTGTGCTCACCGCTCTGTGTGCTCACCGCTCTGTGTGCTCACCGCTCTGTGTGCTCACCGCTCTGTGTGCTCACCGTTCATTGCGCTCACCGTTCATTGCGCTCACCGTTCAGTGCGCTCACCGTTCAGTGCGCTCACCGTTCAGTGTACTCACCGCTCTGTGTGCTCACCGTTCTGTGTGCTCACCGTTCAGTGCGCTCACCGTTCAGTGCGCTCACCGTTCAGTGTACTCACCGCTCTGTGTGCTCACCGTTCTGTGTGCTCACCATTCTGTGTGCTCACCGTTCTGTGTGCTCACCGTTCAGTGTGCTCACCGTTCAGTGTACTCACCGCTCTGTGTGCTCACCGTTCAGTGTGCTCACCGTTCAGTGTGCTCACCGTTCAGTGTGCTCACCGCTCAGTGCGCTCACCGCTCAGTGTGCTCACCGTTCAGTGTACTCATCATTCAGTGTGCTCACAGCTCTGGACGCTCACCGTTCAGTGCGCTCACCGTTCAGTGCGCTCACCGTTCAGTGCGCTCACCGTTCAGTGTGCTTACCGCTCCGTGTACTCACCGCTCCGTGTACTCACCGTTCAGTGTGCTCACCGTTCAGTGTACTCATCATTCAGTGTGCTCACAGCTCTGGACGCTCACCGTTCATTGCGCTCACCGTTCAGTGCGCTCACCGTTCAGTGTGCTCACCGTTCAGTGTCCTCACCGCTCTGTGTGCTCACCGCTCTGTGTGCTCACCGTTCTGTGTGCTCACCGTTCAGTGTGCTCACCGCTCAGTGCGCTCACCGCTCAGTGCGCTCACCGTTCAGTGTGCTCACCGTTCAGTGTGCTCACCGCTCAGTGTACTCACCGCTCCGTGTACTCACCGTTCATTGTGCTCACCGCTCCGTGTACTCACCGTTCAGTGTGCTCACCGCTCAGTGTACTCACCGTTCAGTGTGCTCACCGTTCAGTGTGCGCACCGTTCAGTGCGTTCACAGCTCTGTACGCTCACCGTTCAGTGTGCTCACCGTTCAGTGTGCTCACCGTTCAGTGCGCTCACCGCTCTGTGCGCCCACCGTTCAGTGTGCTCACCGTTCAGTGTGCTCACCGTTCAGTGTGCTCACCGCTCTGTGTACTCACCGTTCAGTGTGCTCACCGTTCAGTGTGCTCACCGTTCAGTGTGCTCACCGTTCAGTGTGCTCACCGTTCAGTGTGCTCACCGCTCTGTGTACTCACCGCTCTGTGTACTCACCGTTCAGTGTGCTCACCGTTCAGTGTGCTCACCGCTCTGTGCGCTCACCGTTCAGTGCGCTCACCGTTCAGTGCGCTCACCGTTCAGTGCGCTCACCGTTCAGTGTGCTCACCGTTCAGTGTGCTCACCGCTCTGTGCGATCACAGCTCTGTGTGCTCACCGTTCAGTGTGCTCACCGCTCAGTGTGCTCACCGTTCAGTGTGCTCACCGTTCAGTGTGCTCACCGTTCAGTGCGCTCACCGCTCAGTGTGCTCACCATTCAGTGTGCTCACCGTTCAGTGTGCTCACCGCTCTGTCTGCTCACCGTTCATTGTGCTCACCATTCAGTGTGCTCACCGTTCAGTGTGCTCACCGCTCTGTGTGCTCACTGTTCTGTGTGCTCACCGTTCAGTGCGCTCACCGTTCAGTGCGCTCACCGCTCTGTGTGCTCACCGTTCAGTGTGCTCACCGTTCAGTGTGCTCACCGTTCAGTGTGCTCACCGCTCTGTGTGCTCACCGCTCTGTGTGCTCACCGCTCTGTGTGCTCAACGCTCTGTGTGCTCACCGCTCTGTGCGCTCACCGTTCAGTGCGCTCACCGCTCCGTGTACTCACCGTTCAATGTGCTCACCGTTCAGTGTACTCATCATTCAGTGTGCTCACAGCTCTGGACGCTCACCGTTCATTGCGCTCACCGTTCATTGCGCTCACCGTTCAGTGCGCTCACCGCTCCGTGTCCTCACCGTTCAGTGCGCTCACCGCTCCGTGTACTCACCGTTCAATGTGCTCACCGTTCAGTGTACTCATCATTCAGTGTGCTCACAGCTCTGGACGCTCACCGTTCATTGCGCTCACCGTTCATTGCGCTCACCGTTCAGTGCGCTCACCGCTCCGTGTCCTCACCGCTCAGTGTGCTCACCGTTCAGTGTACTCACCGCTCAGTGTACTCACCGTTCATTGTGCTCACCGCTCCGTGTACTCACCGTTCAGTGTGCTCACCGCTCAGTGTACTCACCGTTCAGTGTGCTCACCGTTCAGTGTGCTCACCGTTCAGTGTGCGCACCGTTCAGTGCGCTCACAGCTCTGTACGCTCACCGTTCAGTGTGCTCACCGTTCAGTGCGCTCACCGTTCAGTGCGCCCACCGTTCAGTGCGCCCACCGTTCAGTGCGCCCACCGTTCAGTGTGCTCACCGTTCAGTGTGCTCACCGTTCAGTGCGCTCTTTGCTCTGTGCGCTCACCGCTCAGTGCACTCACCGCTCAGTGTGCTCACCGTTCAGTGTACTCATCGTTCAGTGTGCTCACAGCTCTGCACGCTCACAGCTCTGTACGCTCACCGTTCAGTGTGCTCACTGTTCAGTGTTTTCACCGTTCAGTGCGTTCACCGTTCAGTGTGCTCACCGCTCCGTGTACTCACCGTTCAGTGCGCTCACCGTTCAGTGTACTCACCGCTCCGTGTGCTCACCGCTCAGTGTGCTCACCGCTCTGTGCGCTCATCGTTCAGTGTGCTCACCGTTCAGTGTGCTCACCGTTCAGTGTGCTCACCGTTCAGTTCGCTCACCGTTCAGTGCGCTCACCGCTCTGTGCGCTCACCGCTCTGTGCGCTCACCGTTCAGTGTGCTCACCGTTCAGTGCGCTCACCGTTCAGTGCGCTCACCGCTCTGTGCGCTCACCGTTCAGTGTGCTCACCGTTCAGTGCGCTCACCGTTCAGTGTGCTCACCGTTCAGTGTGCTCACCGTTCAGTGTGCTCACCGCTCTGTGCGCTCACCGTTCAGTGCGCTCACCGTTCAGTGTGCTCACCGTTCAGTGCGCTCACCATTCAGTGCACTCACCGTTCAGTGTGCTCACCGTTCATTGTGCTCACCGTTCATTGTGCTCACCATTCAGTGTGCTCACCGTTCAGTGTGCTCACCGCTCTGTGTGCTCACCGCTCTGTGTGCTCACCGCTCTGTGTGCTCACCGTTCATTGCGCTCACCGTTCATTGCGCTCACCGTTCAGTGCGCTCACCGTTCAGTGCGCTCACCGTTCAGTGCGCTCACCGTTCAGTGTACTCACCGCTCTGTGTGCTCACCGTTCTGTGTGCTCACCGTTCAGTGCGCTCACCGTTCAGTGCGCTCACCGTTCAGTGTACTCACCGCTCTGTGTGCTCACCGTTCTGTGTGCTCACCATTCTGTGTGCTCACCGTTCTGTGTGCTCACCGTTCAGTGTGCTCACCGTTCAGTGTACTCACCGCTCTGTGTGCTCACCGTTCAGTGTGCTCACCGTTCAGTGTGCTCACCGTTCAGTGTGCTCACCGCTCAGTGCGCTCACCGCTCAGTGTGCTCACCGTTCAGTGTACTCATCATTCAGTGTGCTCACAGCTCTGGACGCTCACCGTTCAGTGCGCTCACCGTTCAGTGCGCTCACCGTTCAGTGCGCTCACCGTTCAGTGTGCTTACCGCTCCGTGTACTCACCGCTCCGTGTACTCACCGTTCAGTGTGCTCACCGTTCAGTGTACTCATCATTCAGTGTGCTCACAGCTCTGGACGCTCACCGTTCATTGCGCTCACCGTTCAGTGCGCTCACCGTTCAGTGTGCTCACCGTTCAGTGTCCTCACCGCTCTGTGTGCTCACCGCTCTGTGTGCTCACCGTTCTGTGTGCTCACCGTTCAGTGTGCTCACCGCTCAGTGCGCTCACCGCTCAGTGCGCTCACCGTTCAGTGTGCTCACCGTTCAGTGTGCTCACCGCTCAGTGTACTCACCGCTCCGTGTACTCACCGTTCATTGTGCTCACCGCTCCGTGTACTCACCGTTCAGTGTGCTCACCGCTCAGTGTACTCACCGTTCAGTGTGCTCACCGTTCAGTGTGCGCACCGTTCAGTGCGTTCACAGCTCTGTACGCTCACCGTTCAGTGTGCTCACCGTTCAGTGTGCTCACCGTTCAGTGCGCTCACCGCTCTGTGCGCCCACCGTTCAGTGTGCTCACCGTTCAGTGTGCTCACCGTTCAGTGTGCTCACCGCTCTGTGTACTCACCGTTCAGTGTGCTCACCGTTCAGTGTGCTCACCGTTCAGTGTGCTCACCGCTCTGTGCGCTCACCGTTCAGTGCGCTCACCGTTCAGTGCGCTCACCGTTCAGTGCGCTCACCGTTCAGTGTGCTCACCGTTCAGTGTGCTCACCGCTCTGTGCGATCACAGCTCTGTGTGCTCACCGTTCAGTGTGCTCACCGCTCAGTGTGCTCACCGTTCAGTGTGCTCACCGTTCAGTGTGCTCACCGTTCAGTGCGCTCACCGCTCAGTGTGCTCACCATTCAGTGTGCTCACCGTTCAGTGTGCTCACCGCTCTGTCTGCTCACCGTTCATTGTGCTCACCATTCAGTGTGCTCACCGTTCAGTGTGCTCACCGCTCTGTGTGCTCACCGTTCTGTGTGCTCACCGTTCAGTGCGCTCACCGTTCAGTGCGCTCACCGCTCTGTGTGCTCACCGTTCAGTGTGCTCACCGTTCAGTGTGCTCACCGTTCAGTGTGCTCACCGCTCTGTGTGCTCACCGCTCTGTGTGCTCACCGCTCTGTGTGCTCAACGCTCTGTGTGCTCACCGCTCTGTGCGCTCACCGTTCAGTGCGCTCACCGCTCCGTGTACTCACCGTTCAATGTGCTCACCGTTCAGTGTACTCATCATTCAGTGTGCTCACAGCTCTGGACGCTCACCGTTCATTGCGCTCACCGTTCATTGCGCTCACCGTTCAGTGCGCTCACCGCTCCGTGTCCTCACCGTTCAGTGTGCTCACCGTTCAGTGTGCTCACCGCTCTGTGTGCTCACCGCTCTGTGTACTCACCGTTCAGTGTACTCACCGTTCAGTGTGCTCACCGCTCCATGTACTCACCGTTCAGTGTGCTCACCGCTCCGTGTACTCACCGCTCTGTGTGCTCACCGCTCTGTGCGCTCACCGCTCTGTGCGCTCACCGCTCTGTGCGATCACAGCTCTGTGTGCTCACCGCTCAGTGTGCTCACCGCTCAGTGTGCTCACCGTTCAGTGTGCTCACCGTTCAGTGCTCTCACCGCTCAGTGTGCTCACCATTCAGTGTGCTCACCGTTCAGTGCGCTCACCGTTCAGTGCGCTCACCGTTCAGTGTGCTCACCGTTCAGTGTACTCACCGCTCAGTGCGCTCACCGTTCAGTGTACTCATCATTCAGTGTGCTCACAGCTCTGGACGCTCACCGTTCATTGCGCTCACCGTTCAGTGCGCTCACCGTTCAGTGCGCTCACCGTTCAGTGTGCTCACCGCTCTGTGTGCTCACCGCTCTGTGTACTCACCGTTCAGTGTACTCACCGTTCAGTGTTCTCACCGCTCCATGTACTCACCGTTCAGTGTGCTCACCGCTCCGTGTACTCACCGCTCTGTGTGCTCACCGCTCTGTGTGCTCACCGCTCTGTGTGCTCACCGCTCTGTGCGCTCACCGTTCAGTGCGCTCACCGTTCTGTGCGATCACAGCTCTGTGTGCTCACCGTTCAGTGTGCTCACCGCTCAGTGTGCTCTCCGTTCAGTGTGCTCACCGTTCAGTGCGCTCACCGCTCAGTGTGCTCACCGTTCAGTGTGCTCACCGTTCAGTGTGCTCACCGTTCAGTGCGCTCACCGTTCAGTGCGCTCACCGTTCAGTGTGCTCACCGTTCAGTGTACTCACCGCTCAGTGCGCTCACCGCTCAGTGTGCTCACCATTTAGTGCGCTCAACGTTCAGTGTGCTCACCGTTCAGTGTGCTCACCGTTCAGTGTGTTCACCGTTCAGTGTGCTCACCGCTCTGTGTGCTCACCGCTCTGTGCGCTCACCGTTCAGTGCGCTCACCGTTCAGTGCGCTCACCGCTCTGTGCGATCACAGCTCTGTGTGCTCACCGTTCAGTGTGCTCACCGCTCAGTGTGCTCACCGTTCAGTGTGCTCACCGTTCAGTGCGCTCACCGTTCAGTGCGCTCACCGTTCAGTGTACTCACCGCTCAGTGCGCTCACCGCTCTGTGCGCTCACCGCTCTGTGCGCTCACCGTTCAGTGTGCTCACCGTTCAGTGTGCTCACCGCTCTGTGTGCTCACCGCTCTGTGTGCTCACCGTTCAGTGCGCTCACCGCTCCGTGTACTCACCGTTCAGTGTACTCACCGTTCAGTGTACTCATCATTCAGTGTGCTCACAGCTCTGGACGCTCACCGTTCATTGCACTCACCGTTCATTGCGCTCACCGTTCAGTGCGCTCACCGTTCAGTGCGCTCACCGTTCAGTGCGCTCACCGTTCAGTGCGCTCACCGTTCAGTGCGCTCACCGCTCCGTGTCCTCACCGTTCAGTGTCCTCACCGTTCAGTGTGCTCACCGCTCCGTGTTCTCACCGTTCAGTGTGCTCACCGCTCTGTGTGCTCACCGCTCTGTGTACTCACCGTTCAGTGTACTCACCGTTCAGTGTGCTCACCGCTCCATGTACTCACCGTTCAGTGTGCTCACCGCTCCGTGTACTCACCGTTCAGTGTACTCACCGCTCTGTGTGCTCACCGCTCTGTGTGCTCACCGCTCTGTGCGCTCACCGCTCTGTGCGCTCACCGTTCAGTGCGCTCACCGCTCTGTGCGATCACAGCTCTGTGTGCTCACCGTTCAGTGTGCTCACCGCTCAGTGTGCTCACCGTTCAGTGTGCTCACCGTTCAGTGCGCTCACCGCTCAGTGTGCTCACCGTTCAGTGCGCTCACCGTTCAGTGCGCTCACCGTTCAGTGCGCTCACCGTTCAGTGTGCTCACCGCTCAGTGCGCTCACCGTTCAGTGTACTCATCATTCAGTGTGCTCACAGCTCTGGACGCTCACCGTTCATTGCGCTCACCGTTCATTGCGCTCACCGTTCAGTGCGCTCACCGTTCAGTGCGCTCACCGTTCAGTGCGCTCACCGTTCAGTGTGCTCACCGTTCAGTGCGCTCACCGCTCCGTGTCCTCACCGTTCAGTGTCCTCACCGTTCAGTGTCCTCACCGTTCAGTGTGCTCACCGCTCCGTGTTCTCACCGTTCAGTGTGCTCACCGCTCTGTGTGCTCACCGCTCTGTGTACTCACCGTTCAGTGTACTCACCGTTCAGTGTGCTCACCGCTCCATGTACTCACCGTTCAGTGTGCTCACCGCTCCGTGTACTCACCGCTCTGTGTGCTCACCGCTCTGTGCGCTCACCGTTCAGTGCGCTCACCGTTCAGTGCGCTCACCGCTCTGTGCGATCACAGCTCTGTGTGCTCACCGCTCAGTGTGCTCACCGTTCAGTGTGCTCACCATTCAGTGCGCTCACCGCTCAGTGTGCTCACCATTCAGTGTGCTCACCATTCAGTGTGCTCACCGTTCAGTCCGCTCACCGTTCAGTGCGCTCACCGTTCAGTGTGCTCACCGTTCAGTGTACTCACCGCTCAGTGCGCTCACCGTTCAGTGCGCTCACCGCTCAGTGTGCTCACCATTTAGTGCGCTCACCGTTCAGTGTGCTCACCGTTCAGTGTGCTCACCGTTCAGTGTGTTCACCGTTCAGTGTGCTCACCGTTCAGTGTGCTCACAGCTCTGGACGCTCACCGTTCATTGCGCTCACCGTTCAGTGCGCTCACCGTTCAGTGTGCTCACCGTTCAGTGTACTCACCGCTCTGTCTGCTCACCGCTCTGTGTGCTCACCGCTCTGTGTGCTCACCGCTCTGTGTGCTCACCGCTCAGTGCGCTCACCGCTCAGTGTGCTCACCGTTCAGTGTGCTCACCGTTCAGTGTGCTCACCGTTCAGTGTGCTCACCGCTCAGTGTACTCACCGCTCCGTGTACTCACCGTTCATTGTGCTCACCGCTCCGTGTACTCACCGTTCAGTGTGCTCACCGCTCAGTGTGCTCACCGCTCAGTGTGCTCACCGTTCAGTGTGCTCACCGTTCAGTGCGCTCACAGCTCTGTACGCTCACCGTTCAGTGTGCTCACCGTTCAGTGCGCTCACCGCTCTGTGCGCCCACCGTTCAGGATGCTCACCGTTCAGTGTGCTCACCGTTCAGTGTGCTCACCGCTCTGTGCGCTCACCGCTCTGTGTACTCACCGTTCAGTGTGCTCACCGTTCAGTGTGCTCACCGTTCAGTGTGCTCACCGTTCAGTGTGCTCACCGCTCTGTGCGCTCACCGTTCAGTGCGCTCACCGTTCAGTGCGCTCACCGTTCAGTGTGCTCACCGTTCAGAGTGCTCACCGCTCTGTGTGCTCACCGTTCAGTGTGCTCACCGTTCAGTGTGCTCACCGTTCAGTGTGCTCACCGTTCAGTGCGCTCACCGCTCAGTGTGCTCACCATTCAGTGTGCTCACCGTTCAGTGTGCTCACCGCTCTGTCTGCTCACCGTTCATTGTGCTCACCATTCAGTGTGCTCACCGTTCAGTGTGCTCACCGCTCTGTGTGCTCACCGTTCAGTGCGCTCACCGTTCAGTGCGCTCACCGCTCTGTGTGCTCACCGTTCATTGCGCTCACCGTTCAGTGCGCTCACCGTTCAGTGCGCTCAGCGTTCAGTGCGCTCACCGTTCTGTGTGCTCACCGTTCTGTGTGCTCACCGTTCAGTGCGCTCACCGTTCAGTGCGCTCACCGTTCAGTGCGCTCACCGCTCTGTGTGCTCACCGTTCTGTGTGCTCACCGTTCAGTGTGCTCACCGCTCTGTGTGCTCACCGCTCTGTGTGCTCACCGCTCTGTGCGCTCACCGCTCCGTGTACTCACCGTTCAATGTGCTCACCGTTCAGTGTACTCATCATTCAGTGTGCTCACAGCTCTGGACGCTCACCGTTCATTGCGCTCACCGTTCATTGCGCTCACCGTTCAGTGCGCTCACCGTTCAGTGTGCTCACCGTTCAGTGCGCTCACCGCTCCGTGTCCTCACCGTTCAGTGTCCTCACCGTTCAGTGTGCTCACCGCTCCGTGTTCTCACCGTTCAGTGTGCTCACCGTTCAGTGTGCTCACCGCTCTGTGTGCTCACCGCTCTGTGTACTCACCGTTCAGTGTACTCACCGTTCAGTGTGCTCACCGCTCAGTGTGCTCACCGCTCAGTGTGCTCACCGTTCAGTGTGCTCACCATTCAGTGCGCTCACCGCTCAGTGTGCTCACCATTCAGTGTGCTCACCGTTCAGTGCGCTCACCGTTCAGTGCGCTCACCGCTCAGTGTGCTCACCATTCAGTGTGCTCACCGTTCCGTGCGCTCACCGTTCAGTGCGCTCACCGTTCAGTGTGCTCACCGTTCAGTGTACTCACCGCTCAGTGCGCTCACCGTTCAGTGCACTCATCATTCAGTGTGCTCACAGCTCTGGACGCTCACCGTTCATTGCGCTCACCGTTCAGTGCGCTCACCGTTCAGTGCGCTCACCGTTCAGTGCGCTCACCGTTCAGTGCGCTCACCGCTCCGTGTCCTCACCGTTCAGTGTCCTCACCGTTCAGTGTGCTCACCGCTCCGTGTTCTCACCGTTCAGTGTGCTCACCGCTCTGTGTGCTCACCGCTCTGTGTGCTCACCGCTCTGTGTGCTCACCGTTCAGTGTACTCACCGCTCCATGTACTCACCGTTCAGTGTGCTCACCGCTCCGTGTACTCACCGCTCTGTGTGCTCACCGCTCTGTGTGCTCACCGCTCTTGTGCTCACCGCTCTGTGTGCTCACCGCTCTGTGTGCTCACCGCTCTGTGCGCTCACCGTTCAGTGCGCTCACCGTTCTGTGCGATCACAGCTCTGTGTGCTCACCGTTCAGTGTGCTCACCGCTCAGTGTGCTCACCGTTCAGTGTGCTCACCGTTCAGTGCGCTCACCGCTCAGTGTGCTCACCATTCAGTGTGCTCACCGTTCAGTGCGCTCACCGTTCAGTGCGCTCACCGTTCAGTGTGCTCACCGTTCAGTGTGCTCACCGTTCAGTGTACTCACCGCTCTGTGTGCTCACCGTTCTGTGTGCTCACCGTTCTGTGTGCTCACCGTTCTGTGTGCTCACCGTTCAGTGTGCTCACCGTTCAGTGTACTCACCGCTCTGTGTGCTCACCGCTCTGTGTGCTCACCGTTCTGTGTGCTCACCGTTCAGTGTGCTCACCGTTCAGTGTACTCACCGCTCTGTGTGCTCACCGCTCTGTGTGCTCACCGTTCAGTGCGCTCACCGCTCCGTGTACTCACCGTTCAGTGTGCTCACCGTTCAGTGTACTCATCATTCAGTGTGCTCACAGCTCTGGACGCTCACCGTTCATTGCGCTCACCGTTCATTGCGCTCACCGTTCAGTGCGCTCACCGTTCAGTGCGCTCACCGTTCAGTGCGCTCACCGTTCAGTGCGCTCACCGCTCCGTGTCCTCACCGTTCAGTGTCCTCACCGTTCAGTGTGCTCACCGCTCCGTGTTCTCACCGTTCAGTGTGCTCACCGTTCAGTGTGCTCACCGCTCTGTGTGCTCACCGCTCTGTGTACTCACCGTTCAGTGTACTCACCGTTCAGTGTGCTCACCGCTCAGTGTGCTCACCGCTCAGTGTGCTCACCGTTCAGTGTGCTCACCATTCAGTGCGCTCACCGCTCAGTGTGCTCACCATTCAGTGTGCTCACCGTTCAGTGCGCTCACCGTTCAGTGCGCTCACCGCTCAGTGTGCTCACCATTCAGTGTGCTCACCGTTCCGTGCGCTCACCGTTCAGTGCGCTCACCGTTCAGTGTGCTCACCGTTCAGTGTACTCACCGCTCAGTGCGCTCACCGTTCAGTGCACTCATCATTCAGTGTGCTCACAGCTCTGGACGCTCACCGTTCATTGCGCTCACCGTTCAGTGCGCTCACCGTTCAGTGCGCTCACCGTTCAGTGCGCTCACCGTTCAGTGCGCTCACCGTTCAGTGCGCTCACCGCTCCGTGTCCTCACCGTTCAGTGTCCTCACCGTTCAGTGTGCTCACCGCTCCGTGTTCTCACCGTTCAGTGTGCTCACCGCTCTGTGTGCTCACCGCTCTGTGTGCTCACCGCTCTGTGTGCTCACCGTTCAGTGTACTCACCGCTCCATGTACTCACCGTTCAGTGTGCTCACCGCTCCGTGTACTCACCGCTCTGTGTGCTCACCGCTCTGTGTGCTCACCGCTCTTGTGCTCACCGCTCTGTGTGCTCACCGCTCTGTGTGCTCACCGCTCTGTGTGCTCACCGCTCTGTGCGCTCACCGTTCAGTGCGCTCACCGTTCTGTGCGATCACAGCTCTGTGTGCTCACCGTTCAGTGTGCTCACCGCTCAGTGTGCTCACCGTTCAGTGTGCTCACCGTTCAGTGCGCTCACCGCTCAGTGTGCTCACCATTCAGTGTGCTCACCGTTCAGTGCGCTCACCGTTCAGTGCGCTCACCGTTCAGTGTGCTCACCGTTCAGTGTGCTCACCGTTCAGTGTACTCACCGCTCAGTGCGCTCACTGCTCAGTGTGCTCACCATTTAATGCGCTCAACGTTCAGTGTGCTCACCGTTCAGTGTGCTCACCGTTCAGTGTGCTCACCGCTCTGTGCGCTCACCGTTCAGTGCGCTCACCGTTCAGTGCGCTCACCGTTCAGTGCGCTCACCGTTCAGTGCGCTCACCGCTCTGTGCGATCACAGCTCTGTGTGCTCACCGTTCAGTGTGCTCACCGCTCAGTGTGCTCACCGTTCAGTGCGCTCACCGTTCAGTGTGCTCACCGTTCAGTGTACTCACCGCTTACTGCGCTCACCGCTCTGTGTGCTCACCGTTCTGTGTGCTCACCGTTCTGTGTGCTCACCGTTCTGTGTGCTCACCGTTCAGTGTGCTCACCGTTCAGTGTACTCACCGCTCTGTGTGCTCACCGCTCTGTGTGCTCACCGTTCTGTGTGCTCACCGTTCAGTGTGCTCACCGTTCAGTGTACTCACCGCTCTGTGTGCTCACCGCTCTGTGTGCTCACCGTTCAGTGCGCTCACCGCTCCGTGTACTCACCGTTCAGTGTGCTCACCGTTCAGTGTACTCATCATTCAGTGTGCTCACAGCTCTGGACGCTCACCGTTCATTGCGCTCACCGTTCATTGCGCTCACCGTTCAGTGCGCTCACCGTTCAGTGCGCTCACCGTTCAGTGCGCTCACCGTTCAGTGCGCTCACCGCTCCGTGTCCTCACCGTTCAGTGTCCTCACCGTTCAGTGTGCTCACCGCTCCGTGTTCTCACCGTTCAGTGTGCTCACCGTTCAGTGTGCTCACCGCTCTGTGTGCTCACCGCTCTGTGTACTCACCGTTCAGTGTACTCACCGTTCAGTGTGCTCACCGCTCCATGTACTCACCGTTCAGTGTGCTCACCGCTCCGTGTACTCACCGTTCAGTGTACTCACCGCTCTGTGTGCTCACCGCTCTGTGTGCTCACCGCTCTGTGCGCTCACCGCTCTGTGCGCTCACCGTTCAGTGTGCTCACCGCTCAGTGTGCTCACCGTTCAGTGTGCTCACCGCTCAGTGTGCTCACCGTTCAGTGTGCTCACCATTCAGTGCGCTCACCGCTCAGTGTGCTCACCGTTCAGTGCGCTCACCGTTCAGTGCGCTCACCGCTCAGTGCGCTCACCGTTCAGTGTACTCATCATTCAGTGTGCTCACAGCTCTGGACGCTCACCGTTCATTGCGCTCACCGTTCAGTGCGCTCACCGTTCAGTGCGCTCACCGTTCAGTGCGCTCACCGTTCAGTGCGCTCACCGTTCAGTGTGCTCACCGTTCAGTGCGCTCACCGCTCCGTGTCCTCACCGTTCAGTGTCCTCACCGTTCAGTGTCCTCACCGTTCAGTGTGCTCACCGCTCTGTGTGCTCACCGCTCTGTGCGATCACAGCTCTGTGTGCTCACCGTTCAGTGTGCTCACCGCTCAGTGTGCTCACCGCTCAGTGTGCTCACCGTTCAGTGTGCTCACCATTCAGTGCGCTCACCGCTCAGTGTGCTCACCATTCAGTGTGCTCACCGTTCAGTGCGCTCACCGTTCAGTGCGCTCACCATTCAGTGTGCTCACCGTTCAGTGCGCTCACCGTTCAGTGCGCTCACCGTTCAGTGTGCTCACCGTTCAGTGCACTCACCGCTCAGTGCGCTCACCGTTCAGTGTACTCATCATTCAGTGTGCTCACAGCTCTGGACGCTCACCGTTCATTGCGCTCACCGTTCAGTGCGCTCACCGTTCAGTGCGCTCACCGTTCAGTGCGCTCACCGTTCAGTGCGCTCACCGTTCAGTGTACTCATCATTCAGTGTGCTCACAGCTCTGGACGCTCACCGTTCATTGCGCTCACCGTTCAGTGCGCTCACCGTTCAGTGCGCTCACCGTTCAGTGCGCTCACCGTTCAGTGTGCTCACCGTTCAGTGCGCTCACCGCTCCGTGTCCTCACCGTTCAGTGTCCTCACCGTTCAGTGTGCTCACCGCTCCGTGTTCTCACCGCTCTGTGTGCTCACCGCTCTGTGTGCTCACCGCTCTGTGTGCTCACCGCTCTGTGTACTCACCGTTCAGTGTACTCACCGCTCCATGTACTCACCGTTCAGTGTGCTCACCGCTCCGTGTACTCACCGCTCCGTGTGCTCACCGCTCCATGTGCTCACCGTTCAGTGTGCTCACCGCTCCGTGTGCTCACCGCTCTGTGTGCTCACCGCTCTGTGTGCTCACCGCTCTGTGTGCTCACCGCTCTGTGTGCTCACCGCTCTGTGCGCTCACCGCTCTGTGCGCTCACCGCTCTGTGCGATCACAGCTCTGTGCGCTCAACGTTCAGTGTGCTCACCGTTCAGTGTACTCACCGCTCAGTGCGCTCACTGCTCAGTGTGCTCACCATTTAGTGCGCTCAACGTTCAGTGTGCTCACCGTTCAGTGTGCTCACCGTTCAGTGTGCTCACCGCTCTGTGCGCTCACCGTTCAGTGCGCTCACCGTTCAGTGCGCTCACCGTTCAGTGCGCTCACCGTTCAGTGCGCTCACCGTTCAGTGCGCTCACCGCTCTGTGCGATCACAGCTCTGTGTGCTCACCGTTCAGTGTGCTCACCGCTCAGTGTGCTCACCGTTCAGTGTGCTCACCGTTCAGTGCGCTCACCGTTCAGTGTGCTCACCGTTCAGTGTACTCACCGCTTAGTGCGCTCACCGCTCTGTGTGCTCACCGTTCTGTGTGCTCACCGTTCTGTGTGCTCACCGTTCTGTGTGCTCACCGTTCAGTGTGCTCACCGTTCAGTGTACTCACCGTTCTGTGTGCTCACCGTTCAGTGTGCTCACCGTTCAGTGTACTCACCGCTCTGTGTGCTCACCGCTCTGTGTGCTCACCGTTCAGTGTACTCACCGCTCAGTGCGCTCACTGCTCAGTGTGCTCACCATTTAATGCGCTCAACGTTCAGTGTGCTCACCGTTCAGTGTGCTCACCGTTCAGTGTGCTCACCGCTCTGTGCGCTCACCGTTCAGTGCGCTCACCGTTCAGTGCGCTCACCGTTCAGTGCGCTCACCGTTCAGTGCGCTCACCGTTCAGTGCGCTCACCGCTCTGTGCGATCACAGCTCTGTGTGCTCACCATTCAGTGTGCTCACCGTTCAGTGCGCTCACCGTTCAGTGCGCTCACCGCTCAGTGTGCTCACCATTCAGTGCGCTCACCGTTCAGTGCGCTCACCGTTCAGTGCGCTCACCGTTCAGTGTGCTCACCGCTCAGTGCGCTCACCGTTCAGTGTACTCATCATTCAGTGTGCTCACAGCTCTGGACGCTCACCGTTCATTGCGCTCACCGTTCAGTGCGCTCACCGTTCAGTGCGCTCACCGTTCAGTGCGCTCACCGTTCAGTGTACTCACCGTTCAGTGTGCTCACCGTTCAGTGCGCTCACCGCTCCGTGTCCTCACCGTTCAGTGTCCTCACCGTTCAGTGTGCTCACCGCTCCGTGTTCTCACCGTTCAGTGTGCTCACCGCTCTGTGTGCTCACCGCTCTATGTGCTCACCGCTCTGTGTGCTCACCGTTCAGTGTACTCACCGTTCAGTGTACTCACCGCTCCATGTACTCACCGTTCAGTGTGCTCACCGCTCCGTGTACTCACCGCTCTGTGTGCTCACCGCTCTGTGTGCTCACCGCTCTGTGTGCTCACCGCTCTGTGCGCTCACCGTTCAGTGCGCTCACCGTTCTGTGCGATCACAGCTCTGTGTGCTCACCGTTCAGTGTGCTCACCGCTCAGTGTGCTCACCGTTCAGTGTGCTCACCATTCAGTGCGCTCACCGCTCAGTGTGCTCACCATTCAGTGTGCTCACCGTTCAGTGCGCTCACCGTTCAGTGCGCTCACCGTTCAGTGCGCTCACCGTTCAGTGTGCTCACCGTTCAGTGTGCTCACCGTTCAGTGTACTCACCGCTCAGTGCGCTCACTGCTCAGTGTGCTCACCATTTAATGCGCTCAACGTTCAGTGTGCTCACCGTTCAGTGTGCTCACCGTTCAGTGTGCTCACCGTTCAGTGTGCTCACCGCTCTGTGCGCTCACCGTTCAGTGCGCTCACCGTTCAGTGTACTCACCGTTCAGTGTGCTCACCGCTCTGTGCGCTCACCGTTCAGTGTGCTCACCGTTCAGTGTACTCACCGTTCAGTGCGCTCACCGTTCAGTGCGCTCACCGTTCAGTGCGCTCACCGTTCAGTGCGCTCACCGTTCAGTGTGCTCACCGCTCTGTGCGCTCACCGTTCAGTGCGCTCACCGTTCAGTGCGCTCACCGTTCAGTGTGCTCACCGCTCTGTGCGCTCACCGTTCAGTGCGCTCACCGTTCAGTGCGCTCACCGCTCTGTGCGATCACAGCTCTGTGTGCTCACCGTTCAGTGTGCTCACCGCTCAGTGTGCTCACCGTTCAGTGCGCTCACCGTTCAGTGTGCTCACCGTTCAGTGTACTCACCGCTTAGTGCGCTCACCGCTCTGTGTGCTCACCGTTCTGTGTGCTCACCGTTCTGTGTGCTCACCGTTCTGTGTGCTCACCGTTCAGTGTGCTCACCGTTCAGTGTACTCACCGCTCTGTGTGCTCACCGCTCTGTGTGCTCACCGTTCTGTGTGCTCACCGTTCAGTGTGCTCACCGTTCAGTGTACTCACCGCTCTGTGTGCTCACCGCTCTGTGTGCTCACCGTTCAGTGCGCTCACCGCTCCGTGTACTCACCGTTCAGTGTGCTCACCGTTCAGTGTACTCATCATTCAGTGTGCTCACAGCTCTGGACGCTCACCGTTCATTGCGCTCACCGTTCATTGCGCTCACCGTTTAGTGCGCTCACCGTTCAGTGCGCTCACCGTTCAGTGCGCTCACCGCTCCGTGTCCTCACCGTTCAGTGTCCTCACCGTTCAGTGTGCTCACCGCTCCGTGTTCTCACCGTTCAGTGTGCTCACCGCTCTGTGTGCTCACCGCTCTGTGTACTCACCGTTCAGTGTACTCACCGTTCAGTGTGCTCACCGCTCCATGTACTCACCGTTCAGTGTGCTCACCGCTCCGTGTACTCACCGTTCAGTGTACTCACCGCTCTGTGTGCTCACCGCTCTGTGTGCTCACCGCTCTGTGCGCTCACCGCTCTGTGCGCTCACCGTTCAGTGCGCTCACCGCTCTGTGCGATCACAGCTCTGTGTGCTCACCGTTCAGTGTGCTCACCGCTCAGTGTGCTCACCGTTCAGTGCGCTCACCGTTCAGTGCGCTCACCGTTCAGTGCGCTCACCGTTCAGTGCGCTCACCGCTCAGTGCGCTCATCATTCAGTGTGCTCACAGCTCTGGACGCTCACCGTTCATTGCGCTCACCGTTCATTGCGCTCACCGTTCAGTGCGCTCACCGTTCAGTGCGCTCACCGTTCAGTGCGCTCACCGTTCAGTGTGCTCACCGTTCAGTGCGCTCACCGCTCCGTGTCCTCACCGTTCAGTGTCCTCACCGTTCAGTGTGCTCACCGCTCTGTGTGCTCACCGCTCTGTGCGCTCACCGCTCTGTGCGATCACAGCTCTGTGTGCTCACCGTTCAGTGTGCTCACCGCTCAGTGTGCTCACCGCTCAGTGTGCTCACCGTTCAGTGTGCTCACCATTCAGTGCGCTCACCGCTCAGTGTGCTCACCATTCAGTGTGCTCACCGTTCAGTGCGCTCACCGTTCAGTGCGCTCACCGCTCAGTGTGCTCACCATTCAGTGTGCTCACCGTTCAGTGCGCTCACCGTTCAGTGCGCTCACCGCTCCGTGTCCTCACCGTTCAGTGTCCTCACCGTTCAGTGTGCTCACCGCTCCGTGTTCTCACCGTTCAGTGTGCTCACCGCTCTGTGTGCTCACCGCTCTGTGTGCTCACCGCTCTGTGTGCTCACCGCTCTGTGTACTCACCGTTCAGTGTACTCACCGCTCCATGTACTCACCGTTCAGTGTGCTCACCGTTCAGTGTGCTCACCGCTCCGTGTACTCACCGCTCCGTGTGCTCACCGCTCTGTGTGCTCACCGCTCTGTGTGCTCACCGCTCTGTGTGCTCACCGTTCAGTGCGCTCACCGTTCTGTGCGATCACAGCTCTGTGCGCTCACCGTTCAGTGTGCTCACCGCTCAGTGTGCTCACCGTTCAGTGTGCTCACCATTCAGTGCGCTCACCGTTCAGTGTGCTCACCGTTCAGTGTGCTCACCGTTCAGTGTGCTCACCGTTCAGTGTACTCACCGCTCAGTGCGCTCACTGCTCAGTGTGCTCACCATTTAGTGCGCTCAACGTTCAGTGTGCTCACCGTTCAGTGTGCTCACCGTTCAGTGTGCTCACCGCTCTGTGCGCTCACCGTTCAGTGCGCTCACCGTTCAGTGCGCTCACCGTTCAGTGCGCTCACCGTTCAGTGCGCTCACCGCTCTGTGCGATCACAGCTCTGTGTGCTCACCGTTCAGTGTGCTCACCGCTCAGTGTGCTCACCGTTCAGTGTGCTCACCGTTCAGTGTGCTCACCGCTCAGTGTGCTCACCGTTCAGTGCGCTCACCGTTCAGTGTGCTCACCGTTCAGTGTACTCACCGCTTAGTGCGCTCACCGCTCTGTGTGCTCACCGTTCTGTGTGCTCACCGTTCTGTGTGCTCACCGTTCAGTGTGCTCACCGTTCAGTGTACTCACCGTTCTGTGTGCTCACCGTTCAGTGTGCTCACCGTTCAGTGTACTCACCGCTCTGTGTGCTCACCGCTCTGTGTGCTCACCGCTCTGTGTGCTCACCGTTCAGTGTACTCACCGCTCAGTGCGCTCACTGCTCAGTGTGCTCACCATTTAATGCGCTCAACGTTCAGTGTGCTCACCGTTCAGTGTGCTCACCGTTCAGTGTGCTCACCGTTCAGTGTGCTCACCGTTCAGTGTGCTCACCGCTCTGTGCGCTCACCGTTCAGTGCGCTCACCGTTCAGTGCGCTCACCGTTCAGTGCGCTCACCGCTCTGTGCGATCACAGCTCTGTGTGCTCACCGTTCAGTGTGCTCACCGCTCAGTGTGCTCATCGTTCAGTGCGCTCACCGTTCAGTGTGCTCACCGTTCAGTGTACTCACCGCTTAGTGCGCTCACCGCTCTGTGTGCTCACCGTTCTGTGTGCTCACCGTTCTGTGTGCTCACCGTTCAGTGTGCTCACCGTTCAGTGTACTCACCGCTCTGTGTGCTCACCGCTCTGTGTGCTCACCGTTCTGTGTGCTCACCGTTCAGTGTGCTCACCGTTCAGTGTACTCACCGCTCTGTGTGCTCACCGCTCTGTGTGCTCACCGTTCAGTGCGCTCACCGCTCCGTGTACTCACCGTTCAGTGTGCTCACCGTTCAGTGTACTCATCATTCAGTGTGCTCACAGCTCTGGACGCTCACCGTTCATTGCGCTCACCGTTCAGTGCGCTCACCGTTCAGTGCGCTCACCGCTCCGTGTCCTCACCGTTCAGTGTACTCACCGCTCCGTGTTCTCACCGTTCAGTGTGCTCACCGTTCAGTGTGCTCACCGCTCTGTGTGCTCACCGCTCTGTGTACTCACCGTTCAGTGTACTCACCGTTCAGTGTGCTCACCGCTCCATGTACTCACCGTTCAGTGTGCTCACCGCTCCGTGTACTCACCGTTCAGTGTACTCACCGCTCTGTGCGCTCACCGCTCTGTGCGCTCACCGCTCTGTGCGCTCACCGCTCTGTGCGATCACAGCTCTGTGTGCTCACCGTTCAGTGTGCTCACCGCTCAGTGTGCTCACCGTTCAGTGTGCTCACCGCTCAGTGTGCTCACCGTTCAGTGTGCTCACCATTCAGTGCGCTCACCGCTCAGTGTGCTCACCGCTCAGTGTGCTCACCGTTCAGTGCGCTCACCGTTCAGTGCGCTCACCGTTCTGTGCGCTCACCGCTCAGTGCGCTCACCGTTCAGTGTACTCATCATTCAGTGTGCTCACAGCTCTGGACGCTCACCGTTCATTGCGCTCACCGTTCATTGCGCTCACCGTTCAGTGCGCTCACCGTTCAGTGCGCTCACCGTTCAGTGCGCTCACCGTTCAGTGTGCTCACCGTTCAGTGCGCTCACCGCTCCGTGTCCTCACCGTTCAGTGTCCTCACCGTTCAGTGTGCTCACCGCTCTGTGTGCTCACCGCTCTGTGCGCTCACCGCTCTGTGCGATCACAGCTCTGTGTGCTCACCGTTCAGTGTGCTCACCGCTCAGTGTGCTCACCGCTCAGTGTGCTCACCGTTCAGTGTGCTCACCATTCAGTGCGCTCACCGCTCAGTGTGCTCACCATTCAGTGTGCTCACCGTTCAGTGCGCTCACCGCTCAGTGTGCTCACCGTTCAGTGTGCTCACCGTTCAGTGCGCTCACCGTTCAGTGCGCTCACCGTTCAGTGCGCTCACCGTTCAGTGCGCTCACCGTTCAGTGTACTCACCGCTCA
The DNA here is from genome assembly GCF_035084215.1 of Heptranchias perlo. Lineage (NCBI taxonomy): Eukaryota > Metazoa > Chordata > Chondrichthyes > Hexanchiformes > Hexanchidae > Heptranchias > Heptranchias perlo. The sequence continues at coordinate 202,521 of NC_090348.1, forward strand.
GTGCGCTCACCGTTCAGTGTACTCATCATTCAGTGTGCTCACAGCTCTGGACGCTCACCGTTCATTGCGCTCACCGTTCAGTGCGCTCACCGTTCAGTGCGCTCACCGTTCAGTGCGCTCACCGTTCAGTGCGCTCACCGTTCAGTGTGCTCACCGTTCAGTGCGCTCACCGCTCCGTGTCCTCACCGTTCAGTGTCCTCACCGTTCAGTGTGCTCACCGCTCCGTGTTCTCACCGTTCAGTGTGCTCACCGCTCTGTGTGCTCACCGCTCTGTGTGCTCACCGCTCTGTGTGCTCACCGCTCTGTGTGCTCACCGCTCTGTGTACTCACCGCTCCATGTACTCACCGTTCAGTGTGCTCACCGCTCCGTGTACTCACCGCTCTGTGTGCTCACCGCTCTGTGTGCTCACCGCTCTGTGTGCTCACCGCTCTGTGCGCTCACCGTTCTGTGCGATCACAGCTCTGTGCGCTCACCGTTCAGTGTGCTCACCGCTCAGTGTGCTCACCGTTCAGTGTGCTCACCGTTCAGTGCGCTCACCGTTCAGTGTGCTCACCGTTCAGTGTACTCACCGCTCAGTGCGCTCACCGCTCAGTGTGCTCACCCTTTAGTGCGCTCAACGTTCAGTGTGCTCACCGTTCAGTGTGCTCACCGTTCAGTGTGCTCACCGCTCTGTGCGCTCACCGTTCAGTGCGCTCACCGTTCAGTGCGCTCACCGTTCAGTGCGCTCACCGCTCTGTGCGATCACAGCTCTGTGTGCTCACCGTTCAGTGTGCTCACCGCTCAGTGTGCTCACCGTTCAGTGCGCTCACCGTTCAGTGTGCTCACCGTTCAGTGTACTCACCGCTTAGTGCGCTCACCGCTCTGTGTGCTCACCGTTCTGTGTGCTCACCGCTCTGTGTGCTCACCGCTCTGTGTGCTCACCGCTCTGTGTGCTCACCGTTCAGTGTGCTCACCGTTCAATGTGCTCACCGTTCAGTGTACTCACCGCTCTGTGTGCTCACCGCTCTGTGTGCTCACCGTTCAGTGCGCTCACCGCTCCGTGTACTCACCGTTCAGTGTGCTCACCGTTCAGTGTACTCACCGTTCAGTGTGCTCACCGCTCCATGTACTCACCGTTCAGTGTGCTCACCGCTCCGTGTACTCACCGTTCAGTGTGCTCACCGCTCTGTGTGCTCACCGCTCTGTGTGCTCACCGCTCTGTGCGCTCACCGCTCTGTGCGATCACAGCTCTGTGTGCTCACCGCTCAGTGTGCTCACCGCTCAGTGTGCTCACCGCTCAGTGTGCTCACCGTTCAGTGCGCTCACCGTTCAGTGCGCTCACCGTTCAGTGCGCTCACCGTTCAGTGCGCTCACCGTTCAGTGTACTCACCGCTCAGTGCGCTCACCGTTCAGTGTACTCATCATTCAGTGTCCTCACAGCTCTGGACGCTCACCGTTCATTGCGCTCACCGTTCATTGCGCTCACCGTTCAGTGCGCTCACCGTTCAGTGCGCTCACCGTTCAGTGCGCTCACCGTTCAGTGTGCTCACCGTTCCGTGTCCTCACCGTTCAGTGTCCTCACCGTTCAGTGTGCTCACCGCTCTGTGTGCTCACCGCTCTGTGTGCTCACCGCTCTGTGTGCTCACCGTTCAGTGTACTCACCGTTCAGTGTGCTCACCGCTCCATGTACTCACCGTTCAGTGTGCTCACCGCTCCGTGTACTCACCGCTCTGTGTGCTCACCGCTCTGTGCGCTCACCGCTCTGTGCGCTCACCGTTCAGTGCGCTCACCGTTCAGTGCGCTCACCGCTCTGTGCGATCACAGCTCTGTGTGCTCACCGCTCAGTGTGCTCACCGTTCAGTGTGCTCACCATTCAGTGCGCTCACCGCTCAGTGTGCTCACCGTTCAGTGCGCTCACCGTTCAGTGCGCTCACCGTTCAGTGTACTCACCGCTCAGTGCGCTCACCGTTCAGTGCGCTCACCGCTCAGTGTGCTCACCATTTAGTGCGCTCACCGTTCAGTGTGCTCACCGTTCAGTGTGCTCACCGTTCAGTGTGCTCACCGTTCAGTGTGTTCACCGTTCAGTGTGCTCACCGTTCAGTGTGCTCACAGCTCTGTACGCTCACCGTTCAGTGTGCTCACCGTTCAGTGTGCTCACCGTTCAGTGTGCTCACCGTTCAGTGTGCTCACCGCTCTGTGCGCTCACCGTTCAGTGTGCTCACAGCTCTGTACGCTCACCGTTCAGTGTACTCACCGTTCACTGCGCTCACCGTTTATTTTACTCACCGTTCAGTGTGCTCACCGTTCAGTGTGCTCACCGTTCAATGCGCTCACCGTTCAGTGTGCTCACCGTTCAGTGTGCTCACCGTTCAGTGTGCTCACCGTTCAATGCGCTCACCGTTCAGTGTGCTCACCGTTCAGTGTACTCACCGCTCTGTGTGCTCACCGTTCAGTGTGCTCACCGTTCAGTGTGCTCACCGTTCAGTGTGCTCACCGTTCAGTGCGCTCACCGTTCAGTGTGCTCACCGTTCAGTGTGCTCACCGTTCAGTGCGCTCACCGTTCAGTGCGCTCACCGCTCTGTGTGCTCACCGCTCTGTGTACTCACCGCTCACCGCTCTGTGTACTCACCGCTCTGTGTGCTCACCGTTCTGTGTGCTCACCGTTCAGTGTGCTCACCGTTCAGTGTGCTCACAGCTCTGTGTGCTCACCGTTCAGTGTGCTCACCGTTCAGTGCGCTCAACGTTCAGTGCACTCACCGTTCAGTGCGCTCACCGCTCTGTGTGCTCACCGCTCTGTGTGCTCACCGTTCTGTGTGCTCACCGTTCTGTGTGCTCACCGTTCTGTGTGCTCACCGCTCTGTGTGCTCACCGTTCTTTGTGCTCACCGTTCTGTGTGCTCACCGTTCTGTGTGCTCACCGTTCTGTGTGCTCACCGTTCAGTGTGCTCACCGTTCAGTGTGCTCACCGTTCAGTGCACTCATCATTCAGTGTGCTCACAGCTCTGGACGCTCACTGTTCAGTGCGCTCACCGTTCAGTGCGCTCACCGTTCAGTGTGCTCACTGCTCCGTGTACTCACCGTTCAGTGCGCTCAACGTTCAGTGTGCTCACCGCTCCGTGTACTCACCGTTCAGTGTACTCACCGTTCAGTCTGCTCACCGTTCAGTGCACTCACCGTTCAGTGTGCTCACCGTTCAGTGTGCTCACCGCTCCGTGTACTCACCGTTCATTGTGCTCACCGCTCCGTGTACTCACCGTTCATTGTGCTCACCGCTCCGTGTACTCACCGTTCAGTGTGCTCACCGCTCAGTGTACTCACCGTTCAGTGTGCTCACCGTTCAGTGTGCGCACCGTTCAGTGCGCTCACAGCTCTGTACACTCACCGTTCAGTGTGCTCACCGTTCAGTGTGCTCACCGTTCAGTGCGCTCACCGCTCTGTGCGCCCACCGCTCTGTGCGCCCACCGTTCAGTGTGCTCACCGTTCAGTGTGCTCACCGCTCTGTGCGCTCACCGCTCTGTGCACTCACCGTTCAGTGTGCTCACCGTTCAGTGTGATCACCGTTCAGTGTGCGCACCGTTCAGTGCGCTCACAGCTCTGCACGCTCACCGCTCTGTGCGCTCACCGCTCTGTGTACTCACCGTTCAGTGTGCTCACCGTTCAGTGTGCTCACAGCTCTGTACGCTCACCGTTCAGTGTACTCACCGTTCAGTGCGCTCACCGCTCTGTGCGCTCACCGTTCAGTGTGCTCACCGTTCAGTGTGCTCACCGTTCAGTGCACTCACAGTTCAGTCCACTCACCGTTCAGTGTGCTCACCGCTCTGTGTGCTCACCGCTCTGTGTGCTCACCGCTCTGTGTGCTCACCGTTCATTGCGCTCACCGTTCAGTGCGCTCACCGTTCAGTGCGCTCACCGTTCAGTGCGCTCACCGTTCAGTGCGCTCACCGCTCTGTATGCTCACCGTTCAGTGCGCTCTCCGTTCAGTGTGCTCTTTGCTCAGTGCGCTCACCGCTCAGTGCGCTCACCGTTCAGTGTACTCATCGTTCAGTGTGCTCACAGCTCTGTACGCTCACAGCTCTGTACGCTCACCGTTCAGTGTGCTCACTGTTCAGTGTGCTCACCGTTCAGTGCGCTCACCGTTCAGTGCACTCACCGTTCAGTGCGCTCACCGTTCAGTATGCTCACCGCTCCGTGTACTCACCGTTCAGTGCGCTCATCGTTCAGTGCGCTCACCGTTCAGTGTACTCACCGTTCAGTGTGCTCACCGCTCCGTGTCCTCACCATTCAGTGTCCTCACCGCTCCGTGTGCTCACCGCTCCGTGTTCTCACCATTCAGTGTGCTCACCGTTCAGTGTGCTCACCGCTCTGTGCACTCACCGTTCAGTGTACTCACCGTTCAGTGTGCTCACCGCTCCATGTACTCACCGTTCAGTGTGCTCACCGCTCCGTGTACTCACCGTTCAGTGTACTCACCGCTCTGTGTGCTCATCGCTCTGTGCGCTCACCGCTCTGTGCGCTCACCGTTCATTGCGCTCACCGTTCAGTGCGCTCACCGCTCTGTGCGATCACAGCTCTGTGTGCTCACCGTTCAGTGTGCTCACCGTTCAGTGCGCTCACCGCTCAGTGCGCTCACCGTTCAGTGTGCTCACCGTTCAGTGCGCTCACCGTTCAGTGTGCTCACCATTTAGTGCGCTCACCGTTCAGTTTGCTCACCGTTCAGTGTGCTCACCGTTCAGTGTGTTCACCGTTCAGTGTGCTCACCGTTCAGTGTGCTCACAGCTCTGTACGCTCACCGCTCTGTGTGCTCACCGTTCAGTGTGCTCACCGTTCAGTGTGCTCACCGTTCAGTGTGCTCACCGTTCAGTGTGCTCACCGTTCAGTGTGCTCACAGCTCTGTCCGCTCACCGTTCAGTGTACTCACCGTTCACTGCGCTCACCGTTTATTTTACTCACCGTTCAGTGTGCTCACCGTTCAGTGTGCTCACCGTTCAATGCGCTCACCGTTCAGTGTGCTCACCGCTCAGTGCGCTCACCATTCAGTGCGCTCACCGCTCAGCGTGCTCAGCGTTCAGTGTGCTCACCGTTCAGTGTACTCACAGCTCTGTGTGCTCACCGTTCAGTGTGTTCACCGTTCAGTGTGCTCACCGCTCAGTGTGCTCACCGTTCAGTGTGCTCACCGTTCAGTGTACTCACCGTTCAGTGTGCTCACCGTTCAGTGTGCTCACGTTCAGTGTGCTCACCGCTCTGTGTGCTCACCGTTCAGTGTACTCACCGTTCAGTGTGCTCACCGTTCTGTGTGCTCACCGCTCTGTGTGCTCACCGTTCAGTGTGCTCACCGTTCAGTGTGCTCACCGTTCAGTGTGCTCACCGCTCTGTGTACTCACCGCTCTGTGTGCTCACCGTTCATTGCGCTCACCGTTCAGTGAGCTCACCGTTCAGTGTACTCACCGCTCTGTGTGCTCACCGTTCATTGCGCTCACCATTCAGTGTGCTCACCGTTCAGTGTGCTCACCGTTCAGTGTGCTCACCGCTCTGTGTGCTCACCGTTCAGTGCGCTCACCGTTCAGTGCGCTCACCGTTCAGTGCGCTCACCGCTCTGTGTGCTCACCGTTCATTGCGCTCACCGTTCAGTGCGCTCACCGTTCAGTGCGCTCACCGCTCTGTGTGCTCACCGTTCAGTGTGCTCACCGTTCAGTGTGCTCACCGTTCAGTGTGCTCACCATTCAGTGTGCTCACCGCACTGTGTGCTCACCGCACTGTGTGCTCACCGCACTGTGTGCTCACCGTTCAGTGTGCTCACCGCACTGTGTGCTCACCGTTCAGTGTGCTCACCGTTCAGTGTGCTCACCGTTCAGTGTACTCACCGTTCAGTGTGCTCACCGTTCAGTGCGCTCATTGCTCTGTGCGCTCACTGCTCAGTGTGCTCACCGTTCAGTGTACTCACCGTTCTGTGCGCTCACCGCTCTGTGCGCTCACCGTTCAGTGTGCTCACCGTTCAGTGTGCTCACCGTTCAGTGTACTCACCGCTCTGTGTGCTCACCGTTCATTGCGCTCACCGTTCAGTGAGCTCACCGTTCATTGCGCTCACCGTTCAGTGCGCTCACCGTTCAGTGTGCTCACCGCTCTGTGTGCTCACCGTTCATTGCGCTCACCATTCAGTGTGCTCACCGTTCAGTGTGCTCACCGCACTGTGTGCTCACCGCACTGTGTGCTCACCGTTCAGTGCGCTCACCGTTCAGTGTGCTCATTGCTCTGTGCGCTCAACGCTCAGTGCGCTCACCACTCAGTGCGCTCACCGTTCAGTGTCCTCATCGTTCAGTGTGCTCACCGCTCAGTGCGCTCACCGTTCAGTGTGCTCACCGCTCAGTGCGCTCACCGTTCAGTGCGCTCACCGTTCAGTGCGCTCACTGCTCAGTGCGCTCACCGCTCAGTGTGCTCACCGTTCAGTGTGCTCACCGTTCAGTGTGCTCACCGTTCAGTGTGCTCACCGTTCAGTGTGCTCACCGTTCAGTGTGCTCACCGCTCTGTGTGCTCACCATTCAGTGTGCTCATCGTTCATTGTGCTCACCGTTCATTGTGCTCACCGTTCAGTGTGCTCACCGTTCAGTGTGCTCACCGTTCAGTGTGCTTACCGCTCTGTGCGCTCACCGTTCAGTGTGCTCACAGCTCTGTACGCTCACCGTTCAGTGTACTCACCGTTCACTGCGCTCACCGTTTATTTTACTCACCGTTCAGTGTGCTCACCGCTCCGTGTACTCACCGTTCAGTGCGCTCACCGTTCAGTGTGCTCACCGCTCAGTTCGCTCACCATTCAGTGCGCTCACCGTTTAGTGTACTCACAGCTCTGTGTGCTCACCGTTCAGTGTGCTCACTGTTCAGTGTACTCACCGCTCAGTGTGCTCACCGTTCAGTGTACTCACAGCTCTGTGTACTCACAGCTCTGTGTACTCACCGTTCAGTGTGCTCACCGTTCAGTGCGCTCACCGTTCAGTGCGCTCACCGTTCAGTGTACTCACCGTTCAGTGTGCTCACCGTTCAGTGCGCTCACCGTTAAGTGCGCTCACCGTTCAGTGTTCTCACCGTTCAGTGCGCTCACCGCTTTGTGTGCTCACCGTTCAGTGTGCTCACCGTTCAGTGTGCTCACCGTTCAGTGTACTCACCGTTCAGTGTGCTCACCGCTCTGTGTGCTCACCGTTCAGTGCGCTCACCGTTCTGTGCGCTCACCGCTCAGTGCGCTCACCGTTCAGTGTACTCATCATTCAGTGTGCTCACAGCTCTGGACGCTCACCGTTCATTGCGCTCACCGTTCATTGCGCTCACCGTTCAGTGCGCTCACCGTTCAGTGCGCTCACCGTTCAGTGCGCTCACCGTTCAGTGTGCTCACCGTTCAGTGCGCTCACCGCTCCGTGTCCTCACCGTTCAGTGTCCTCACCGTTCAGTGTGCTCACCGCTCTGTGTGCTCACCGCTCTGTGCGCTCACCGCTCTGTGCGATCACAGCTCTGTGTGCTCACCGTTCAGTGTGCTCACCGCTCAGTGTGCTCACCGCTCAGTGTGCTCACCGTTCAGTGTGCTCACCATTCAGTGCGCTCACCGCTCAGTGTGCTCACCATTCAGTGTGCTCACCGTTCAGTGCGCTCACCGCTCAGTGTGCTCACCGTTCAGTGTGCTCACCGTTCAGTGCGCTCACCGTTCAGTGCGCTCACCGTTCAGTGCGCTCACCGTTCAGTGCGCTCACCGTTCAGTGTACTCACCGCTCAGTGCGCTCACCGTTCAGTGTACTCATCATTCAGTGTGCTCACAGCTCTGGACGCTCACCGTTCATTGCGCTCACCGTTCAGTGCGCTCACCGTTCAGTGCGCTCACCGTTCAGTGCGCTCACCGTTCAGTGCGCTCACCGTTCAGTGTGCTCACCGTTCAGTGCGCTCACCGCTCCGTGTCCTCACCGTTCAGTGTCCTCACCGTTCAGTGTGCTCACCGCTCCGTGTTCTCACCGTTCAGTGTGCTCACCGCTCTGTGTGCTCACCGCTCTGTGTGCTCACCGCTCTGTGTGCTCACCGCTCTGTGTGCTCACCGCTCTGTGTACTCACCGCTCCATGTACTCACCGTTCAGTGTGCTCACCGCTCCGTGTACTCACCGCTCTGTGTGCTCACCGCTCTGTGTGCTCACCGCTCTGTGTGCTCACCGCTCTGTGCGCTCACCGTTCTGTGCGATCACAGCTCTGTGCGCTCACCGTTCAGTGTGCTCACCGCTCAGTGTGCTCACCGTTCAGTGTGCTCACCGTTCAGTGCGCTCACCGTTCAGTGTGCTCACCGTTCAGTGTACTCACCGCTCAGTGCGCTCACCGCTCAGTGTGCTCACCCTTTAGTGCGCTCAACGTTCAGTGTGCTCACCGTTCAGTGTGCTCACCGTTCAGTGTGCTCACCGCTCTGTGCGCTCACCGTTCAGTGCGCTCACCGTTCAGTGCGCTCACCGTTCAGTGCGCTCACCGCTCTGTGCGATCACAGCTCTGTGTGCTCACCGTTCAGTGTGCTCACCGCTCAGTGTGCTCACCGTTCAGTGCGCTCACCGTTCAGTGTGCTCACCGTTCAGTGTACTCACCGCTTAGTGCGCTCACCGCTCTGTGTGCTCACCGTTCTGTGTGCTCACCGTTCTGTGTGCTCACCGCTCTGTGTGCTCACCGCTCTGTGTGCTCACCGCTCTGTGTGCTCACCGTTCAGTGTGCTCACCGTTCAATGTGCTCACCGTTCAGTGTACTCACCGCTCTGTGTGCTCACCGCTCTGTGTGCTCACCGTTCAGTGCGCTCACCGCTCCGTGTACTCACCGTTCAGTGTGCTCACCGTTCAGTGTACTCATCATTCAGTGTGCTCACAGCTCTGGACGCTCACCGTTCATTGCGCTCACCGTTCATTGCGCTCACCGTTCAGTGCGCTCACCGTTCAGTGCGCTCACCGTTCAGTGCGCTCACCGTTCAGTGCGCTCACCGCTCCGTGTCCTCACCGTTCAGTGTCCTCACCGTTCAGTGTCCTCACCGTTCAGTGTTCTCACCGCTCTGTGTGCTCACCGCTCTGTGTGCTCACCGCTCTGTGTACTCACCGTTCAGTGTACTCACCGTTCAGTGTGCTCACCGCTCCATGTACTCACCGTTCAGTGTGCTCACCGCTCCGTGTACTCACCGTTCAGTGTGCTCACCGCTCTGTGTGCTCACCGCTCTGTGTGCTCACCGCTCTGTGCGCTCACCGCTCTGTGCGATCACAGCTCTGTGTGCTCACCGCTCAGTGTGCTCACCGCTCAGTGTGCTCACCGCTCAGTGTGCTCACCGTTCAGTGCGCTCACCGTTCAGTGCGCTCACCGTTCAGTGCGCTCACCGTTCAGTGCGCTCACCGTTCAGTGTACTCACCGCTCAGTGCGCTCACCGTTCAGTGTACTCATCATTCAGTGTCCTCACAGCTCTGGACGCTCACCGTTCATTGCGCTCACCGTTCATTGCGCTCACCGTTCAGTGCGCTCACCGTTCAGTGCGCTCACCGTTCAGTGCGCTCACCGTTCAGTGTGCTCACCGTTCCGTGTCCTCACCGTTCAGTGTCCTCACCGTTCAGTGTGCTCACCGCTCTGTGTGCTCACCGCTCTGTGTGCTCACCGCTCTGTGTGCTCACCGTTCAGTGTACTCACCGTTCAGTGTGCTCACCGCTCCGTGTACTCACCGCTCTGTGTGCTCACCGCTCTGTGCGCTCACCGCTCTGTGCGCTCACCGTTCAGTGCGCTCACCGTTCAGTGCGCTCACCGCTCTGTGCGATCACAGCTCTGTGTGCTCACCGCTCAGTGTGCTCACCGTTCAGTGTGCTCACCATTCAGTGCGCTCACCGCTCAGTGTGCTCACCGTTCAGTGCGCTCACCGTTCAGTGCGCTCACCGTTCAGTGTACTCACCGCTCAGTGCGCTCACCGTTCAGTGCGCTCACCGCTCAGTGTGCTCACCATTTAGTGCGCTCACCGTTCAGTGTGCTCACCGTTCAGTGTGCTCACCGTTCAGTGTGCTCACCGTTCAGTGTGTTCACCGTTCAGTGTGCTCACCGTTCAGTGTGCTCACAGCTCTGTACGCTCACCGTTCAGTGTGCTCACCGTTCAGTGTGCTCACCGTTCAGTGTGCTCACCGTTCAGTGTGCTCACCGCTCTGTGCGCTCACCGTTCAGTGTGCTCACAGCTCTGTACGCTCACCGTTCAGTGTACTCACCGTTCACTGCGCTCACCGTTTATTTTACTCACCGTTCAGTGTGCTCACCGTTCAGTGTGCTCACCGTTCAATGCGCTCACCGTTCAGTGTGCTCACCGTTCAGTGTGCTCACCGTTCAGTGTGCTCACCGTTCAATGCGCTCACCGTTCAGTGTGCTCACCGTTCAGTGTACTCACCGCTCTGTGTGCTCACCGTTCAGTGTGCTCACCGTTCAGTGTGCTCACCGTTCAGTGTGCTCACCGTTCAGTGCGCTCACCGTTCAGTGTGCTCACCGTTCAGTGTGCTCACCGTTCAGTGCGCTCACCGTTCAGTGCGCTCACCGCTCTGTGTGCTCACCGCTCTGTGTACTCACCGCTCACCGCTCTGTGTACTCACCGCTCTGTGTGCTCACCGTTCTGTGTGCTCACCGTTCAGTGTGCTCACCGTTCAGTGTGCTCACAGCTCTGTGTGCTCACCGTTCAGTGTGCTCACCGTTCAGTGCGCTCAACGTTCAGTGCACTCACCGTTCAGTGCGCTCACCGCTCTGTGTGCTCACCGCTCTGTGTGCTCACCGTTCTGTGTGCTCACCGTTCTGTGTGCTCACCGTTCTGTGTGCTCACCGCTCTGTGTGCTCACCGTTCTTTGTGCTCACCGTTCTGTGTGCTCACCGTTCTGTGTGCTCACCGTTCTGTGTGCTCACCGTTCAGTGTGCTCACCGTTCAGTGTGCTCACCGTTCAGTGCACTCATCATTCAGTGTGCTCACAGCTCTGGACGCTCACTGTTCAGTGCGCTCACCGTTCAGTGCGCTCACCGTTCAGTGTGCTCACTGCTCCGTGTACTCACCGTTCAGTGCGCTCAACGTTCAGTGTGCTCACCGCTCCGTGTACTCACCGTTCAGTGTACTCACCGTTCAGTCTGCTCACCGTTCAGTGCACTCACCGTTCAGTGTGCTCACCGTTCAGTGTGCTCACCGCTCCGTGTACTCACCGTTCATTGTGCTCACCGCTCCGTGTACTCACCGTTCATTGTGCTCACCGCTCCGTGTACTCACCGTTCAGTGTGCTCACCGCTCAGTGTACTCACCGTTCAGTGTGCTCACCGTTCAGTGTGCGCACCGTTCAGTGCGCTCACAGCTCTGTACACTCACCGTTCAGTGTGCTCACCGTTCAGTGTGCTCACCGTTCAGTGCGCTCACCGCTCTGTGCGCCCACCGCTCTGTGCGCCCACCGTTCAGTGTGCTCACCGTTCAGTGTGCTCACCGCTCTGTGCGCTCACCGCTCTGTGCACTCACCGTTCAGTGTGCTCACCGTTCAGTGTGATCACCGTTCAGTGTGCGCACCGTTCAGTGCGCTCACAGCTCTGCACGCTCACCGCTCTGTGCGCTCACCGCTCTGTGTACTCACCGTTCAGTGTGCTCACCGTTCAGTGTGCTCACAGCTCTGTACGCTCACCGTTCAGTGTACTCACCGTTCAGTGCGCTCACCGCTCTGTGCGCTCACCGTTCAGTGTGCTCACCGTTCAGTGTGCTCACCGTTCAGTGCACTCACAGTTCAGTCCACTCACCGTTCAGTGTGCTCACCGTTCAGTCCACTCACCGTTCAGTCCGCTCACCGTTCAGTGTGCTCACCGCTCTGTGTGCTCACCGCTCTGTGTGCTCACCGCTCTGTGTGCTCACCGTTCATTGCGCTCACCGTTCAGTGCGCTCACCGTTCAGTGCGCTCACCGTTCAGTGCGCTCACCGTTCAGTGCGCTCACCGCTCTGTATGCTCACCGTTCAGTGCGCTCTCCGTTCAGTGTGCTCTTTGCTCAGTGCGCTCACCGCTCAGTGCGCTCACCGTTCAGTGTACTCATCGTTCAGTGTGCTCACAGCTCTGTACGCTCACAGCTCTGTACGCTCACCGTTCAGTGTGCTCACTGTTCAGTGTGCTCACCGTTCAGTGCGCTCACCGTTCAGTGCACTCACCGTTCAGTGCGCTCACCGTTCAGTATGCTCACCGCTCCGTGTACTCACCGTTCAGTGCGCTCATCGTTCAGTGCGCTCACCGTTCAGTGTACTCACCGTTCAGTGTGCTCACCGCTCCGTGTCCTCACCATTCAGTGTCCTCACCGCTCCGTGTGCTCACCGCTCCGTGTTCTCACCATTCAGTGTGCTCACCGTTCAGTGTGCTCACCGCTCTGTGCACTCACCGTTCAGTGTACTCACCGTTCAGTGTGCTCACCGCTCCATGTACTCACCGTTCAGTGTGCTCACCGCTCCGTGTACTCACCGTTCAGTGTACTCACCGCTCTGTGTGCTCATCGCTCTGTGCGCTCACCGCTCTGTGCGCTCACCGTTCATTGCGCTCACCGTTCAGTGCGCTCACCGCTCTGTGCGATCACAGCTCTGTGTGCTCACCGTTCAGTGTGCTCACCGTTCAGTGCGCTCACCGCTCAGTGCGCTCACCGTTCAGTGTGCTCACCGTTCAGTGCGCTCACCGTTCAGTGTGCTCACCATTTAGTGCGCTCACCGTTCAGTTTGCTCACCGTTCAGTGTGCTCACCGTTCAGTGTGTTCACCGTTCAGTGTGCTCACCGTTCAGTGTGCTCACAGCTCTGTACGCTCACCGCTCTGTGTGCTCACCGTTCAGTGTGCTCACCGTTCAGTGTGCTCACCGTTCAGTGTGCTCACCGTTCAGTGTGCTCACCGTTCAGTGTGCTCACAGCTCTGTCCGCTCACCGTTCAGTGTACTCACCGTTCACTGCGCTCACCGTTTATTTTACTCACCGTTCAGTGTGCTCACCGTTCAGTGTGCTCACCGTTCAATGCGCTCACCGTTCAGTGTGCTCACCGCTCAGTGCGCTCACCATTCAGTGCGCTCACCGCTCAGCGTGCTCAGCGTTCAGTGTGCTCACCGTTCAGTGTACTCACAGCTCTGTGTGCTCACCGTTCAGTGTGTTCACCGTTCAGTGTGCTCACCGCTCAGTGTGCTCACCGTTCAGTGTGCTCACCGTTCAGTGTACTCACCGTTCAGTGTGCTCACCGTTCAGTGTGCTCACGTTCAGTGTGCTCACCGCTCTGTGTGCTCACCGTTCAGTGTACTCACCGTTCAGTGTGCTCACCGTTCTGTGTGCTCACCGCTCTGTGTGCTCACCGTTCAGTGTGCTCACCGTTCAGTGTGCTCACCGTTCAGTGTGCTCACCGCTCTGTGTACTCACCGCTCTGTGTGCTCACCGTTCATTGCGCTCACCGTTCAGTGAGCTCACCGTTCAGTGTACTCACCGCTCTGTGTGCTCACCGTTCATTGCGCTCACCATTCAGTGTGCTCACCGTTCAGTGTGCTCACCGTTCAGTGTGCTCACCGCTCTGTGTGCTCACCGTTCAGTGCGCTCACCGTTCAGTGCGCTCACCGTTCAGTGCGCTCACCGCTCTGTGTGCTCACCGTTCATTGCGCTCACCGTTCAGTGCGCTCACCGTTCAGTGCGCTCACCGCTCTGTGTGCTCACCGTTCAGTGTGCTCACCGTTCAGTGTGCTCACCGTTCAGTGTGCTCACCATTCAGTGTGCTCACCGCACTGTGTGCTCACCGCACTGTGTGCTCACCGTTCAGTGTGCTCACCGCACTGTGTGCTCACCGTTCAGTGTGCTCACCGTTCAGTGTGCTCACCGTTCAGTGTACTCACCGTTCAGTGTGCTCACCGTTCAGTGCGCTCATTGCTCTGTGCGCTCACTGCTCAGTGTGCTCACCGTTCAGTGTACTCACCGTTCTGTGCGCTCACCGCTCTGTGCGCTCACCGTTCAGTGTGCTCACCGTTCAGTGTGCTCACCGTTCAGTGTACTCACCGCTCTGTGTGCTCACCGTTCATTGCGCTCACCGTTCAGTGAGCTCACCGTTCATTGCGCTCACCGTTCAGTGCGCTCACCGTTCAGTGTGCTCACCGCTCTGTGTGCTCACCGTTCATTGCGCTCACCATTCAGTGTGCTCACCGTTCAGTGTGCTCACCGCACTGTGTGCTCACCGCACTGTGTGCTCACCGTTCAGTGCGCTCACCGTTCAGTGTGCTCATTGCTCTGTGCGCTCAACGCTCAGTGCGCTCACCACTCAGTGCGCTCACCGTTCAGTGTCCTCATCGTTCAGTGTGCTCACCGCTCAGTGCGCTCACCGTTCAGTGTGCTCACCGCTCAGTGCGCTCACCGTTCAGTGCGCTCACCGTTCAGTGCGCTCACTGCTCAGTGCGCTCACCGCTCAGTGTGCTCACCGTTCAGTGTGCTCACCGTTCAGTGTGCTCACCGTTCAGTGTGCTCACCGTTCAGTGTGCTCACCGTTCAGTGTGCTCACCGTTCAGTGTGCTCACCGCTCTGTGTGCTCACCATTCAGTGTGCTCATCGTTCATTGTGCTCACCGTTCATTGTGCTCACCGTTCAGTGTGCTCACCGTTCAGTGTGCTCACCGTTCAGTGTGCTTACCGCTCTGTGCGCTCACCGTTCAGTGTGCTCACAGCTCTGTACGCTCACCGTTCAGTGTACTCACCGTTCACTGCGCTCACCGTTTATTTTACTCACCGTTCAGTGTGCTCACCGCTCCGTGTACTCACCGTTCAGTGCGCTCACCGTTCAGTGTGCTCACCGCTCAGTTCGCTCACCATTCAGTGCGCTCACCGTTTAGTGTACTCACAGCTCTGTGTGCTCACCGTTCAGTGTGCTCACTGTTCAGTGTACTCACCGCTCAGTGTGCTCACCGTTCAGTGTACTCACAGCTCTGTGTACTCACAGCTCTGTGTACTCACCGTTCAGTGTGCTCACCGTTCAGTGCGCTCACCGTTCAGTGCGCTCACCGTTCAGTGTACTCACCGTTCAGTGTGCTCACCGTTCAGTGCGCTCACCGTTAAGTGCGCTCACCGTTCAGTGTTCTCACCGTTCAGTGCGCTCACCGCTTTGTGTGCTCACCGTTCAGTGTGCTCACCGTTCAGTGTGCTCACCGTTCAGTGTACTCACCGTTCAGTGTGCTCACCGCTCTGTGTGCTCACCGTTCATTGCGCTCACCGTTCAGTGAGCTCACCGTTCAGTGTACTCACCGCTCTGTGTGCTCACCGTTCAGTGCGCTCACCGTTCAGTGCGCTCACCGTTCAGTGTACTCACCGCTCTATGTGCTCACCGTTCAGTGCGCTCACCGTTCAGTGCACTCACCGTTCAGTGCGCTCACCGTTCAGTGCGCTCACCGTTCAGTGTTCTCACCGCTCTGTGTGCTCACCGTTCATTGCGCTCACCGTTCATTGCGCTCACCGTTCAGTGCGCTCACCGTTCAGTGCGCTCACCGCTCTGTGTACTCACCGCTCTGTGTGCTCACCGTTCAGTGCGCTCACCGTTCAGTGCGCTCACCGCTCTGTGTGCTCACCGTTCATTGCGCTCACCGTTCATTGCGCTCACCGTTCAGTGCGCTCACCGTTCAGTGTGCTCACCGCTCTGTGTGCTCACCGTTCATTGCGCTCACCATTCAGTGTGCTCACCGTTCAGTGTGCTCACCGTTCAGTGTGCTCACCGCACTGTGTGCTCACCGCACTGTGTGCGCACCGCACTGTGTGCTCACCGCACTGTGTGCTCACCGTTCAGTGCGCTCACCGTTCAGTGTGCTCATTGCTCTGTGCGCTCAACGCTCAGTGCGCTCACCGCTCAGTGCGCTCACCGTTCAGTGTACTCATCGTTCACTGTGCTCACCGCTCAGTGCGCTCACCGTTCAGTGTGCTCACCGCTCAGTGCGCTCACCGTTCAGTGCGCTCACCGTTCAGTGCGCTCACTGCTCAGTGTGCTCACCGTTCAGTGTGCTCACCGCTCAGTGCGCTCACCACTCTGTGTGCTCACCGCTCTGTGTGCTCACCGTTCAGTGTGCTCACCGTTCAGTGTGCTCACCGTTCAGTGTGCTCACAGCTCTGTACGCTCACCGTTCAGTGTGCTCACCGCTCTGTGTGCTCACCATTCAGTGTGCTCACCGTTCATTGTGCTCACCGTTCAGTGTGCTCACCGTTCAGTGTGCTTACCGCTCTGTGCGCTCACCGTTCAGTGTGCTCACAGCTCTGTACTCTCACCGTTCAGTGTACTCACCGTTCATGCGCTCACCGTTTATTTTACTCACCGTTCAGTGTGCTCACCGCTCAGTGCGCTCACCGTTCAGTGTGCTCACCGCTCAGTGCGCTCACCGTTCAGTGCGCTCACCGTTCAGTGCGCTCACTGCTCAGTGCGCTCACTGCTCAGTGTGCTCACCGTTCAGTGTGCTCACCGTTCAGTGTGCTCACCGTTCAGTGTGCTCACCGTTCAGTGTGCTCACAGCTCTGTACGCTCACCGTTCAGTGTGCTCACCGCTCTGTGTGCTCACCATTCAGTGTGCTCATCGTTCATTGTGCTCACCGTTCATTGTGCTCACCGTTCAGTGTGCTCACCGTTCAGTGTGCTCACCGTTCAGTGTGCTTACCGCTCTGTGCGCTCACCGTTCAGTGTGCTCACAGCTCTGTACGCTCACCGTTCAGTGTACTCACCGTTCACTGCGCTCACCGTTTATTTTACTCACCGTTCAGTGTGCTCACCGCTCCGTGTACTCACCGTTCAGTGCGCTCACCGTTCAGTGTGCTCACCGCTCAGTTCGCTCACCATTCAGTGCGCTCACCGTTCAGTGTACTCACAGCTCTGTGTGCTCACCGTTCAGTGTGCTCACTGTTCAGTGTACTCACCGCTCAGTGTGCTCACCGTTCAGTGTACTCACAGCTCTGTGTACTCACAGCTCTGTGTACTCACCGTTCAGTGTGCTCACCGTTCAGTGCGCTCACCGTTCAGTGCGCTCACCGTTCAGTGTACTCACCGTTCAGTGTGCTCACCGTTCAGTGCGCTCACCGTTAAGTGCGCTCACCGTTCAGTGTTCTCACCGTTCAGTGCGCTCACCGCTTTGTGTGCTCACCGTTCAGTGTGCTCACCGTTCAGTGTGCTCACCGTTCAGTGTACTCACCGTTCAGTGTGCTCACCGCTCTGTGTGCTCACCGTTCATTGCGCTCACCGTTCAGTGAGCTCACCGTTCAGTGTACTCACCGCTCTGTGTGCTCACCGTTCAGTGCGCTCACCGTTCAGTGCGCTCACCGTTCAGTGTACTCACCGCTCTATGTGCTCACCGTTCAGTGCGCTCACCGTTCAGTGCACTCACCGTTCAGTGCGCTCACCGTTCAGTGCGCTCACCGTTCAGTGTTCTCACCGCTCTGTGTGCTCACCGTTCATTGCGCTCACCGTTCATTGCGCTCACCGTTCAGTGCGCTCACCGTTCAGTGCGCTCACCGCTCTGTGTACTCACCGCTCTGTGTGCTCACCGTTCAGTGCGCTCACCGTTCAGTGCGCTCACCGCTCTGTGTGCTCACCGTTCATTGCGCTCACCGTTCATTGCGCTCACCGTTCAGTGCGCTCACCGTTCAGTGTGCTCACCGCTCTGTGTGCTCACCGTTCATTGCGCTCACCATTCAGTGTGCTCACCGTTCAGTGTGCTCACCGCACTGTGTGCTCACCGCACTGTGTGCGCACCGCACTGTGTGCTCACCGCACTGTGTGCTCACCGTTCAGTGCGCTCACCGTTCAGTGTGCTCATTGCTCTGTGCGCTCAACGCTCAGTGCGCTCACCGCTCAGTGCGCTCACCGTTCAGTGTACTCATCGTTCACTGTGCTCACCGCTCAGTGCGCTCACCGTTCAGTGTGCTCACCGCTCAGTGCGCTCACCGTTCAGTGCGCTCACCGTTCAGTGCGCTCACTGCTCAGTGTGCTCACCGTTCAGTGTGCTCACCGCTCAGTGCGCTCACCGCTCTGTGTGCTCACCGCTCTGTGTGCTCACCGCTCTGTGTGCTCACCGCTCTGTGTGCTCACCGTTCAGTGTGCTCACCGTTCAGTGTGCTCACCGTTCAGTGTGCTCACAGCTCTGTACGCTCACCGTTCAGTGTGCTCACCGCTCTGTGTGCTCACCATTCAGTGTGCTCACCGTTCATTGTGCTCACCGTTCAGTGTGCTCACCGTTCAGTGTGCTTACCGCTCTGTGCGCTCACCGTTCAGTGTGCTCACAGCTCTGTACTCTCACCGTTCAGTGTACTCACCGTTCACTGCGCTCACCGTTTATTTTACTCACCGTTCAGTGTGCTCACCGCTCCGTGTACTCACCGTTCAGTGCGCTCACCGTTCAGTGTGCTCACCGTTCAGTGTGCTCACCGTTCAGTGTGCTCACCGTTCAGTGTACTCACCGCTCAGTGTGCTCACCGTTCAGTGTACTCACAGCTCTGTGTGCTCACCGATCAGTGTACTCACCGTTCAGTGTGCTCACCGTTCAGTGCGCTCACCGTTAAGTGCGCTCACCGTTCAGTGTACTCACCGTTCAGTGCGCTCACCGCTTTGTGTGCTCACCGTTCAGTGTGCTCACCGTTCAGTGTACTCACCGTTCAGTGTGCTCACCGCTCTGTGTGCTCACCGTTCATTGCGCTCACCGTTCAGTGAGCTCACCGTTCAGTGTACTCACCGCTCTGTGTGCTCACCGTTCAGTGCGCTCACCGTTCAGTGCGCTCACCGTTCAGTGTACTCACCGCTCTATGTGCTCACCGTTCAGTGTACTCACCGTTCAGTGAGCTCACCGTTCAGTGTGCTCACCGTTCAGTGCGCTCACCGTTAAGTGCGCTCACCGTTCAGTGTACTCACCGTTCAGTGCGCTCACCGTTCAGTGTGCTCACCGTTCAGTGTGCTCACCGTTCAGTGTACTCACCGTTCAGTGTGCTCACCGCTCTGTGTGCTCACCGTTCATTGCGCTCACCGTTCAGTGAGCTCACCGTTCAGTGTACTCACCGCTCTGTGTGCTCACCGTTCAGTGCGCTCACCGTTCAGTGCGCTCACCGTTCAGTGTACTCACCGCTCTATGTGCTCACCGTTCAGTGCGCTCACCGTTCAGTGAGCTCACCGTTCAGTGTACTCACCGCTGTGTGTGCTCACCGTTCAGTGCACTCACCGTTCAGTGCGCTCACCGTTCAGTGCGCTCACCGTTCAGTGTTCTCACCGCTCTGTGTGCTCACCGTTCATTGCGCTCACCGTTCAGTGCGCTCACCGTTCAGTGCGCTCACCGTTCATTGCGCTCACCGTTCAGTGTGCTCACCGCTCTGTGTGCTCACCGCTCTGTGTGCTCACCGTTCATTGCGCTCACCATTCAGTGTGCTCACCGTTCGGTGTGCTCACCGCACTGTGTGCTCACCGTTCAGTGTGCTCACCGTTCAGTGTGCTCACCGTTCAGTGCGCTCACCGTTCAGTGTGCTCATTGCTCTGTGCGCTCACCGCTCAGTGCGCTCACCGCTCAGTGTGCTCACCGTTCAGTGTACTCATCGTTCAGTGTGCTCACAGCTCTGTCCGCTCACCGTTCAGTGTACTCACCGCTCAGTGCGCTCACCGTTCAGTGCGCTCACCGCTCAGTGTGCTCACCATTCAGTGCGCTCACCGTTCAGTGTGCTCACCGTTCAGTGTGCTCACAGCTCTGTACGCTCACCGTTCAGTGTGCTCACCGCTCTGTGTGCTCCCCGTTCAGTGTGCTCACAGCTCTGTACGCTCACCGTTCATTGTGCTCACAGCTCTGTACGCTCACCGTTCAGTGTGCTCACAGCTCTGTACGCTCACCATTCAGTGTACTCACCGTTCACTGCGCTCACCGTTTATTTTACTCACCGTTCAGTGTGCTCACCGTTCAGTGTGCTCACAGCTCTGTGTGCTCACCGTTCAGTGCGCTCACCGTTCAGTGTGCTCACCGTTCAGTGTACTCACCGTTCAGTGTGCTCACCGCTCTGTGTGCTCACCGTTCAGTGTACTCACCGTTCAGTGAGCTCACCGTTCAGTGTACTCACCGCTCTGTGTGCTCACCGTTCATTGCGCTCACCATTCAGTGTGCTCACCGTTCAGTGTGCTCACCGCTCTGTGCGCTCACCGTTCAGTGCGCTCACCGTTCAGTGCGCTCACCGTTCAGTGTGCTCACCGCTCTGTGTGCTCACCGTTCATTGCGCTCACCATTCAGTGCCCTCACCGTTCAGTGCGCTCACCGTTCAGTCTGCTCACCGCTCTGTGTGCTCACCGTTCATTGCGCTCACCGTTCATTGCGCTCACCGTTCAGTGCGCTCACCGTTCAGTCTGCTCACCGCTCTGTGTGCTCACCGTTCATTGCGCTCACCATTCAGTGTGCTCACCGTTCAGTGTGCTCAACGTTCAGTGTGCTCAACGTTCAGTGCGCTCACCGTTCAGTGAGCTCACCGTTCAGTGTGCTCACCGTTCAGTGCGCTCACCGTTAAGTGCGCTCACCGTTCAGTGTACTCACCGTTCAGTGCGCTCACCGTTCAGTGTGCTCACCGTTCAGTGTGCTCACCGTTCAGTGTACTCACCGTTCAGTGTGCTCACCGCTCTGTGTGCTCACCGTTCATTGCGCTCACCGTTCAGTGAGCTCACCGTTCAGTGTACTCACCGCTCTGTGTGCTCACCGTTCAGTGCGCTCACCGTTCAGTGCGCTCACCGTTCAGTGTACTCACCGCTCTATGTGCTCACCGTTCAGTGCGCTCACCGTTCAGTGAGCTCACCGTTCAGTGTACTCACCGCTGTGTGTGCTCACCGTTCAGTGCACTCACCGTTCAGTGCGCTCACCGTTCAGTGCGCTCACCGTTCAGTGTTCTCACCGCTCTGTGTGCTCACCGTTCATTGCGCTCACCGTTCAGTGCGCTCACCGTTCAGTGCGCTCACCGTTCATTGCGCTCACCGTTCAGTGTGCTCACCGCTCTGTGTGCTCACCGCTCTGTGTGCTCACCGTTCATTGCGCTCACCATTCAGTGTGCTCACCGTTCGGTGTGCTCACCGCACTGTGTGCTCACCGTTCAGTGTGCTCACCGTTCAGTGTGCTCACCGTTCAGTGCGCTCACCGTTCAGTGTGCTCATTGCTCTGTGCGCTCACCGCTCAGTGCGCTCACCGCTCAGTGTGCTCACCGTTCAGTGTACTCATCGTTCAGTGTGCTCACAGCTCTGTCCGCTCACCGTTCAGTGTACTCACCGCTCAGTGCGCTCACCGTTCAGTGCGCTCACCGCTCAGTGTGCTCACCATTCAGTGCGCTCACCGTTCAGTGTGCTCACCGTTCAGTGTGCTCACAGCTCTGTACGCTCACCGTTCAGTGTGCTCACCGCTCTGTGTGCTCCCCGTTCAGTGTGCTCACAGCTCTGTACGCTCACCGTTCATTGTGCTCACAGCTCTGTACGCTCACCGTTCAGTGTGCTCACAGCTCTGTACGCTCACCATTCAGTGTACTCACCGTTCACTGCGCTCACCGTTTATTTTACTCACCGTTCAGTGTGCTCACCGTTCAGTGTGCTCACAGCTCTGTGTGCTCACCGTTCAGTGCGCTCACCGTTCAGTGTGCTCACCGTTCAGTGTACTCACCGTTCAGTGTGCTCACCGCTCTGTGTGCTCACCGTTCAGTGTACTCACCGTTCAGTGAGCTCACCGTTCAGTGTACTCACCGCTCTGTGTGCTCACCGTTCATTGCGCTCACCATTCAGTGTGCTCACCGTTCAGTGTGCTCACCGCTCTGTGCGCTCACCGTTCAGTGCGCTCACCGTTCAGTGCGCTCACCGTTCAGTGTGCTCACCGCTCTGTGTGCTCACCGTTCATTGCGCTCACCATTCAGTGCCCTCACCGTTCAGTGCGCTCACCGTTCAGTCTGCTCACCGCTCTGTGTGCTCACCGTTCATTGCGCTCACCGTTCATTGCGCTCACCGTTCAGTGCGCTCACCGTTCAGTCTGCTCACCGCTCTGTGTGCTCACCGTTCATTGCGCTCACCATTCAGTGTGCTCACCGTTCAGTGTGCTCAACGTTCAGTGTGCTCAACGTTCAGTGCGCTCACCGTTCAGTGCGCTCACCGTTCAGTGTGCTCTACCTCTCTGTGTGCTCACCGTTCATTGCGCTCACCATTCAGTGTGCTCACCGTTCAGTGTGCTCACCGTTCAGTGTGCTCACCGCTCTGTGTGCTCACCGTTCAGTGTGCTCACCGTTCAGTGTGCTCACCGTTCAGTGTACTCACCGTTCAGTGTGCTCACCGTTCTGTGCGCTCACCGCTCTGTGCGCTCACCGTTCAGTGTGCTCACCGTTCAGTGTGCTCACCGCTCTGTGTACTCACCGCTCTGTGTGCTCACCGTTCATTGCGCTCACCGTTCAGTGAGCTCACCGTTCAGTGTACTCACCGCTCTGTGTGCTCACCGTTCATTGCGCTCACCATTCAGTGTGCTCATCGTTAAGTGTGCTCACCGTTCAGTGCGCTCACCGCTCTGTGTGCTCACCGCTCAGTGCGCTCACCGTTCAGTGCGCTCACCGTTCAGTGCGCTCACTGCTCAGTGTGCTCACCATTCAGTGCGCTCACCGCTCAGTGCGCTCACCGTTCAGTGTGCTCACCGTTCAGTGCGCTCACCGTTCAGTGCACTCACCGTTCAGTGTGCTCACCGTTCAGTGCGCTCACCGTTCAGTGCGCTCACCGTTCAGTGTGCTCACCGTTCATTGCGCTCACCGTTCATTGCGCTCACCGTTCAGTGCGCTCACCGTTCAGTCTGCTCACCGCTCTGTGTGCTCACCGTTCATTGCGCTCACCATTCAGTGTGCTCACCGTTCAGTGTGCTCAACGTTCAGTGTGCTCAACGTTCAGTGCGCTCACCGTTCAGTGCGCTCACCGTTCAGTGCGCTCACCGTTCAGTGCGCTCACCGTTCAGTGTGCTCTACCTCTCTGTGTGCTCACCGTTCATTGCGCTCACCATTCAGTGCGCTCACCGTTCAGTGTGCTCACCGTTCAGTGTGCTCACCGCTCTGTGTGCTCACCGTTCAGTGTGCTCACCGTTCAGTGTACTCACCGTTCAGTGTGCTCACCGTTCTGTGCGCTCACCGCTCTGTGCGCTCACCGTTCATTGCGCTCACCATTCAGTGAGCTCACCGTTCAGTGTACTCACCGCTCTGTGTGCTCACCGTTCATTGCGCTCACCATTCAGTGTGCTCATCGTTAAGTGTGCTCACCGTTCAGTGCGCTCACCGCTCTGTGTGCTCACCGCTCTGTGTGCTCACCGCTCTGTGTGCTCACCGTTCATTGCGCTCACCGGTCATTGCGCTCACCGTTCAGTGCGCTCACCGCACTGTGTGCTCACCGCTCAGTGCGCTCACCGCTCAGTGTGCTCACCGTTCAGTGTACTCATCGTTCAGTGTGCTCACCGCTCAGTGCGCTCACCGTTCAGTGCGCTCACCGCTCAGTGCGCTCACCGTTCAGTGCGCTCACCGTTCAGTGCGCTCACTGCTCAGTGTGCTCACCATTCAGTGCGCTCACCGCTCAGTGCGCTCACCGCTCTGTGTGCTCACCGTTCAGTGTGCTCACCGTTCAGTGCGCTCACCGTTCAGTGTGCTCACCGTTCAGTGTACTCACCTTTCAGTGTGCTCACCGTTCAGTGTGCTCACCGCTCTGTGTGCTCACCGTTCAGTGTACTCACCGTTCAGTGAGCTCACCGTTCAGTGTACTCACCGCTCTGTGTGCTCACCGTTCATTGCGCTCACCGTTCAGTGTGCTCACCGTTCAGTGTGCTCACCGTTCAGAGTGCTCACCGCTCTGTGCGCTCACCGTTCAGTGCGCTCACCGCTCTGTGTGCTCACCGTTCATTGCGCTCACCGTTCATTGCGCTCACCGTTCAGTGCGCTCACCGTTCAGTCTGCTCACCGCTCTGTGTGCTCACCGTTCATTGCGCTCACCATTCAGTGTGCTCACCGTTCAGTGTGCTCAACGTTCAGTGTGCTCAACGTTCAGTGCGCTCACCGTTCAGTGCGCTCACCGTTCAGTGTGCTCTACCTCTCTGTGTGCTCACCGTTCATTGCGCTCACCATTCAGTGTGCTCACCGTTAAGTGTGCTCACCGTTCAGTGTGCTCACCGCTCTGTGTGCTCACCGTTCAGTGTGCTCACCGTTCAGTGTACTCACCGTTCAGTGTGCTCACCGTTCTGTGCGCTCACCGCTCTGTGCGCTCACCGTTCAGTGTGCTCACCGTTCAGTGTGCTCACCGTTCAGTGTACTCACCGTTCAGTGTGCTCACCGTTCTGTGCGCTCACCGCTCTGTGCGCTCACCGTTCAGTGTGCTCACCGTTCAGTGTGCTCACCGCTCTGTGTACTCACCGCTCTGTGTGCTCACCGTTCATTGCGCTCACCGTTCAGTGAGCTCACCGTTCAGTGTACTCACCGCTCTGTGTGCTCACCGTTCATTGCGCTCACCATTCAGTGTGCTCATCGTTAAGTGTGCTCACCGTTCAGTGCGCTCACCGCTCTGTGTGCTCACCGCTCTGTGTGCTCACCGCTCTGTGTGCTCACCGGTCATTGCGCTCACCGTTCAGTGCGCTCACCGCACTGTGTGCTCACCGCTCAGTGCGCTCACCGCTCAGTGTGCTCACCGTTCAGTGTACTCATCGTTCAGTGTGCTCACCGCTCAGTGCGCTCACCGTTCAGTGTACTCACCGCTCAGTGCGCTCACCGTTCAGTGCGCTCACCGTTCAGTGCGCTCACTGCTCAGTGTGCTCACCATTCAGTGCGCTCACCGCTCAGTGCGCTCACCGCTCTGTGTGCTCACCGTTCAGTGTGCTCACCGTTCAGTGTGCTCACCGTTCAGTGTGCTCACCGTTCATTGTGCTCACCGTTCAGTGTGCTCACAGCTCTGTACGCTCACCGTTCAGTGTGCTCACCGCTCTGTGCGCTCACCATTCAGTTTGCTCACCATTCAGTGTGCTCACCGTTCATTGTGCTCACCGTTCATTGTGCTCACCGTTCAGTGTGCTCACCGTTCAGTGTGCTTACCGCTCTGTGCGCTCACCGTTCAGTGTGCTCACAGCTCTGTACGCTCACCGTTCAGTGTACTCACCGTTCACTACGCTCACCGTTTATTTTACTCACCGTTCAGTGTGCTCACTGCTCCGTATACTCACCGTTCAGTGCGCTCACCGTTCAGTGTGCTCACCGCTCAGTTCGCTCACCATTCAGTGCGCTCACCGTTCAGTGTACTCACAGCTCTGTGTACTCACAGCTCTGTGTGCTCACCGTTCAGTGTGCTCACCGTTCAGTGTACTCACCGCTCAGTGTGCTCACCGTTCAGTGCACTCACAGCTCTGTGTGCTCACCGATCAGTGTACTCACCGTTCAGTGTACTCACCGTTCAGTGTGCTCACAGTTCAGTGCGCTCACCGTTAAGTGCGCTCACCGTTCAGTGTGCTCACCGCTCTGTGTGCTCACCGTTCAGTGTGCTCACCGTTCAGTGTGCTCACCGTTCAGTGTGCTCACCGTTCAGTGCGCTCACCGCTCTGTGTGCTCACCGTTCAGTGAGCTCACCGTTCAGTGTACTCACCGCTCTGTGTGCTCACCGTTCAGTGCGCTCACCGTTCAGTGCGCTCACCGTTCTGTGTGCTCACCGTTCATTGCGCTCACCGTTCTGTGCGCTCACCGTTCAGTGCGCTCACCGCTCTGTGTGCTCACCGTTCATTGCGCTCACCATTCAGTGTGCTCACCGTTCAGTGTGCTCACCGCACTGTGTGCTCACCGTTCAGTGCGCTCACCGTTCAGTGCGCTCATTGCTCTGTGCGCTCACCGCTCAGTGCGCTCACCGCTCAGTGTGCTCACCGTTCAGTGTACTCATCGTTCAGTGTGCTCACAGCTCTGTACGCTCACCGTTCAGTGTACTCACCGCTCAATGCGCTCACCGTTCAGTGCGCTCACCGTTCAGTGCGCTCACCGTTCAGTGTGCTCACCGTTCAGTGTGCTCACAGCTCTGTACGCTCACCGTTCATTGTGCTCACCGCTCTGTGTGCTCACCGTTCAGTGTGCTCACAGCTCTGTCCGCTCACCGTTCAGTGTGCTCACAGCTCTGTACGCTCACCGCTCTGTGTGCTCACCGCTCTGTGTGCTCACCGCTCTGTGTGCTCACCGTTCAGTGTGCTCACAGCTCTGTCCGCTCACCGTTCAGTGTGCTCACAGCTCTGTGCGCTCACCGTTCAGTGCGCTCACCGCTCAGTGCGCTCACCGCTCAGTGCGCTCACCGTTCAGTGCGCTCACCGCTCAGTGCGCTCACCGCTCAGTGCGCTCACCGTTCAGTGTGCTCAGCGTTCAGTGTGCTCAGCGTTCAGTGTGCTCACCGTTCAGTGTACTCACCGTTCAGTGTGCTCACCGTTCAGTGTGTTCACCGTTCAGTGTGCTCACCGTTCAGGGTACTCACCGTTCATTGTGCTCACCGCTCTGTGTGCTCACCGTTCAGTGAGCTCACCGTTCAGTGAGCTCACCGTTCAGTGTACTCACCGCTCTGTGTGCTCACCGTTCATTGCGCTCACCATTCAGTGTGCTCACCGTTCAGTGCGCTCACCGTTCAGTGTGCTCACCGTTCAGTGCGCTCACCGTTCAGTGCGCTCACCGTTCAGTGTGCTCACCGTTCAGTGTGCTCACCGCTCTGTGTGCTCACCGTTCATTGCGCTCACCGTTCATTGCGCTCACCGTTCAGTGCGCTCACCGTTCAGTGCGCTCACCGCTCTGTGTGCTCACCGTTTATTGCGCTCACCATTCAATGTGCTCACCGTTCAGTGTGCTCACCGTTCAGTGCGCTCACCGTTCAGTGTACTCACCGTTCAGTGTACTCACCGTTCTGTGCGCTCACCGCTCTGTGTGCTCACCGTTCAGTGCGCTCACCGTTCATTGCGCTCACCGTTCAGTGAGCTCACCGTTCAGTGTACTCACCGCTCTGTGTGCTCACCGTTCATTGCGCTCACCATTCAGTGTGCTCACCGTTCAGTGTGCTCACCGTTCATTGCGCTCACCATTCAGTGTGCTCACGTTCAGTGCGCTCACCGCTCAGTGTGCTCACCGTTCAGTGCGCTCGCCATTCAGTGTGCTCACCGTTCAGTGCGCTCACCGCTCAGTGTGCTCACCGTTCAGTGCGCTCACCGCTCAGTGTGCTCACCGTTCAGTGTGCTCACCGTTCAGTGTGCTCACCGCTCTGTGTGCTCACCGCTCAGTGCGCTCACCGTTCAGTGTGCTCACCATTCAGTGCGCTCACCGTTCAGTGTGCTCACCGCTCAGTGCGCTCGCCATTCAGTGCGCTCACCGTTCAGTGTGCTCACCGTTCAGTGCGCTCACCGTTCAGTGCACTCACCGTTCAGTGTGCTCACCGCTCTGTGTGCTCACCGTTCAGTGTACTCACCGTTCAGTGAGCTCACCGTTCAGTGTCCTCACCGCTCTGTGTGCTCACCGTTCATTGCGCTCACCGTTCAGTGTGCTCACCGTTCAGTGTGCTCACCGTTCAGTGTGCTCACCGCTCTGTGCGCTCACCGTTCAGTGCGCTCACCGTTCAGTGCGCTCACCGTTCAGTGCGCTCACCGTTCTGTGTTCTCACCGTTCATTGCGCTCACCGCTCTGTGTGCTCACCGTTCATTGCGCTCACCGTTCATTGCGCTCACCGTTCATTGCGCTCACCGTTCAGTGCGCTCACCGTTCAGTGTGCTCACCGTTCAGTGTCCTCACCGTTCTGTGGTCTCACCGCTCTGTGCGCTCACCGTTCAGTGCGCTCACCGTTCAGTGCGCTCACCGCTCTGTGTGCTCACCGCTCTGTGTGCTCACCGCTCTGTGTGCTCACCGTTCAGTGCGCTCACCGTTCTGTGTTCTCACCGTTCATTGCGCTCACCGCTCTGTGTGCTCACCGTTCATTGCGCTCACCGTTCATTGCGCTCACCGTTCATTGCGCTCACCGTTCAGTGCGCTCACCGTTCAGTGTGCTCACCGTTCATTGCGCTCACCGTTCAGTGTGCTCACCGTTCAGTGTGCTCACCGTTCAGTGCGCTCACCGTTCAGTGCGCTCACCGTTCAGTGCGCTCACCGTTCAGTGTCCTCACCGTTCAGTGTCCTCACCGTTCAGTGTCCTCACCGTTCTGTGGTCTCACCGCTCTGTGCGCTCACCGTTCAGTGCGCTCACCGTTCAGTGCGCTCACCGCTCTGTGTGCTCACCGCTCTGTGTGCTCACCGCTCTGTGTGCTCACCGTTCATTGCGCTCAACGTTCAGTGCGTTCACCGTTCAGTGCGCTCACCGTTCAGTGCGCTCACCGCTCTGTGTGCTCACCGTTCATTGTGCTCACCGTTCATTGTGCTCACCGTTCAGTGTGCTCACCGTTCAGTGTGCTCACCGTTCAGTGTGGTCATTGCTCTGTGCGCTCACCGCTCAGTGTACTCACCGTTCTGTGCGCTCACCGCTCTGTGTGCTCACCGTTCATTGCGCTCACCGTTCATTGCGCTCACCGTTCAGTGCGCTCACCGTTCAGTGCGCTCACCGTTCAGTGTGCTCACCGCTCTGTGTGCTCACCGTTCATTGCGCTCACCGTTCATTGCGCTCACCATTCAGTGTGCTCACCGTTCAGTGTGCTCACCGCACTGTGTGCTCACCGCACTGTGTGCTCACCGTTCAGTGCGCTCACCGTTCAGTGTGCTCATTGCTCTGTGCGCTCAACGCTCAGTGCGCTCACCGCTCAGTGCGCTCACCGTTCAGTGTACTCATCGTTCAGTGTGCTCACCGCTCAGTGCGCTCACCGTTCAGTGTGCTCACCGCTCAGTGCGCTCACCGTTCAGTGCGCTCACCGTTCAGTGCTCTCACTGCTCAGTGTGCTCACCGTTCAGTGTGCTCACCGTTCAGTGCGCTCACCGCTCAGTGCGCTCACCGCTCTGTGCGCTCACCGTTCAGTGTGCTCACCGCTCAGTGCGCTCACCGCTCTGTGCGCTCACCGTTCAGTGTGCTCACCGTTCAGTGTGCTCACCGTTCAGTGTGCTCACAACTCTGTACGCTCACCGTTCAGTGTGCTCACCGCTCTGTGTGCTCACCATTCATTGTGCTCACCGTTCATTGTGCTCACCGTTCATTGTGCTCACCGTTCAGTGTGCTCACCGTTCAGTGTGCTTACCGCTCTGTGCGCTCACCGTTCAGTGTGCTCACAGCTCTGTACGCTCACCGTTCAGTGTACTCACCGTTCACTGCGCTCACCGTTTATTTTACTCACCGTTCAATGTGCTCACCGCTCCGTGTACTCACCGTTCAGTGCGCTCACCGTTCAGTGCGCTCACCGTTCAGTGTGCTCACCGCTCAGTTCGCTCACCATTCAGTGCGCTCACCGTTCAGTGTACTCACAGCTCTGTGTGCTCACCGTTCAGTGTGCTCACCGTTCAGTGTACTCACCGCTCAGTGTGCTCACCGTTCAGTGTACTCACAGCTCTGTGTGCTCACCGATCAGTGTACTCACCGTTCAGTGTACTCACCGTTCAGTGTGCTCACCGTTCAGTGCGCTCACCGTTCAGTGTACTCACCGTTCAGTGCGCTCACCACTTTGTGTGCTCACCGTTCAGTGTGCTCACCGTTCAGTGTACTCACCGTTCAGTGTGCTCACCGCTCTGTGTGCTCACCGTTCATTGCGCTCACCGTTCATTGCGCTCACCGTTCAGTGAGCTCACCGTTCAGTGTCCTCACCGTTCAGTGTCCTCACCGCTCTGTGTGCTCACCGTTCAGTGCGCTCACCGTTCAGTGCGCTCACCGTTCAGTGTACTCACCGCTCTGTGTGCTCACCGTTCAGTGCGCTCACCGTTCAGTGAGCTCACCGTTCAGTGTACTCACCGCTCTGTGTGCTCACCGTTCAGTGCGCTCACCGTTCAGTGCGCTCACCGTTCAGTGCGCTCACCGTTCAGTGTTCTCACCGCTCTGTGAGCTCACCGTTCATTGCGCTCACCGTTCATTGCGCTCACCGTTCATTGCGCTCACCGTTCATTGCGCTCACCGTTCAGTGCGCTCACCGTTCAGTGCGCTCACCGTTCAGTGTTCTCACCGCTCTGTGAGCTCACCGTTCATTGCGCTCACCGTTCATTGCGCTCACCGTTCATTGCGCTCACCGTTCAGTGCGCTCACCGTTCAGTGCGCTCACCGTTCAGTGCGCTCACCGTGAAGTGCGCTCACCGTTCAGTGTGCTCACCGCTCTGTGTGCTCACCGTTCATTGCGCTCACCATTCAATGTGCTCACCGTTCAGTGTGCTCACCGCACTGTGTGCTCACCGTTCAGTGCGCTCACCGTTCAGTGCGCTCACCGCTCAGTGCGCTCACCGCTCAGTGTGCTCACCGTTCAGTGTACTCATCGTTCAGTGTGCTCACAGCTCTGTACGCTCACCGTTCAGTGTACTCACCGCTCAGTGCGCTCACCGTTCAGTGCGCTCACCGCTCAGTGTGCTCACCGTTCAGTGTGCTCACCGTTCAGTGTGCTCACCGTTCAGTGTGCTCACCGTTCAGTGTGCTCACCGTTCAGTGTGCTCACAGCTCTGTACGCTCACCGTTCAGTGTGCTCACCGCTCTGTGTGCTCACCGTTCAGTGTGCTCACAGCTCTGTACGCTCACCGTTCAGTGTACTCACCGTTGACTGCGCTCACCGTTTATTTTACTCACCGTTCAGTGCGCTCACCGTTCAGTGCGCTCACCGTTCAGTGCGCTCACCGCTCAGTGCGCTCACCGTTCAGTGCGCTCAGCGTTCAGTGTGCTCACCGTTCAGTGTACTCACAGCTCTGTGTGCTCACCGTTCAGTGTGCTCACCGTTCAGTGTGCTCACCGTTCAGTGCGCTCACCGTTCAGTGTACTCACCGTTCAGTGTGCTCACCGCTCTGTGTGCTCACCGCTCTGTGTGCTCACCGTTCAGTGTACTCACCGTTCAGTGAGCTCACCGTTCAGTGTGCTCACCGCTCTGTGTGCTGACCGTTCATTGCGCTCACCATTCAGTGTGCTCACCGTTCAGTGTGCTCACCGTTCAGAGTGCTCACCGCTCTGTGTGCTCACCGTTCATTGCGCTCACCATTCACTGTGCTCACCGTTCAGTGTGCTCAACGTTCAGTGTGCTCACCGTTCATTGCGCTCACCATTCAGTGTGCTCACCGTTAAGTGTGCTCACCGTTCAATGTGCTCACCGTTCAGTGCGCTCACCGTTCAGTGTACTCACCGTTCAGTGTGCTCACCGCTCTGTGTGCTCACCGTTCAGTGTGCTCACCGTTCAGTGTACTCACCGTTCAGTGTGCTCACCGTTCTGTGCGCTCACCGCTCTGTGTGCTCACCGTTCAGTGTGCTCACCGTTCAGTGTGCTCACCGCTCTGTGTACTCACCGTTCAGTGTGCTCACCGTTCACTGTACTCACCGTTCTGTGCGCTCACCGCTCTGTGTGCTCACCGTTCAGTGTGCTCACCGTTCAGTGTGCTCACCGCTCTGTGTACTCACCGCTCTGTGTGCTCACCGTTCATTGCGCTCACCGTTCAGTGAGCTCACCGTTCAGTGTACTCACCGCTCTGTGTGCTCACCGTTCATTGCGCTCACCATTCAGTGTGCTCACCGTTAAGTGTGCTCACCGTTCAGTGCGCTCACCGCTCTGTGTGCTCACCGCTCTGTGTGCTCACCGCTCTGTGTGCTCACCGTTCATTGCGCTCACCGTTCATTGCGCTCACCGTTCAGTGCGCTCACCGTTCAGTGTGCTCACCGCTCTGTGTGCTCACCGCTCTGTGTGCTCACCGTTCATTGCGCTCACCGTTCAGTGTGCTCACCGTTCAGTGTGCTCACCGCACTGTGTGCTCACCGTTCAGTGCGCTCACCGTTCAGTGTGCTCATTGCTCTGTGCGCTCACCGCTCAGTGCGCTCACCGCTCAGTGTGCTCACCGTTCAGTGTACTCATCGTTCAGTGTGCTCACCGCTCAGTGCGCTCACCGTTCAGTGTACTCACCGCTCAGTGCGCTCACCTTTCAGTGCGCTCACCGTTCAGTGCGCTCACTGCTCAGTGTGCTCACAGCTCTGTACGCTCACCGTTCAGTGTGCTCACCGCTCTGTGTGCTCACCATTCAGTGTGCTCACCGTTCATTGTGCTCACCGTTCAGTGTGCTCACCGTTCAGTGTGCTCACCGTTCAGTGTGCTCACAGCTCTGTACGCTCACCGT
Source organism: Heptranchias perlo (assembly GCF_035084215.1). NCBI lineage: Eukaryota > Metazoa > Chordata > Chondrichthyes > Hexanchiformes > Hexanchidae > Heptranchias > Heptranchias perlo. The sequence continues at coordinate 234,739 of NC_090348.1, forward strand.
TCAGTGTGCTCACAGCTCTGTACGCTCACCGTTCAGTGTACTCACCATTCACTACGCTCACCGTTTATTTTACTCACCGTTCAGTGTGCTCACCGCTCCGTGTACTCACCGTTCAGTGCGCTCACCGTTCAGTGTGCTCACCGCTCAGTTCGCTCACCATTCAGTGCGCTCACCGTTCAGTGTACTCACAGCTCTGTGTGCTCACCGTTCAGTGTGCTCACCGTTCAGTGTACTCACCGCTCAGTGTGCTCACCGTTCAGTGTACTCACAGCTCTGTGTGCTCACCGATCAGTGTACTCACCGTTCAGTGTACTCACCGTTCAGTGTGCTCACAGTTCAGTGCGCTCACCGTTAAGTGCGCTCACCGTTCAGTGTACTCACCGTTCAGTGCGCTCACTGCTCTGTGTGCTCACCGTTCAGTGTGCTCACCGTTCAGTGTGCTCACCGTTCAGTGTGCTCACCGTTCAGTGTGCTCACCGCTCTGTGTGCTCACCGTTCATTGCGCTCACCGTTCAGTGAGCTCACCGTTCAGTGTGCTCACCGTTCAGTGTGCTCACCGTTCAGTGTGCTCACAGCTCTGTACGCTCACCGTTCATTGTGCTCACCGCTCTGTGTGCTCACCGTTCAGTGTGCTCACAGCTCTGTACGCTCACCGTTCAGTGTGCTCACAGCTCTGTACGCTCACCGTTCAGTGTGCTCACCGTTCAGTGTACTCACCGTTCAGTGCGCTCACCGCTCAGTGCGCTCAGCGTTCAGTGTGCTCACCGTTCAGTGTACTCACAGCTCTGTGTGCTCACCGTTCAGTGTGCTCACCGTTCAGTGTGTTAACCGTTCAGTGTGCTCACCGCTCTGTGCGCTCACCGTTCAGTGCGCTCACCGTTCAGTGCGCTCACCGTTCAGTGCGCTCACCGTTCAGTGTGCTCACCGCTCTGTGTGCTCACCGTTCAGTGTACTCACCGTTCAGTGAGCTCACCGTTCAGTGTACTCACCGCTCTGTGTGCTCACCGTTCATTGCGCTCACCATTCAGTGCGCTCACCGTTCAGTGCGCTCACCGTTCAGTGCGCTCACCGTTCAGTGTGCTCACCGCTCTGTGTGCTCACCGTTCATTGCGCTCACCGTTCATTGCGCTCACCGTTCAGTGCGCTCACCGTTCATTGCGCTCACCGCTCTGTGTGCTCACCGTTCATTGCGCTCACCATTCAGTGTGCTCACCGTTCAGTGTGCTCACCGTTCAGTGCGCTCACCGTTCAATGTACTCACCGTTCAGTGTACTCACCGTTCCATGCGCTCACCGCTCTGTGTACTCACCGTTCAGTGTGCTCACCGTTCTGTGCGCTCACCGCTCTGTGTGCTCACCGTTCATTGCGCTCACCGTTCAGTGCGCTCACCGTTCATTGCGCTCACCATTCAGTGTGCTCACCGTTAAGTGTGCTCACCGTTCAGTGTGCTCACCGTTCAGTGCGCTCACCGTTCAGTGTACTCACCGTTCAGTGAGCTCACCGTTCAGTGTGCTCACCGCTCTGTGTGCTGACCGTTCATTGCGCTCACCATTCAGTGTGCTCACCGTTCAGTGTGCTCACCGTTCAGAGTGCTCACCGCTCTGTGTGCTCACCGTTCATTGTGCTCACCGTTCATTGCGCTCACCATTCACTGTGCTCACCGTTCAGTGTGCTCAACGTTCAGTGTGCTCACCGTTCATTGCGCTCACCATTCAGTGTGCTCACCGTTAAGTGTGCTCACCGTTCAGTGTGCTCACCGTTCAGTGCGCTCACCGTTCAGTGTACTCACCGCTCAGTGCGCTCACCGTTCAGTGCGCTCACCGTTCAGTGCGCTCACTGCTCAGTGTGCTCACAGCTCTGTACGCTCACCGTTCAGTGTGCTCACCGCTCTGTGTGCTCACCATTCAGTGTGCTCACCGTTCATTGTGCTCACCGTTCATTGTGCTCACCGTTCAGTGTGCTCACCGTTCAGTGTGCTCACAGCTCTGTACGCTCACCGTTCAGTGTGCTCACAGCTCTGTACGCTCACCGTTCAGTGTACTCACCATTCACTACGCTCACCGTTTATTTTACTCACCGTTCAGTGTGCTCACCGCTCCGTGTACTCACCGTTCAGTGCGCTCACCGTTCAGTGTGCTCACCGCTCAGTTCGCTCACCATTCAGTGCGCTCACCGTTCAGTGTACTCACAGCTCTGTGTGCTCACCGTTCAGTGTGCTCACCGTTCAGTGTACTCACCGCTCAGTGTGCTCACCGTTCAGTGTACTCACAGCTCTGTGTGCTCACCGATCAGTGTACTCACCGTTCAGTGTACTCACCGTTCAGTGTGCTCACAGTTCAGTGCGCTCACCGTTAAGTGCGCTCACCGTTCAGTGTACTCACCGTTCAGTGCGCTCACTGCTCTGTGTGCTCACCGCTCTGTGTGCTCACCGTTCAGTGTGCTCACCGTTCAGTGTGCTCACCGTTCAGTGTGCTCACCGTTCAGTGTGCTCACCGTTCAGTGTGCTCACCGCTCTGTGTGCTCACCGTTCATTGCGCTCACCGTTCAGTGAGCTCACCGTTCAGTGTGCTCACCGTTCAGTGTGCTCACCGTTCAGTGTGCTCACAGCTCTGTACGCTCACCGTTCATTGTGCTCACCGCTCTGTGTGCTCACCGTTCAGTGTGCTCACAGCTCTGTACGCTCACCGTTCAGTGTGCTCACAGCTCTGTACGCTCACCGTTCAGTGTGCTCACCGTTCAGTGTACTCACCGTTCAGTGCGCTCACCGCTCAGTGCGCTCAGCGTTCAGTGTGCTCACCGTTCAGTGTACTCACAGCTCTGTGTGCTCACCGTTCAGTGTGCTCACCGTTCAGTGTGCTCACCGTTCAGTGTGTTCACCGTTCAGTGTGCTCACCGCTCTGTGTGCTCACCGTTCAGTGCGCTCACCGTTCAGTGCGCTCACCTTTCAGTGCGCTCACCGCTCTGTGTGCTCACCGTTCAGTGTACTCACCGTTCAGTGAGCTCACCGTTCAGTGTACTCACCGCTCTGTGTGCTCACCGTTCATTGCGCTCACCATTCAGTGCGCTCACCGTTCAGTGCGCTCACCGTTCAGTGCGCTCACCGTTCAGTGTGCTCACCGCTCTGTGTGCTCACCGTTCATTGCGCTCACCGTTCATTGCGCTCACCATTCAGTGCGCTCACCGTTCATTGCGCTCACCGCTCTGTGTGCTCACCGTTCATTGCGCTCACCATTCAGTGTGCTCACCGTTCAGTGTGCTCACCGTTCAGTGCGCTCACCGTTCAGTGTACTCACCGTTCAGTGTACTCACCGTTCCGTGCGCTCACCGCTCTGTGTACTCACCGTTCAGTGTGCTCACCGTTCTGTGCGCTCACCGCTCTGTGTGCTCACCGTTCATTGCGCTCACCGTTCAGTGCGCTCACCGTTCATTGCGCTCACCATTCAGTGTGCTCACCGTTAAGTGTGCTCACCGTTCAGTGTGCTCACCGTTCAGTGCGCTCACCGTTCAGTGTACTCACCGTTCAGTGTGCTCACCGCTCTGTGTGCTCACCGTTCAGTGTGCTCACCGTTCAGTGTGCTCACCGTTCAGTGTACTCACCGTTCAGTGTGCTCACCGTTCTGTGCGCTCACCGCTCTGTGTGCTCACCGTTCAGTGTGCTCACCGTTCAGTGTGCTCACCGCTCTGTGTACTCACCGTTCAGTGTGCTCACCGTTCAGTGTACTCACCGTTCTGTGCGCTCACCGCTCTGTGTGCTCACCGTTCAGTGTGCTCACCGTTCAGTGTGCTCACCGCTCTGTGTACTCACCGCTCTGTGTGCTCACCGTTCATTGCGCTCACCGTTCAGTGAGCTCACCGTTCAGTGTACTCACCGCTCTGTGTGCTCACCGTTCATTGCGCTCACCATTCAGTGTGCTCACCGTTAAGTGTGCTCACCGCTCTGTGTGCTCACCGCTCTGTGTGCTCACCGCTCTGTGTGCTCACCGTTCATTGCGCTCACCGGTCATTGCGCTCACCGTTCAGTGCGCTCACCGTTCAGTGTGCTCACCGCTCTGTGTGCTCACCGCTCTGTGTGCTCACCGTTCATTGCGCTCACCGTTCAGTGTGCTCACCGTTCAGTGTGCTCACCGCACTGTGTGCTCACCGTTCAGTGCGCTCACCGTTCAGTGTGCTCATTGCTCTGTGCGCTCACCGCTCAGTGCGCTCACCGCTCAGTGTGCTCACCGTTCAGTGTACTCATCGTTCAGTGTGCTCACCGCTCAGTGCGCTCACCGTTCAGTGTACTCACCGCTCAGTGCGCTCACCGTTCAGTGCGCTCACCGTTCAGTGCGCTCACTGCTCAGTGTGCTCACAGCTCTGTACGCTCACCGTTCAGTGTGCTCACCGCTCTGTGTGCTCACCATTCAGTGTGCTCACCGTTCATTGTGCTCACCGTTCATTGTGCTCACCGTTCAGTGTGCTCACCGTTCAGTGTGCTCACAGCTCTGTACGCTCACCGTTCAGTGTGCTCACAGCTCTGTACGCTCACCGTTCAGTGTACTCACCATTCACTACGCTCACCGTTTATTTTACTCACCGTTCAGTGTGCTCACCGCTCCGTGTACTCACCGTTCAGTGCGCTCACCGTTCAGTGTGCTCACCGCTCAGTTCGCTCACCATTCAGTGCGCTCACCGTTCAGTGTACTCACAGCTCTGTGTGCTCACCGTTCAGTGTGCTCACCGTTCAGTGTACTCACCGCTCAGTGTGCTCACCGTTCAGTGTACTCACAGCTCTGTGTGCTCACCGATCAGTGTACTCACCGTTCAGTGTACTCACCGTTCAGTGTGCTCACAGTTCAGTGCGCTCACCGTTAAGTGCGCTCACCGTTCAGTGTACTCACCGTTCAGTGCGCTCACTGCTCTGTGTGCTCACCGCTCTGTGTGCTCACCGTTCAGTGTGCTCACCGTTCAGTGTGCTCACCGTTCAGTGTGCTCACCGTTCATTGTGCTCACCGCTCTGTGTGCTCACCGTTCAGTGTGCTCACAGCTCTGTACGCTCACCGTTCAGTGTGCTCACAGCTCTGTACGCTCACCGTTCAGTGTGCTCACCGTTCAGTATACTCACCGTTCAGTGCGCTCACCGCTCAGTGCGCTCAGCGTTCAGTGTGCTCACCGTTCAGTGTACTCACAGCTCTGTGTGCTCACCGTTCAGTGTGCTCACCGTTCAGTGTGCTCACCGTTCAGTGTGTTCACCGTTCAGTGTGCTCACCGCTCTGTGTGCTCACCGTTCAGTGTACTCACCGTTCAGTGAGCTCACCGTTCAGTGTACTCACCGCTCTGTGTGCTCACCGTTCATTGCGCTCACCATTCAGTGCGCTCACCGTTCAGTGCGCTCACCGTTCAGTGCGCTCACCGTTCAGTGTGCTCACCGCTCTGTGTGCTCACCGTTCATTGCGCTCACCGTTCATTGCGCTCACCGTTCAGTGCGCTCACCGTTCATTGCGCTCACCGCTCTGTGTGCTCACCGTTCATTGCGCTCACCATTCAGTGTGCTCACCGTTCAGTGTGCTCACCGTTCAGTGCGCTCACCGTTCAGTGTACTCACCGTTCAGTGTACTCACCGTTCCGTGCGCTCACCGCTCTGTGTGCTCACCGTTCAGTGCGCTCACCGTTCATTGCGCTCACCGTTCAGTGAGCTCACCGTTCAGTGTACTCACAGTTCAGTGTGCTCACCGCTCTGTGTGCTCACCGTTCATTGCGCTCACCGTTCAGTGAGCTCACCGTTCAGTGTGCTCACCGTTCAGTGTGCTCACCGTTCAGTGTGCTCACAGCTCTGTACGCTCACCGTTCATTGTGCTCACCGCTCTGTGTGCTCACCGTTCAGTGTGCTCACAGCTCTGTCCGCTCACCGTTCAGTGTGCTCACAGCTCTGTACGCTCACCGTTCAGTGTGCTCACCGTTCAGTGTACTCACCGTTCAGTGCGCTCACCGCTCAGTGCGCTCAGCGTTCAGTGTGCTCACCGTTCAGTGTACTCACAGCTCTGTGTGCTCACCGTTCAGTGTGCTCACCGTTCAGTGTGTTCACCGTTCAGTGTGCTCACCGCTCTGTGTGCTCACCGTTCAGTGCGCTCACCGTTCAGTGCGCTCACCGTTCAGTGCGCTCACCGTTCAGTGTGCTCACCGCTCTGTGTGCTCACCGTTCAGTGTACTCACCGTTCAGTGAGCTCACCGTTCAGTGTACTCACCGCTCTGTGTGCTCACCGTTCATTGCGCTCACCATTCAGTGCGCTCACCGTTCAGTGCGCTCACCGTTCAGTGCGCTCACCGTTCAGTGTGCTCACCGCTCTGTGTGCTCACCGTTCATTGCGCTCACCGTTCATTGCGCTCACCGTTCAGTGCGCTCACCGTTCATTGCGCTCACCGCTCTGTGTGCTCACCGTTCATTGCGCTCACCATTCAGTGTGCTCACCGTTCAGTGTGCTCACCGTTCAGTGCGCTCACCGTTCAGTGTACTCACCGTTCAGTGTACTCACCGTTCCGTGCGCTCACCGCTCTGTGTGCTCACCGTTCAGTGCGCTCACCGTTCATTGCGCTCACCGTTCAGTGAGCTCACCGTTCAGTGTACTCACCGTTCTGTGCGCTCACCGCTCTGTGTGCTCACCGTTCAGTGCGCTCACCGTTCATTGCGCTCACCATTCAGTGTGCTCACCGTTCAGTGTGCTCACCGCTCAGTGCGCTCACCGCTCTGTGCGCTCACCGCTCAGTGTGCTCACCGTTCAGTGTGCTCACCGTTCAGTGCGCTCACCGTTCAGTGCACTCACCGTTCAGTGTGCTCACCGCTCTGTGTGCTCACCGTTCAGTGTCCTCACCGTTCAGTGAGCTCACCGTTCAGTGTACTCACCGCTCTGTGTGCTCACCGTTCATTGCGCTCACCATTCAGTGTGCTCACCGTTCAGTGTGCTCACCGTTCAGTGTGCTCACCGCTCTGTGCGCTCACCGCTCTGTGCGCTCACCGCTCTGTGCGCTCACCGTTCAGTGCGCTCACCGTTCAGTGCGCTCACCGTTCACTGCGCTCACCGTTCTGTGTGCTCACCGTTCATTGCGCTCACCGCTCTGTGTGCTCACCGTTCATTGCGCTCACCGTTCATTGCGCTCACCGTTCAGTGCGCTCACCGTTCAGTGTGCTCACCGCTCTGTGTGCTCACCGTTCATTGCGCTCACCATTCAGTGTGCTCACCGTTCACTGTGCTCACCGTTCACTGTGCTCACCGTTCAGTGCGCTCACCGTTCAGTGTCCTCACCGTTCAGTGTCCTCACCGTTCAGTGTCCTCACCGTTCAGTGTGCTCACCGTTCTGTGCACTCACCGCTCTGTGCGCTCACCGTTCAGTGTGCTCACCGTTCAGTGTACTCACCGTTCAGTGTGCTCACCGCTCTGTGTGCTCACCGTTCATTGCGCTCACCGTTCAGTGAGCTCACCGTTCAGTGTACTCACCGCTCTGTGTGCTCACCGTTCATTGCGCTCACCGTTCATTGCGCTCACCTTTCAGTGTGCTCACCGTTCAGTGTGCTCACCGTTCAGTGTGCTCACCGCTCTGTGTGCTCACCGCTCTGTGCGCTCACCGCTCTGTGCGCTCACCGTTCTGTGCGCTCACCGTTCAGTACGCTCACCGTTCAGTGTGCTCACCGCTCTGTATGCTCACCGTTCATTGCGCTCACCGTTCATTGCGCTCACTGTTCAGTGCGCTCACCGTTCAGTGTGCTCTACCGCTCTGTGTGCTCACCGTTCATTGCGCTCACCATTCAGTGTGCTCACCGCTCAGTGCGCTCACCGCTCAGTGTGCTCATCGTTCAGTGTGCTCACCGCTCAGTGCGCTCACCGCTCAGTGCGCTCACCGCTCTGTGTGCTCACCGTTCAGTGTGCTCACAGCTCAGTGCGCTCACCGCTCAGTGTGCTCACCGTTCAGTGCGCTCACCGCTCAGTGCGCTCACCGCTCAGTGCGCTCACCGCTCTGTGTGCTCACCTTTCAGTGTGCTCACCGTTCAGTGTGCTCACCGTTCAGTGTGCTCACAGCTCTGTACGCTCACCGTTCAGTGTGCTCACCGCTCTGTGTGCTCACCGCTCTGTGTGCTCACCATTCAGTGTGCTCACCGTTCAGTGTGCTCACCGTTCAGTGTGCTCACCGTTCAGTGTGCTCACCGTTCAGTGTGCTCACCGCTCTGTGCGCTCACCGTTCACTGTGCTCACAGCTCTGTACGCTCACCGTTCATTGTGCTCACAGCTCTGTACGCTCACCGTTCAGTGTACTCACCGTTCAGTGTACTCACCGTTCAGTGTGCTCACCGTTTATTTTACTCACCGTTCAGTGTGCTCACCGTTCAGTGCGCTCACCGTTCAGTGTGCTCACCGTTCAGTGTACTCACCATTCAGTGCGCTCACCGTTCAGTGTGCTCACAGCTCTGTACGCTCACCGTTCAGTGTGCTCACAGCTCTGTACGCTCACCGTTCAGTGTACTCACCGTTCACTGCGCTCATCGTTTATTTTCCTCACCGTTCAGTGTGCTCACCGCTCCGTGTACTCACCGTTCAGTGCGCTCACCGTTCAGTGTGCTCACCGCTCAGTGCGCTCACCATTCAGTGCGCTCACCATTCAGTGTGCTCACCGTTCAGTGTGCTCACCGTTCAGTGTGCTCACCGTTTATTTTATTCACCGTTCAGTGCGCTCACCGTTCAGTGTGCTCACCGTTCAGTGTGCTCACCGTTCAGTGTGCTCACCGTTCAGTGTACTCACAGCTCTGTGTGCTCACCGTTCAGTGTACTCACCGTTCAGTGTGCTCACCGTTCAGTGTACTCACCGTTCAGTGCACTCACCGCTCAGTGTGCTCACCGTTCAGTGTCCTCACAGCTCTGTGTGCTCACCGTTCAGTGTACTCACAGCTCTGTGTGCTCACCGTTCATTGCGCTCACCGTTCAGTGAGCTCACCGTTCAGTGTACTCACCGCTCTGTGTGCTCACCGTTCATTGCGCTCACCATTCAGTGCGCTCACCGTTCAGTGCGCTCACCGTTCAGTGTGCTCACCGTTCAGTGTGCTCACCGTTCAGTGTGCTCACCGCTCTGTGTGCTCACCGTTCATTGCGCTCACCGTTCAGTGTGCTCACCGTTCAGTGTGCTCACCGTTCAGTGCGCTCACCGTTCAGTGCGCTCATTTCTCTGTGCGCTCACCGCTCAGTGCGCTCACCGCTCAGTGTGCTCACCGTTCAGTGTACTCATCGTTCAGTGTGCTCACAGCTCTGTACGCTCACCGTTCAGTGTGCTCACCGTTCAGTGCGCTCACCATTCAGTGCGCTCACCGTTCAGTGCGCTCACCGTTCAGTGTGCTCACCGTTCAGTGTGCTCACCGTTCCGTGTACTCACCGTTCAGTGCGCTCACCGTTCAGTGAGCTCACCGTTCAGTGTGCTCACCGCTCCGTGTACTCACCGGTCAGTGTGCTCACCGTTCAGTGTGCTCACCGCTCCGTGTCCTCAACGTTCAGTGTGCTCACCGTTCAGTGTGCTCACCGTTCAGTGTGCTCACCGTTCAGTGTGCTCACCGCTCCGTGTACTCACCGTTCAGTGTACTCACCGTTCAGTGTACTCACAGCTCTGTGTACTCACCGTTCAGTGTGCTCACCGTTCAGTGTGCTCACCGTTCAGTGCGCTCACCGCTCAGTGTACTCACCGTTCAGTGTACTCACGGTTCAGTGTGCTCACCGTTCAGTGTGCTCACCGTTCAGTGTACTCACCGCTCAGTGTACTCACCGCTCTGTGTGCTCACCGTTCAGTGTCCTCACAGCTCTGTGTGCTCACCGTTCAGTGTACTCACAGCTCTGTGTGCTCACCGCTCTGTGTGCTCACCGCTCAGTGTGCTCACCGCTCAGTGTGCTCACCGCTCTGTGTCCTCACCGTTCAGTGTGCTCACCGCTCTGTGTGCTCACCGCTCTGTGTACTCACCGCTCAGTGTGCTCACCGTTCAGTGTGCTCACCGTTCAGTGTGCTCACCGCTCCGTGTACTCACCGCTCTGTGTGCTCACCGCTCTGTGTGCTCACCGCTCCGTGTACTCACCGTTCAGTGTGCTCACCGTTCAGTGTGCTCACCGTTCAGTGTGCTCACCGCTCCGTGTCCTCACCGTTCAGTGTGCCCACCGCTCCGTATACTCACCGTTCAGTGTACTCACCGTTCAGTGTGCTCACCGCTCCGTGTACTCACCGTTCAGTGTACTCACCGTTCAGTGTGCTCACCGCTCTGTGCGCTCACCGCTCTGTTCGCTCACCCTTCAGTGCGCTCACCGCTCAGTGCGCTCACCGTTCAGTGTGCTCACCGTTCAGTGTGCTCACCGTTCAGTGTGCTCGCCGTTCAGTGTGCTCACCGCTCTGTGCGCTCACCGTACAGTGTGCTCACCGCTCTGTGTGCTCACCATTCAGTGTGCTCACTGTTCAGTGTACTCACTGTTCAGTGTGCTCACCGCTCTGTGTGCTCACCGCTCTGTGCGCTCACCGCTCTGTGCGCTCACCGTTCAGTGTGCTCACCGTTCAGTGTGCTCACCGCTCCGTGTACTCACCGTTCAGTGTCCTCACCGTTCAGTGTGCTCACCGCTCCGTGTACTCACCGTTCAGTGTGCTCACCGCTCCGTGTGCTCACCGCTCCGTGTCCTCACCGCTCCGTGTCCTCACCGTTCAGTGTCCTCACCGTTCAGTGTCCTCACCGTTCAGTGTACTCACCGTTCAGTGTACTCACCGTTCAGTGTGCTCACCGCTTCGTGTACTCACCGTTCAGTGTACTCACCGTTCAGTGTGCTCACCGCTTCGTGTACTCACCGTTCAGTGTACTCACCGTTCAGTGTGCTCACCGCTCCGTGTCCTTACCGTTCAGTGTGCTCACCGCTCCGTGTGCTCACCGCTCCGTGTACTCACAGCTCAGTGTGCTCACCGTTCAGTGCGCTCACCGTTCAGTGCGCTCACCGTTCAGTGCGCTCACCGTTCAGTGTGCTCACCGTTCAGTGTGCTCACCGCTCTGTGTGCTCACCGTTCAGTGCGCTCACCGTTCAGTGTGCTCATTGCTCTGTGCGCTCACCGCTCAGTGCGCTCACCGCTCAGTGTGCTCACCGTTCAGTGTACTCATCGTTCAGTGTGCTCACAGCTCTGTACGCTCACCGTTCAGTGTGCTCACCGTTCAGTGTGCTCACCGCTCCGTGTACTCACCGTTCAGTGTGCTCACCGCTCCGTGTACTCACCGTTCAGTGTACTCACCGTTCAGTGTGCTCACAGCTCTGTGTACTCACCGTTCAGTGTGCTCACCGTTCAGTGTGCTCACCGTTCAGTGCGCTCACCGCTCAGTGTACTCACGGTTCAGTGTACTCACGGTTCAGTGTGCTCACCGTTCAGTGTACTCACCGCTCAGTGTACTCACCGCTCAGTGTCCTCACCGCTCAGTGTGCTCACCGTTCAGTGTCCTCACAGCTCTGTGTGCTCACCGTTCAGTGTACTCACAGCTCTGTGTGCTCACCGCTCTGTGTGCTCACCGCTCTGTGTGCTCACCGCTCTGTGTGCTCACCGTTCAGTGCGCTCACCGCTCAGTGTGCTCACCGCTCAGTGCGCTCACCGTTCAGTGCGCTCACCGCTCAGTGCGCTCACCGCTCTGTGTGCTCACCTTTCAGTGTGCTCACCTTTCAGTGTGCTCACCGTTCAGTGTGCTCACCGTTCAGTGTGCTCACAGCTCTGTTCGCTCACCGTTCAGTGTGCTCACCGCTCTGTGTGCTCACCGCTCTGTGTGCTCACCATTCAGTGTGCTCACCATTCAGTGTGCTCACAGTTCAGTGTGCTCACCGTTCAGTGTGCTCACCGTTCAGTGTGCTCACCGTTCAGTGTGCTCACCGTTCAGTGTGCTCACCGTTCAGTGTGCTCACCGCTCTGTGCGCTCACCGTTCACTGTGCTCACAGCTCTGTACGCTCACCGTTCATTGTGCTCACAGCTCTGTACGCTCACCGTTCAGTGTACTCACCGTTCAGTGTACTCACCGTTCAGTGTGCTCACCGTTTATTTTACTCACCGTTCAGTGTGCTCACCGTTCAGTGCGCTCACCGTTCAGTGTGCTCACCGTTCAGTGTACTCACCATTCAGTGCGCTCACCGTTCAGTGTGCTCACCGCTCTGTGCGCTCACCGTTCAGTGTGCTCACAGCTCTGTACGCTCACCGTTCAGTGTGCTCACAGCTCTGTACGCTCACCGTTCAGTGTACTCACCATTCACTGCGCTCATCGTTTATTTTCCTCACCGTTCAGTGTGCTCACCGCTCCGTGTACTCACCGTTCAGTGCGCTCACCGTTCAGTGTGCTCACCGCTCAGTGCGCTCACCATTCAGTGCGCTCACCATTCAGTGCGCTCACCGTTCAGTGTGCTCACCGTTCAGTGTGCTCACCGTTCAGTGTGCTCACCGTTCAGTGTGCTCACCGTTCACTGCGCTCACCGTTTATTTTATTCACCGTTCAGTGTGCTCACCGCTCCGTGTACTCACCGTTCAGTGCGCTCACCGTTCAGTGTGCTCACCGTTCAGTGTGCTCACCGTTCAGTGTGCTCACCGTTCAGTGTACTCACAGCTCTGTGTGCTCACCGTTCAGTGTACTCACCGTTCAGTGTGCTCACCGTTCAGTGTACTCACCGTTCAGTGTGCTCACCGTTCAGTGTACTCACCGTTCATTGCGCTCACCGTTCAGTGAGCTCACCGTTCAGTGTACTCACCGTTCAGTGTGCTCACCGCTCTGTGTGCTCACCGTTCATTGCGCTCACCGTTCAGTGTGCTCACCGCTCTGTGTGCTCACCGCTCTGTGTGCTCACCGTTCATTGCGCTCACCGTTCAGTGAGCTCACCGTTCAGTGTGCTCACCGTTCAGTGTGCTCACCGCTCTGTGTGCTCACCGCTCTGTGTGCTCACCGTTCATTGCGCTCACCGTTCAGTGCGCTCACCGTTCAGTGAGCTCACCGATCCGTGTCCTCAACGTTCACTGTACTCACCATTCAGTGTGCTCACCGTTCAGTGTCCTCACCGCTCCGTGTACTCACCGGTCAGTGTGCTCACCGTTCAGTGTGCTCACCGCTCCGTGTCCTCAACGTTCAGTGTACTCACCGCTCCGTGTACTCACCGTTCAGTGTGCTCACCGCTCCGTGTACTCACCGTTCAGTGTACTCACCGTTCAGTGTGCTCACCGCTCCGTGTACTCACCGTTCAGTGTGCTCACCGCTCCGTGTACTCACCGTTCAGTGTACTCACCGTTCAGTGTACTCACCGTTCAGTGTACTCACAGCTCTGTGTACTCACCGTTCAGTGTGCTCACCGTTCAGTGTGCTCACCGTTCAGTGCGCTCACCGCTCAGTGTACTCACCGTTCAGTGTACTCACCGTTCAGTGTACTCACGGTTCAGTGTGCTCACCGTTCAGTGTGCTCACCGTTCAGTGTACTCACCGCTCAGTGTACTCACCGCTCTGTGTGCTCACCGTTCAGTGTCCTCACAGCTCTGTGTGCTCACCGTTCAGTGTACTCACAGCTCTGTGTGCTCACCGCTCTGTGTGCTCACCGCTCTGTGTGCTCACCGTTCAGTGCGCTCACCGCTCAGTGTGCTCACCGCTCTGTGTTCTCACCGTTCAGTGTGCTCACCGCTCTGTGTGCTCACCGCTCTGTGTACTCACCGCTCAGTGTGCTCACCGTTCAGTGTGCTCACCGTTCAGTGTGCTCACCGCTCCGTGTGCTCACCGCTCCGTGTGCTCACCGCTCTGTGTGCTCACCGCTCCGTGTGCTCACCGCTCCGTGTACTCACCGTTCAGTGTGCTCACCGTTCAGTGTGCTCACCGTTCAGTGTGCTCACCGCTCCGTGTCCTCACCGTTCAGTGTGCCCACCGCTCCGTATACTCACCGTTCAGTGTACTCACCGTTCAGTGTGCTCACCGCTCCGTGTGCTCACCGCTCCGTGTACTCACCGTTCAGTGTACTCACCGTTCAGTGTGCTCACCGCTCTGTGCGCTCACCGCTCTGTGCGCTCACCGTTCAGTGCGCTCACCGCTCAGTGCGCTCACCGCTCAGTGCGCTCACCGTTCAGTGTGCTCACCGTTCAGTGTGCTCACCGTTCAGTGTGCTCACCGCTCTGTGCGCTCACCGTACAGTGTGCTCACCGCTCTGTGTGCTCACCATTCAGTGTGCTCACTGTTCAGTGTACTCACTGTTCAGTGTGCTCACCGCTCTGTGTGCTCACCGCTCTGTGTGCTCACCGTTCAGTGCGCTCACCGTTCAGTGCGCTCACCGTTCAGTGTGCTCACCGCTCCGTGTACTCACCGTTCAGTGTCCTCACCGTTCAGTGTGCTCACCGCTCCGTGTACTCACCGTTCAGTGTACTCACCGTTCAGTGTGCTCACCGCTCCGTGTACTCACCGTTCAGTGTGCTCACCGCTCCGTGTGCTCACCGCTCCGTGTCCTCACCGTTCAGTGTGCTCACCGTTCAGTGTACTCACCGTTCAGTGTACTCACCGCTCCGTGTCCTCACCGTTCAGTGTGCTCACCGCTTCGTGTACTCACCGTTCAGTGTACTCACCGTTCAGTGTGCTCACCGCTCCGTGTACTTACCGTTCAGTGTGCTCACCGCTCCGTGTGCTCACCGCTCTGTGTGCTCACCGTTCAGTGCGCTCACCGCTCAGTGTGCTCACCGCTCTGTGTCCTCACCGTTCAGTGTGCTCACCGCTCTGTGTGCTCACCGCTCTGTGTGCTCACCGCTCTGTGTACTCACCGCTCAGTGTGCTCACCGTTCAGTGTGCTCACCGCCCTGTGTGCTCACCGCTCTGTGTACTCACCGCTCAGTGTGCTCACCGTTCAGTGTGCTCACCGCTCCGTGTACTCACCGCTCAGTGTGCTCACCGCTCTGTGTGCTCACCGCTCCGTGTACTCACCGTTCAGTGTGCTCACCGTTCAGTGTGCTCACCGTTCAGTGTGCTCACCGCTCCGTGTACTCACCGTTCAGTGTGCTCACCGCTCCGTATACTCACCGTTCAGTGTACTCACCGTTCAGTGTGCTCACCGCTCCGTGTACTCACCGCTCCGTGTACTCACCGCTCCGTGTACTCACCGTTCAGTGTACTCACCGTTCAGTGTGCTCACAGTTCAGTGCGCTCACCGTTAAGTGCGCTCACCGTTCAGTGTACTCACCGCTCTGTGTGCTCACCGTTCAGTGCGCTCACCGTTCAGTGTGCTCATTGCTCTGTGCGCTCACCGCTCAGTGCGCTCACCGCTCAGTGTGCTCACCGTTCAGTGTACTCATCGTTCAGTGTGCTCACAGCTCTGTACGCTCACCGTTCAGTGTACTCACCGCTCAATGCGCTCACCGTTCAGTGCGCTCACCGCTCAGTGTGCTCACCATTCAGTGCGCTCACCGTTCAGTGTGCTCACAGCTCTGTACGCTCACCGTTCAGTGTGCTCACAGCTCTGTACGCTCACCGTTCAGTGTGCTCACCGTTCAGTGTGCTCACCGCTCAGTGCGCTCACCGCTCAGTGCGCTCACCGCTCAGTGCGCTCACCGTTCAGTGCGCTCAGCGTTCAGTGTGCTCACCGTTCAGTGTACTCACAGCTCTGTGTGCTCACCGTTCAGTGCGCTCACCGTTCAGTGCGCTCACCGTTCAGTGCGCTCACCGCTCTGTGTGCTCACCGTTCATTGCGCTCACCATTCAGTGTGCTCACCGTTCATTGCGCTCACCGTTCAGTGAGCTCACCATTCAGTGCGCTCACCGCTCTGTGTGCTCACCGTTCAGTGCGCTCACCGTTCATTGCGCTCACCGTTCAGTGAGCTCACCGTTCAGTGTACTCACCGCTCTGTGTGCTCACCGTTCAGTGCGCTCACCGTTCATTGCGCTCACCGTTCAGTGTGCTCACCGTTCAGTGTGCTCGCCGCTCTGTGTGCTCACCGTTCATTGCGCTCACCATTCAGTGTGCTCACCGTTCAGTGCGCTCACCGCTCAGTGTGCTCACCGTTCAGTGTGCTCACCGTTCAGTGCGCTCACCGTTCAGTGCACTCACCGTTCAGTGTGCTCACCGCTCTGTGTGCTCACCGTTCAGTGTACTCACCGTTCAGTGAGCTCACCGTTCAGTGTCCTCACCGCTCTGTGTGCTCACCGTTCATTGCGCTCACCATTCAGTGTGCTCACCGTTCAGTGTGCTCACCGTTCAGTGTGCTCACCGTTCAGTGTGCTCACCGCTCTGTGCGCTCACCGTTCAGTGCGCTCACCGTTCAGTGCGCTCACCGTTCACTGCGCTCACCGTTCACTGCGCTCACCGTTCTGTGTGCTCACCGTTCATTGCGCTCACCGCTTTGTGTGCTCACCGTTCATTGCGCTCACCGTTCATTGCGCTCACCGTTCATTGCGCTCACCGTTCAGTGCGCTCACCGTTCAGTGTGCTCACCGTTCAGTGTGCTCACCGCTCTGTGTGCTCACCGTTCATTGCGCTCACCGTTCATTGCGCTCACCGTTCAGTGTGCTCACCGTTCAGTGTGCTCACCGTTCAGTGCGCTCACCGTTCAGTGCGCTCACCGTTCAGTGTACTCACAGTTCAGTGTACTCACCGTTCAGTGCGCTCACCGTTCAGTGTCCTCACCGTTCAGTGTCCTCACCGTTCAGTGTCCTCACCGTTCAGTGTGCTCACCGTTCTGTGCGCTCACCGCTCAGTGTGCTCACCGTTCAGTGTACTCACCGTTCAGTGTGCTCACCGCTCTGTGTGCTCACCGTTCATTGCGCTCACCGTTCAGTGAGCTCACCGTTCAGTGTACTCACCGCTCTGTGTGCTCACCGTTCATTGCGCTCACCGTTCAGTGTGCTCACCGTTCAGTGTGCTCACCGTTCAGTGTGCTCACCGCTCTGTGCGCTCACCGTTCTGTGCGCTCACCGTTCAGTACGCTCACCGTTCAGTGTGCTCACCGCTCTGTATGCTCACCGTTCATTGCGCTCACCATTCAGTGTGCTCACCGTTCAGTGTGCTCACCGCACTGTGTGCTCAACGTTCAGTGCGCTCACCATTCAGTGTGCTCACCGCTCAGTGCGCTCACCGCTCAGTGTGCTCACCGTTCAGTGCGCTCACCGCTCAGTGCGCTCACCGCTCTGTGCGCTCACCGCTCTGTGTGCTCACCGTTCAGTGTGCTCACCGCTCAGTGCGCTCACCGCTCAGTGCGCTCACCGTTCAGTGCGCTCACCGTTCAGTGCGCTCACCGCTCTGTGTGCTCACCGTTCAGTGTGCTCACCGTTCAGTGTGCTCACCGTTCAGTGTGCTCACCATTCAGTGTGCTCACCATTCAGTGTGCTCACAGTTCAGTGTGCTCACCGTTCAGTGTGCTCACCGTTCAGTGTGCTCACCGTTCAGTGTGCTCACCGTTCAGTGTGCTCACCGTTCTATGTGCTCACCGCTCTGTGCGCTCACCGTTCACTGTGCTCACAGCTCCGTACGCTCACCGTTCATTGTGCTCACAGCTCTGTACGCTCACCGTTCAGTGTACTCACCGTTCAGTGTACTCACCGTTCAGTGTACTCACCGTTCAGTGTACTCACCGTTCAGTGTGCTCACCGTTTATTTTACTCACCGTTCAGTGTGCTCACCGTTCAGTGTGCTCACCGTTCAGTGTGCTCACCGTTCAGTGTACTCACCATTCAGTGCGCTCACCGTTCAGTGTGCTCACCGCTCTGTGCGCTCACCGTTCAGTGTGCTCACAGCTCTGTACGCTCACCGTTCAGTGTGCTCACAGCTCTGTACGCTCACCGTTCAGTGTACTCACCGTTCACTGCGCTCATCGTTTATTTTCCTCACCGTTCAGTGTGCTCACCGCTCCGTGTACTCACCGTTCAGTGCGCTCACCGTTCAGTGAGCTCACCGCTCAGTGCGCTCACCATTCAGTGCGCTCACCATTCAGTGTGCTCACCGTTCAGTGTGCTCACCGTTCAGTGTGCTCACCGTTCAGTGTGCTCACCGTTCACTGCGCTCACCGTTTATTTTATTCACCGTTCAGTGTGCTCACCGTTCAGTGTGCTCACCGTTCAGTGTGCTCACCG
The DNA here is from genome assembly GCF_035084215.1 of Heptranchias perlo. NCBI lineage: Eukaryota > Metazoa > Chordata > Chondrichthyes > Hexanchiformes > Hexanchidae > Heptranchias > Heptranchias perlo. The sequence continues at coordinate 252,819 of NC_090348.1, forward strand.
TTCAGTGTGCTCACCGTTCAGTGTACTCACAGCTCTGTGTGCTCACCGTTCAGTGTGCTCACCGTTCAGTGTACTCACCGTTCAGTGTGCTCACCGTTCAGTGCGCTCACCGTTCAGTGTACTCACCGTTCAGTGTACTCACCGCTCAGTGTGCTCACCGTTCAATGTCCTCACAGCTCTGTGTGCTCACCGTTCAGTGTACTCACAGCTCTGTGTGCTCACCGTTCATTGCGCTCACCGTTCAGTGAGCTCACCGTTCAGTGTACTCACCGCTCTGTGTGCTCACCGTTCATTGCGCTCACCATTCAGTGCGCTCACCGTTCAGTGTGCTCACCGTTCATTGCGCTCACCGTTCAGTGTGTTCACCGTTCAGTGTACTCACCGTTCTGTGTGCTCACCGCTCTGTGTGCTCACCGCTCTGTGTGCTCACCGCTCTGTGTGCTCACCGCTCTGTGTGCTCACCGTTCATTGCGCTCACCGTTCAGTGAGCTCACCGTTCAGTGTGCTCACCGCTCTGTGTGCTCACCGTTCATTGCGCTCACCGTTCAGTGTGCTCACCGTTCAGTGCGCTCACCGTTCAGTGCGCTCACCGTTCAGTGCGCTCACCGTTGAGTGAGCTCACCGCTCCGTGTACTCACCGTTCAGTGTACTCACCGTTCAGTGTGCTCACCGTTCAGTGTGCTCACCGCTCCGTGTACTCACCGTTCAGTGTGCTCACCGTTCCGTGTCCTCACCGTTCACTGTACTCAGTGTGCTCACCGTTCAGTGCGCTCACCGTTCAGTGCGCTCACCGTTCAGTGCGCTCACCGTTCAGTTCGCTCACCGTTCAGTGCGCTCACCGTTCAGTGTGCTCACCATTCAGTGCGCTCACAGTTCAGTGTGCTCACCGCTCTGTGTGCTCACCGCTCTGTGTGCTCACCGTTCAGTGCGCTCACCGTTCAGTGCGCTCATTGCTCTGTGCGCTCACCGCTCAGTGCGCTCACCGCTCAGTGCGCTCACCGCTCAGTGTGCTCACCGTTCAGTGTACTCATCGTTCAGTGTGCTCACAGCTCTGTACGCTCACCGTTCAGTGCGCTCACCGTTCAGTTCGCTCACCGTTCAGTGCGCTCACCGTTCAGTGTGCTCACCATTCAGTGCGCTCACAGTTCAGTGTGCTCACCGCTCTGTGTGCTCACCGTTCAGTGCGCTCACCGTTCAGTGCGCTCATTGCTCTGTGCGCTCACCGCTCAGTGTGCTCACCGTTCAGTGTGCTCACCGTTCAGTGTGCTCACCGCTCAGTGTGCTCACCGCTCCGTGTGCTCACCGTTCAGTGTGCTCACCGTTCAGTGTGCTCACCGCTCCGTGTACTCACCGTTCAGTGTGCTCACCGCTCCGTATACTCACCGTTCAGTGTACTCACCGTTCAGTGTGCTCACCGCTCCGTGTACTCACCGTTCAGTGTACTCACCGTTCAGTGTGCTCACCGCTCTGTGCGCTCACCGCTCTGTGCGCTCACCGCTCTGTGCGCTCACCGTTCAGTGCGCTCACCGCTCAGTGCGCTCACCGTTCAGTGCGCTCACCGTTCAGTGTGCTCACCGTTCAGTGTGCTCACCGCTCTGTGCGCTCACCGTACAGTGTGCTCACCGCTCTGTGTGCTCACCTATCAGTGTACTCACCGCTCTGTGTGCTCACCGCTCTGTGTGCTCACCGTTCAGTGCGCTCACCGTTCAGTGCGCTCACCGTTCCGTGTACTCACCGTTCAGTGTACTCACCGTTCAGTGTGCTCACCGCTCCGTGTACTCACCGTTCAGTGTACTCACCGTTCAGTGTGCTCACGGCTCCGTGTACTCACCGTTCAGTATGCTCACCGCTCCATGTGCTCACCGCTCCGTGTCCTCACCGTTCAGTGTCCTCACCGTTCAGTGTGCTCACCGTTCAGTGTGCTCACCGTTCAGTGTCCTCACCGTTCAGTGTGCTCACCGTTCAGTGTACTCACCGTTCAGTGTACTCACCGCTCCGTGTCCTCACCGTTCAGTGTGCTCACCGCTCCGTGTACTCACCGTTCAGTGTACTCACCGTTCAGTGTGCTCACCGCTCCGTGTACTTACCGTTCAGTGTGCTCACCGCTCCGTGTGCTCACCGCTCCGTGTACTCACAGCTCAGTGTGCTCACCGTTCAGTGCGCTCACCGTTCAGTGCGCTCACCGTTCAGTTCGCTCACCGTTCAGTGCGCTCACCGTTCAGTGCGCTCACCATTCAGTGCGCTCACCGTTCAGTGCGCTCACCGTTCAGTGTGCTCACCGCTCTGTGTGCTCACCGTTCAGTGTACTCACAGCTCTGTGTGCTCACCGCTCTGTGTGCTCACCGCTCTGTGTGCTCACCGTTCAGTGCGCTCACCGCTCAGTGTGCTCACCGCTCTGTGTCCTCACCGTTCAGTGTGCTCACCGCTCTGTGTGCTCACCGCTCTGTGTACTCACCGCTCAGTGTGCTCACCGTTCAGTGTGCTCACCGTTCAGTGTGCTCACCGCTCCGTGTGCTCACCGCTCAGTGTGCTCACCGCTCCGTGTGCTCACCGCTCCGTGTACTCACCGTTCAGTGTGCTCACCGTTCAGTGTGCTCACCGTTCAGTGTGCTCACCGCTCCGTGTACTCACCGTTCAGTGTGCTCACCGCTCCGTATACTCACCGTTCAGTGTACTCACCGTTCAGTGTGCTCACCGCTCCGTGTACTCACCGTTCAGTGTGCTCACCGCTCTGTGCGCTCACCGCTCTGTGTACTCACCGTTCAGTGTGCTCACCGCTCCGTATACTCACCGTTCAGTGTACTCACCGTTCAGTGTGCTCACCGCTCCGTGTACTCACCGTTCAGTGTACTCACCGTTCAGTGTGCTCACCGCTCTGTGCGCTCACCGCTCTGTGCGCTCACCGCTCAGTGCGCTCATCGTTCAGTGTGCTCACCGTTCAGTGTGCTCACCGCTCTGTGCGCTCACCGTACAGTGTGCTCACCGCTCTGTGTGCTCACCATTCAGTGTGCTCACCGTTCAGTGTACTCACCGTTCAGTGTACTCACCGCTCTGTGTGCTCACCGCTCTGTGTGCTCACCGTTCAGTGCGCTCACCGTTCAGTGCGCTCACCGTTCAGTGCGCTCACCGTTCAGTGCACTCACCGTTCAGTGCGCTCACCGTTCAGTGCGCTCACCGTTCAGTGTGCTCACCGCTCCGTGTACTCACCGTTCAGTGTGCTCACCGCTCCGTGTACTCACCGTTCAGTGTACTCACCGTTCAGTGTGCTCACCGCTCCGTGTACTCACCGTTCAGTGTGCTCACCGCTCCGTGTGCTCACCGCTCCGTGTACTCACCGTTCAGTGTGCTCACCGTTCAGTGTGCTCACCGTTCAGTGTGCTCACCGTTCAGTGTACTCACCGTTCAGTGTCCTCACCGTTCAGTGTGCTCACCGCTTCGTGTACTCACCGTTCAGTGTACTCACCGTTCAGTGTGCTCACCGCTCCGTGTACTTACCGTTCAGTGTGCTCACCGCTCCGTGGACTCACAGCTCAGTGTGCTCACCGTTCAGTGCGCTCACCGTTCAGTGCGCTCACCGTTCAGTTCGCTCACCGTTCAGTGCGCTCACCGTTCAGTGCGCTCACCATTCAGTGCGCTCACCGTTCAGTGTGCTCACCGTTCAGTGTGCTCACCGCTCTGTGTGCTCACCGTTCAGTGCGCTCACCGTTCAGTGTGCTCATTGCTCTGTGCGCTCACCGCTCAGTGCGCTCACCGCTCAGTGTGCTCACCGTTCAGTGTACTCATCGTTCAGTGTGCTCACAGCTCTGTACGCTCACCGTTCAGTGTGCTCACCGTTCAGTGTGCTCACCGCTCCGTGTACTCACCGTTCAGTGTGCTCACCGCTCCGTGTACTCACCGTTCAGTGTACTCACCGTTCAGTGTACTCACAGCTCTGTGTACTCACCGTTCAGTGTGCTCACTGTTCAGTGTGCTCACCGTTCAGTGCGCTCACCGCTCAGTGTACTCACCGTTCAGTGTACTCACGGTTCAGTGTGCTCACCGGTCAGTGTGCTCACCGTTCAGTGTACTCACCGCTCAGTGTACTCACCGCTCAGTGTGCTCACCGTTCAGTGTCCTCACAGCTCTGTGTGCTCACCGTTCAGTGTACTCACAGCTCTGTGTACTCACAGCTCTGTGTGCTCACCGCTCTGTGTGCTCACCGCTCTGTGTGCTCACCGTTCAGTGCGCTCACCGTTCAGTGCGCTCACCGCTCTGTGTCCTCACCGTTCAGTGTGCTCACCGCTCTGTGTTCTCACCGCTCAGTGTGCTCACCGTTCAGTGTGCTCACCGCTCCGTGTACTCACCGCTCAGTGTGCTCACTGCTCTGTGTGCTCACCGCTCCGTGTACTCACCGTTCAGTTTGCTCACCGTTCAGTGTGCTCACCGTTCAGTGTGCTCACCGCTCCGTGTACTCACCGTTCAGTGTGCTCACCGCTCCGTATACTCACCGTTCAGTGTACTCACCGTTCAGTGTGCTCACCGTTCAGTGTGCTCACCGCTCCGTGTACTCATCGTTCAGTGCGCTCACCGCTCTGTGCGCTCACCGCTCTGTGCGCTCACCGTTCAGTGCGCTCACCGCTCAGTGCGCTCACCGTTCAGTGTGCTCACCGTTCAGTGTGCTCGCCGTTCAGTGTGCTCGCCGTTCAGTGTGCTCGCCTTTCAGTGTGCTCGCCGTTCAGTGTGCTCACCGCTCTGTGCGCTCACCGTGCAGTGTGCTCACCGCTCTGTGTGCTCACCGCTCTGTGTGCTCACCATTCAGTGTGCTCACCGTTCAGTGTACTCACCGTTCAGTGTACTCACCGTTCAGTGCGCTCACCGCTCTGTGCGCTCACCGTTCAGTGCGCTCACCGTTCAGTGCGCTCACCGTTCAGTGCGCTCACCGCTCCGTGTCCTCACCGTTCAGTGTGCTCACCGCTTCGTGTACTCACCGCTCCGTGTACTCACAGCTCAGTGTGCTCACCGTTCAGTGCGCTCACCGTTCAGTGCGCTCACCGTTCAGTGTGCTCACCGTTCAGTGTGCTCACCGCTCTGTGTGCTCACCGTTCAGTGTACTCACAGCTCTGTGTGCTCACCGCTCTGTGTGCTCACCGCTCTGTGTGCTCACCGCTCTGTGTCCTCACCGTTCAGTGTGCTCACCGCTCTGTGTGCTCACCGCTCTGTGTGCTCACCGCTCAGTGTGCTCACCGTTCAGTGTGCTCACCGTTCAGTGTGCTCACCGCTCCGTGTGCTCACCGCTCAGTGTGCTCACCGCTCCGTGTGCTCACCGCTCCGTGTACTCACCGTTCAGTGTGCTCACCGTTCAGTGTGCTCACCGTTCAGTGTGCTCACCGCTCCGTGTACTCACCGTTCAGTGTGCTCACCGCTCCGTATACTCACCGTTCAGTGTACTCACCGTTCAGTGTGCTCACCGCTCCGTGTACTCACCGTTCAGTGTACTCACCGTTCAGTGTGCTCACCGCTCTGTGCGCTCACCGCTCTGTGCGCTCACCGCTCAGTGCGCTCACCGTTCAGTGCGCTCACCGTTCAGTGTGCTCACCGCTCCGTGTACTCACCGTTCAGTGTGCTCACCGCTCCGTATACTCACCGTTCAGTGTACTCACCGTTCAGTGTGCTCACCGCTCCGTGTACTCACCGTTCAGTGTACTCACCGCTCTGTGCGCTCACCGCTCTGTGCGCTCACCGCTCTGTGCGCTCACCGCTCAGTGCGCTCACCGTTCAGTGCGCTCACCGTTCAGTGCGCTCACCGTTCAGTGTGCTCACCGTACAGTGTGCTCACCGCTCTGTGTGCTCACCATTCAGTGTGCTCACCGTTCAGTGTACTCACCGTTCAGTGTACTCACCGCTCTGTGTGCTCACCGCTCTGTGTGCTCACCGCTCTGTGTGCTCACCGTTCAGTGCGCTCACCGTTCAGTGCGCTCACCGCTCCGTGCACTCACCGTTCAGTGTACTCACCGTTCAGTGCGCTCACCGTTCAGTGCGCTCACCGTTCAGTGTGCTCACCGCTCCGTGTACTCACCGTTCAGTGTGCTCACCGCTCCGTGTACTCACCGTTCAGTGTACTCACCGTTCAGTGTGCTCACCGCTCCGTGTACTCACCGTTCAGTGTGCTCACCGCTCCGTGTCCTCACCGTTCAGTGTGCTCACCGTTCAGTGTGCTCACCGTTCACTGTCCTCACCGTTCAGTGTGCTCGCCGTTCAGTGTGCTCGCCGTTCAGTGTGCTCACCGTTCAGTGTACTCACCGCTCCGTGTCCTCACCGTTCAGTGTGCTCACCGTTCAGTGTACTCACCGTTCAGTGTACTCACCGCTCCGTGTCCTCACCGTTCAGTGTACTCACCGTTCAGTGTGCTCACCGCTCCGTGTACTTACCGTTCAGTGTGCTCACCGCTCCGTGTGCTCACCGCTCCGTGTACTCACAGCTCAGTGTGCTCACCGTTCAGTTCGCTCACCGTTCAGTGCGCTCACCGTTCAGTGCGCTCACCATTCAGTGCGCTCACCGTTCAGTGTGCTCACCGTTCAGTGTGCTCACCGCTCTGTGTGCTCACCGTTCAGTGCGCTCACCGTTCAGTGTGCTCATTGCTCTGTGCGCTCACCGCTCAGTGCGCTCACCGCTCAGTGTGCTCACCGTTCAGTGTACTCATCGTTCAGTGTGCTCACAGCTCTGTACGCTCACCGTTCAGTGTGCTCACCGTTCAGTGTGCTCACCGCTCCGTGTACTCACCGTTCAGTGTGCTCACCGCTCCGTGTACTCACCGTTCAGTGTACTCACCGTTCAGTGTACTCACAGCTCTGTGTACTCACCGTTCAGTGTGCTCACCGTTCAGTGTGCTCACCGTTCAGTGCGCTCACCGCTCAGTGTACTCACCGTTCAGTGTACTCACGCTTCAGTGTGCTCACCGTTCAGTGTGCTCACCGTTCAGTGTACTCACCGCTCAGTGTACTCACCGCTCAGTGTGCTCACCGTTCAGTGTCCTCACAGCTCTGTGTGCTCACCGTTCAGTGTACTCACAGCTCTGTGTGCTCACCGCTCTGTGTGCTCACCGCTCTGTGTGCTCACCGCTCTGTGTGCTCACCGTTCAGTGCGCTCACCGCTCAGTGTGCTCACCGCTCTGTGTCCTCACCGTTCAGTGTGCTCACCGCTCTGTGTGCTCACCGCTCTGTGTACTCACCGCTCAGTGTGCTCACCGTTCAGTGTGCTCACCGCTCCGTGTACTCACCGCTCAGTGTGCTCACCGCTCTGTGTGCTCACCGCTCCGTGTACTCACCGTTCAGTTTGCTCACCGTTCAGTGTGCTCACCGTTCAGTGTGCTCACCGTTCAGTGTGCTCACCGCTCCGTATACTCACCGTTCAGTGTACTCACCGTTCAGTGTGCTCACCGCTCCGTGTACTCACCGTTCAGTGTACTCACCGTTCAGTGCGCTCACCGCTCTGTGCGCTCACCGCTCTGTGCGCTCACCGTTCAGTGCGCTCACCGTTCAGTGCGCTCACCGCTCAGTGCGCTCACCGTTCAGTGTGCTCACCGTTCAGTGTGCTCGCCGTTCAGTGTGCTCACCGCTCTGTGCGCTCACCGTGCAGTGTGCTCACCGCTCTGTGTGCTCACCGCTCTGTGTGCTCACCATTCAGTGTGCTCACCGTTCAGTGTACTCACCGTTCAGTGTGCTCACCGCTCTGTGTGCTCACCGCTCTGTGTGCTCACCGTTCAGTGCGCTCATCGTTCAGTGCGCTCACCGTTCAGTGCGCTCACCGTTCAGTGCGCTCACCGCTCCGTGCACTCACCGTTCAGTGTGCTCACCGCTCCGTGTACTCACCGTTCAGTGTACTCACCGTTCAGTGTGCTCACCGCTCCGTGTACTCACCGTTAAGTGTGCTCACCGCTCCGTGTGCTCACCGCTCCGTGTCCTCACCGCTCCGTGTCCTCACCGTTCAGTGTGCTCACCGCTCCGTGTACTCACCGTTCAGTGTACTCACCGCTCCGTGTACTCACCGCTCCGTGTACTCACCGTTCAGTGTGCTCACCGCTCCGTGTGCTCACCGCTCCGTGTCCTCACCGTTCAGTGTCCTCACCGTTCAGTGTGCTCACCGTTCAGTGTACTCACCGTTCAGTGTACTCACCGCTCCGTGTCCTCACCGTTCAGTGTGCTCACCGCTTCGTGTACTCACCGTTCAGTGTACTCACCGTTCAGTGTGCTCACCGCTCCGTGTACTTACCGTTCAGTGTGCTCACCGCTCCGTGTGCTCACCGCTCCGTGTACTCACAGCTCAGTGTGCTCACCGTTCAGTGTGCTCACCGTTCAGTGCGCTCACCGTTCAGTTCGCTCACCGTTCAGTGCGCTCACCGTTCAGTGCGCTCACCGTTCAGTGTGCTCACCGCTCTGTGTGCTCACCGTTCAGTGCGCTCACCGTTCAGTGTGCTCATTGCTCTGTGCGCTCACCGCTCAGTGCGCTCACCGCTCAGTGTGCTCACCGTTCAGTGTACTCATCGTTCAGTGTGCTCACAGCTCTGTACGCTCACCGTTCAGTGTGCTCACCGCTCAGTGCGCTCACCGTTCAGTGCGCTCACCGTTCAGTGCGCTCACCGTTCATTGTGCTCACCGTTCAGTGTGCTCACCGTTCAGTGCGCTCACCGTTCAGTGTGCTCACCGTTCAGTGTGCTCACCGTTCCGTGTCCTCACCGTTCAGTGCGCTCACCGTTCAGTGTGCTCACCGTTCAGTGTGCTCACTGATCCGTGTCCTCAACGTTCACTGTACTCACCATTCAGTGTGCTCACCGTTCAGTGTGCTCACCGTTCAGTGTGCTCACCGTTCAGTGTGCTCACCGCTCCGTGTACTCACCGGTCAGTGTGCTCACCGTTCAGTGTGCTCACCGCTCCGTGTCCTCAACGTTCAGTGTACTCACCGCTCCGTGTACTCACCGCTCCGTGTACTCACCGTTCAGTGTACTCACCGTTCAGTGTGCTCACCGCTCCGTGTACTCACCGTTCAGTGTGCTCACCGCTCCGTGTGCTCACCGTTCAGTCTACTCACCGTTCAGTGTGCTCACCGTTCAGTGTACACACCGTTGAGTGCACTCACCGTTCAGTGTGCTCACCGTTCAGTGTGCTCACCGCTCAGTGCGCTCTCCGTTCAGTGTACTCACCGTTCAGTGTGCTCACCGTTCAGTGTACTCACCGCTGAGTCTACTCACCGTTCAGTGTCCTCACCGCTCTGTACGCTCACCGTTCAGTGCGCTCACCGTTCAGTGTACTCACCGCTCACTATGCTCACTGTTCAGTGCGCTCACCGTTCAGTGTGCTCACCGTTCAGTGCGCTCACCGTTCAGTGCGCTCACCGTTCAGTGTGCTCACCGCTCAGTGCGCTCACCGTTCAGTGTGCTCACCGTTCAATGTGCTCACCACTCAGTGCGCTCACCGTTCAGTGCGCTCACCGTTCAGTGCACTCACCGTTCAGTGCGCTCACCGTTCAGTGCGCTCACCGTTCAGTGCGCTCACCGCTCAGTCTGCTCACCGTTCAGTGTGCTCACCGTTCAGTGCGTTCACCGTTCAGTGCGTTCACCGTTCAGTGCGCTCACCGTTCAGTGCGCTCACCGCTCAGTGCGCTCACCTTTCAGTGTGCTCACCTTTCAGTGTGCTCACCGTTCAGTGTGCTCACCGCTCCGTGTACTCACCGTTCAGTGTGCTCACCGCTCCGTGTGCTCACCGCTCCGTGTCCTCACCGTTCAGTGTGCTCACCGTTCAGTGTGCTCACCGTTCAGTGTCCTCACCGTTCAGTGTGCTCGCCGTTCAGTGTGCTCACCGTTCAGTGTGCTCACCGTTCAGTGTACTCACCGTTCAGTGTGCTCACCGTTCAGTGTACTCACCGTTCAGTGTACTCACCGCTCCGTGTCCTCACCGTTCAGTGTACTCACCGTTCAGTGTGCTCACCGCTCCGTGTACTTACCGTTCAGTGTGCTCACCGCTCCGTGTGCTCACCGCTCCGTGTACTCACAGCTCAGTGTGCTCACCGTTCAGTTCGCTCACCGTTCAGTGCGCTCACCGTTCAGTGCGCTCACCATTCAGTGCGCTCACCGTTCAGTGTGCTCACCGTTCAGTGTGCTCACCGTTCAGTGCGCTCACCGTTCAGTGCGCTCACCGTTCAGTGTGCTCATTGCTCTGTGCGCTCACCGCTCAGTGCGCTCACCGCTCAGTGTGCTCACCGTTCAGTGTACTCATCGTTCAGTGTGCTCACAGCTCTGTACGCTCACCGTTCAGTGTGCTCACCGTTCAGTGTGCTCACCGCTCCGTGTACTCACCGTTCAGTGTGCTCACCGCTCCGTGTACTCACCGTTCAGTGTACTCACCGTTCAGTGTACTCACCGTTCAGTGTACTCACCGTTCAGTGTACTCACAGCTCTGTGTACTCACCGTTCAGTGTGCTCACCGTTCAGTGTGCTCACCGTTCAGTGCGCTCACCGCTCAGTGTACTCACCGTTCAGTGTACTCACGCTTCAGTGTGCTCACCGTTCAGTGTGCTCACCGTTCAGTGTGCTCACCGTTCAGTGTACTCACCGCTCAGTGTACTCACCGCTCAGTGTGCTCACCGTTCAGTGTCCTCACAGCTCTGTGTGCTCACCGTTCAGTGTGCTCACCGCTCTGTGTGCTCACCGCTCTGTGTGCTCACCGCTCTGTGTGCTCACCGTTCAGTGCGCTCACCGCTCAGTGTGCTCACCGCTCTGTGTCCTCACCGTTCAGTGTGCTCACCGCTCTGTGTGCTCACCGCTCTGTGTACTCACCGCTCAGTGTGCTCACCGTTCAGTGTGCTCACCGCTCCGTGTACTCACCGCTCAGTGTGCTCACCGCTCTGTGTGCTCACCGCTCCGTGTACTCACCGTTCAGTTTGCTCACCGTTCAGTTTGCTCACCGTTCAGTGTGCTCACCGTTCAGTGTGCTCACCGCTCCGTGTACTCACCGTTCAGTGTGCTCACCGCTCCGTATACTCACCGTTCAGTGCGCTCACCGTTCAGTGCGCTCACCGCTCAGTGCGCTCAACGTTCAGTGTGCTCACCGTTCAGTGTGCTCACCGTTCAGTGTGCTCGCCGTTCAGTGTGCTCACCGCTCTGTGCGCTCACCGTGCAGTGTGCTCACCGCTCTGTGTGCTCACCGCTCTGTGTGCTCACCATTCAGTGTGCTCACCGTTCAGTGTACTCACCGTTCAGTGTCCTCACCGTTCAGTGTGCTCACCGCTCTGTGTGCTCACCGCTCTGTGTGCTCACCGTTCAGTGCGCTCACCGTTCAGTGCGCTCACCGTTCAGTGCGCTCACCGTTCAGTGCACTCACCGCTCCGTGTACTCACCGTTCAGTGTGCTCACCGCTCCGTGTACTCACCGTTCAGTGTACTCACCGTTCAGTGTGCTCACCGCTCCGTGTACTCACCGTTAAGTGTGCTCACCGCTCCGTGTGCTCACCGCTCCGTGTCCTCACCGCTCCGTGTCCTCACCGTTCAGTGTGCTCACCGCTCCGTGTACTCACCGTTCAGTGTACTCACCGCTCCGTGTACTCACCGCTCCGTGTACTCACCGTTCAGTGTGCTCACCGCTCCGTGTGCTCACCGCTCCGTGTCCTCACCGTTCAGTGTCCTCACCGTTCAGTGTGCTCACCGTTCAGTGTACTCACCGTTCAGTGTACTCACCGCTCCGTGTCCTCACCGTTCAGTGTGCTCACCGCTTCGTGTACTCACCGTTCAGTGTACTCACCGTTCAGTGTGCTCACCGCTCCGTGTACTTACCGTTCAGTGTGCTCACCGCTCCGTGTGCTCACCGCTCCGTGTACTCACAGCTCAGTGTGCTCACCGTTCAGTGTGCTCACCGTTCAGTGCGCTCACCGTTCAGTTCGCTCACCGTTCAGTGCGCTCACCGTTCAGTGCGCTCACCATTCAGTGCGCTCACCGTTCAGTGTGCTCACCGCTCTGTGTGCTCACCGTTCAGTGCGCTCACCGTTCAGTGTGCTCATTGCTCTGTGCGCTCACCGCTCAGTGCGCTCACCGCTCAGTGTGCTCACCGTTCAGTGTACTCATCGTTCAGTGTGCTCACAGCTCTGTACGCTCACCGTTCAGTGTGCTCACCGCTCAGTGCGCTCACCGTTCAGTGCGCTCACCGTTCATTGTGCTCACCGTTCAGTGTGCTCACCGTTCAGTGCGCTCACCGTTCAGTGTGCTCACCGTTCAGTGTGCTCACCGTTCCGTGTCCTCACCGTTCAGTGCGCTCACCGTTCAGTGTACTCACCGTTCAGTGTGCTCACCGCTCCGTGTACTTACCGTTCAGTGTGCTCACCGCTCCGTGTGCTCACCGCTCCGTGTACTCACAGCTCAGTGTGCTCACCGTTCAGTGTGCTCACCGTTCAGTGCGCTCACCGTTCAGTGCGCTCACCGTTCAGTGCGCTCACCGTTCAGTGCGCTCACCGTTCAGTGCGCTCACCGTTCAGTGCGCTCACCATTCAGTGCGCTCACCGTTCAGTGTGCTCACCGCTCTGTGTGCTCACCGTTCAGTGCGCTCACCGTTCAGTGTGCTCATTGCTCTGTGCGCTCACCGCTCAGTGCGCTCACCGCTCAGTGTGCTCACCGTTCAGTGTACTCATCGTTCAGTGTGCTCACAGCTCTGTACGCTCACCGTTCAGTGTGCTCACCGCTCAGTGCGCTCACCGTTCAGTGCGCTCACCGTTCAGTGCGCTCACCGTTTATTGTGCTCACCGTTCAGTGTGCTCACCGTTCAGTGCGCTCACCGTTCAGTGTGCTCACCGTTCAGTGTGCTCACCGTTCAGTGTGCTCACCGTTCAGTGTGCTCACCGTTCCGTGTCCTCACCGTTCAGTGCGCTCACCGTTCAGTGTGCTCACTGATCCGTGTCCTCAACGTTCACTGTACTCACCATTCAGTGTGCTCACCGTTCAGTGTGCTCTCCGTTCAGTGTGCTCACCGTTCAGTGTGCTCACCGCTCCGTGTACTCACCGGTCAGTGTCCTCACCGTTCAGTGTGCTCACCGCTCCGTGTCCTCAACGTTCAGTGTACTCACCGCTCCGTGTACTCACCGTTCAGTGTACTCACCGTTCAGTGTGCTCACCGCTCCGTGTACTCACCGTTCAGTGTGCTCACCGCTCCGTGTGCTCACCGTTCAGTCTACTCACCGTTCAGTGTGCTCACCGTTCAGTGTACACACCGTTGAGTGCACTCACCGTTCAGTGTGCTCACCGTTCAGTGTGCTCACCGCTCAGTGCGCTCTCCGTTCAGTGTACTCACCGCTGAGTCTACTCACCGTTCAGTGTCCTCACCGCTCTGTACGCTCACCGTTCAGTGCGCTCACCGTTCAGTGTACTCACCGCTCACTATGCTCACTGTTCAGTGCGCTCACCGTTCAGTGTGCTCACCGTTCAGTGCGCTCACCGTTCAGTGCGCTCACCGTTCAGTGTGCTCACCGCTCAGTGCGCTCACCGTTCAGTGTGCTCACCGTTCAGTGTGCTCACCACTCAGTGCGCTCACCGTTCAGTGTGCTCACCGTTCAGTGCACTCACCGTTCAGTGCACTCACCGTTCAGTGTGCTCACCGTTCAGTGCGCTCACCGTTCAGTGCGCTCACCGCTCAGTGTGCTCACCGCTCAGTCTGCTCACCGTTCAGTGTGCTCACCGTTCAGTGCGTTCACCGTTCAGTGCGTTCACCGTTCAGTGCGCTCACCGTTCAGTGCGCTCACCGCTCAGTGCGCTCACCGCTCAGTGTGCTCACCTTTCAGTGTGCTCACCTTTCAGTGTGCTCACCGTTCAGTGCGCTCACCGCTCAGTGCGCTCACCGTTCAGTGAGCTCACCGTTCAGTGCGCTCACCGTTCAGTGCGCTCACCGTTCAGTGTTCTCACCGTTCAGTGTGCTCACAGCTCTGTACACTCACCGTTCAGTGTGCTCACCGCTCTGTGCGCTCACCGTTCAGTGTGCTCACCGCTCTGTGCGCTCACCGTTCAGTGTACTCACCGTTCAGTGTGCTCACCGTTCAGTGTACTCACCGCTGAGTCTACTCACCGTTCAGTGCGCTCACCGTTCAGTGTGCTCACCGTTCAGTGCGCTCACCGCTCTGTGCGCTCACCGTTCAGTGTGCTCACCGTTCAGTGCGCTCACCGCTCAGTGTGCTCACCTTTCAGTGCGCTCCCCGTTCAGTGCGCTCACCGTTCAGTGCGCTCACCGTTCAGTGCGCTCACCGTTCAGTGCGCTCACCGTTCAGTGCGCTCACCGTTCAGTGTGCTCACAGCTCTGTACACTCACCGTTCAGTGTGCTCACCGCTCTGTGAGCTCACCGTTCAGTGTACTCACCGTTCAGTGTGCTCACCGTTCAATGTACTCACCGCTGAGTCTACTCACCGTTCAGTGTACTCACCGCTCTGTACGCTCACCGTTCAGTGCGCTCACCGTTCAGTGTACTCACCGCTCACTATGCTCACCGTTCAGTGCGCTCACCGTTCAGTGCGCTCACCGTTCAGTGCGCTCACCGTTCAGTGCGCTCACCGCGCTGTGCGCTCACCGCTCTGTGCACTCACCGTTCAGTGCGCTCACCGCTCTGTGCGCTCACCGTTCAGTGCGCTCACCGTTCAGTGTGCTCACCGCTCAGTGTGCTCACCTTTCAGTGCGCTCACCGTTCAGTGCGCTCACCGTTCAGTGCGCTCACCGCTCAGTGCGCTCACCATTCAGTGCGCTCACCGCTCAGTGTGCTCACCGCTCAGTGTGCTCACCGCTCATTGTGCACAGTGTGCTCACCGTTCAGTGTGCTCACCGTTCAGTGTGCTCACCGTTCAGTGTGCTCACAGCTCTGTACACTCACCGTTCAGTGTGCTCACCGTTCAGTGTGCTCACCGTTCAGTGTGCTCACCGTTCAGTGTCCTCACAGCTCTGTATGCTCACCGTTCAGTGTGCTCACCGCTCAGTGTGCTCACCGCTCAGTGTGCTCACCGCTCAGTGTGCTCACCATTCAGTGTGCTCACCGTTCAGTGTGCTCACCGTTCAGTGTGCTCACCGTTCAGTGTTCTCACCGTTCAGTGTACTCACCGCTCACTATGCTCACCGTTCAGTGCGCTCACCGTTCAGTGTGCTCACCGTTCAGTGCGCTCACCGCTCTGTGCGCTCACCGTTCAGTGTGCTCACCGTTCAGTGCGCTCACCGCTCAGTGTGCTCACCTTTCAGTGTGCTCACCGTTCAGTCCGCTCACCGTTCAGTGCGCTCACCGCTCAGTGCGCTCACCGTTCAGTGCGCTCACCGTTCAGTGCGCTCACCGTTCAGTGTGCTCACCGTTCAGTGTGCTCACAGCTCTGTACACTCACCGCTCTGTGTGCTCACCGCTCAGTGCGCTCACCGTTCAGTGTGCTCACCGTTCAGTGCGCTCACCGTTCAGTGCGCTCACCGTTCAGTGCGCTCACCGTTCAGTGCGCTCACCGTTCAGTGCGCTCACCGCTCAGTCTGCTCACCGTTCAGTGTGCTCACCGTTCAGTGCGCTCACCTTTCAGTGTGCTCACCGTTCAGTCCGCTCACCGTTCAGTGCGCTCACCGCTCAGTGTGCTCACCTTTCAGTGTGCTCACCTTTCAGTGTGCTCACCGTTCAGTCCGCTCACCGCTCAGTGCGCTCACCGTTCAGTGAGCTCACCGTTCAGTGCGCTCACCGTTCAGTGCGCTCACCGTTCAGTGCGCTCACCGTTCAGTGTTCTCACCGTTCAGTGTGCTCACCGTTCAGTGTGCTCACAGCTCTGTACACTCACCGTTCAGTGTGCTCACCGCTCTGTGCGCTCACCGTTCAGTGTACTCACCGTTCAGTGTGCTCACCGTTCAGTGTACTCACCGCTGAGTCTACTCACCGTTCAGTGTACTCACTGTTCAGTGTACTCACCGCTCTGTACGCTCACCGTTCAGTGCGCTCACCGTTCAGTGTACTCACCGCTCACTATGCTCACCGTTCAGTGCGCTCACCGTTCAGTGTGCTCACCGTTCAGTGCGCTCACCGCTCAGTGCGCTCACCGTTCAGTGCGCTCACCGTTCAGTGCGCTCACCGTTCAGTGCGCTCACCGTTCAGTGTGCTCACAGCTCTGTACACTCACCGTTCAGTGTGCTCACCGCTCTGTGTGCTCACCGTTCAGTGTACTCACCGTTCAGTGTGCTCACCGTTCAATGTACTCACCGCTGAGTCTACTCACCGTTCAGTGTACTCACCGCTCTGTACGCTCACCGTTCAGTGCGCTCACCGTTCAGTGTACTCACCGCTCACTATGCTCACCGTTCAGTGCGCACACCGTTCAGTGCGCTCACCGTTCAGTGCGCTCACCGTTCAGTGTGCTCACCGCGCTGTGCGCTCACCGCTCTGTGCGCTCACCGTTCAGTGCGCTCACCGCTCTGTGCACTCACCGTTCAGTGCGCTCACCGCTCTGTGCGCTCACCGTTCAGTGCGCTCACCGTTCAGTGTGCTCACCGCTCAGTGTGCTCACCTTTCAGTGTGCTCACCATTCAGTGTGCTCACCGTTCAGTGCGCTCACCGTTCAGTCCGCTCACCGCTCAGTGCGCTCACCGTTCAGTGTGCTCACCGTTCAGTGTGCTCACCGTTCAGTGTGCTCACAGCTCTGTACACTCACCGTTCAGTGTGCTCA
Source organism: Heptranchias perlo (assembly GCF_035084215.1). Taxonomy (NCBI): domain Eukaryota; kingdom Metazoa; phylum Chordata; class Chondrichthyes; order Hexanchiformes; family Hexanchidae; genus Heptranchias; species Heptranchias perlo. Next base: position 269,490 of record NC_090348.1, read on the forward strand.
CCGTTCAGTGTGCTCACCGTTCAGTGTGCTCACAGCTCTGTACACTCACCGCTCTGTGTGCTCACCGCTCAGTGTGCTCACCATTCAGTGTGCTCACCGTTCAGTGTACTCACCGTTCAGTGTGCTCACAGCTCTGTACACTCACCGCTCTGTGTGCTCACCGCTCAGTGTGCTCACCTTTCAGTGTGCTCACCTTTCAGTGTGCTCACCTTTCAGTGTGCTCACCGTTCAGTCCGCTCACCGCTCAGTGCGCTCACCGTTCAGTGAGCTCACCGTTCAGTGAGCTCACCGTTCAGTGCGCTCACCGTTCAGTGTGCTCACAGCTCTGTACACTCACCGTTCAGTGTGCTCACCGCTCTGTGCGCTCACCGTTCAGTGTACTCACCGTTCAGTGTGCTCACCGTTCAGTGTACTCACCGCTCACTATGCTCACCGTTCAGTGCGCTCACCGTTCAGTGCCCTCACCGTTCAGTGTGCTCACCGCGCTGTGCGCTCACCGCTCTGTGCACTCACCGTTCAGTGCGCTCACCGCTCTGTGCACTCACCGTTCAGTGCGCTCACCGCTCTGTGCGCTCACCGTTCAGTGCGCTCACCGTTCAGTGTGCTCACCGCTCAGTGTGCTCACCGTTCAGTGCGCTCACCGTTCAGTGCGCTCACCGTTCAGTGCGCTCACCGTTCAGTGTTCTCACCGTTCAGTGTGCTCACCGTTCAGTGTGCTCACAGCTCTGTACACTCACCGTTCAGTGTGCTCACCGCTCTGTGCGCTCACCGTTCAGTGTACTCACCGTTCAGTGTGCTCACCGTTCAGTGTACTCACCGCTGAGTCTACTCACCGTTCAGTGTGCTCACCGTTCAGTGTGCTCACCGTTCAGTCCGCTCACCGTTCAGTGCGCTCACCGTTCAGTGCGCTCACCGTTCAGTGTTCTCACCGTTCAGTGTGCTCACCGTTCAGTGTGCTCACAGCTCTGTACACTCACCGTTCAGTGTGCTCACCGCTCTGTGCGCTCACCGTTCAGTGTACTCACCGTTCAGTGTGCTCACCGTTCAGTGTACTCACCGTTCAGTGTACTCACCGTTCAGTGTGCTCACCTTTCAGTGTGCTCACCGTTCAGTCCGCTCACCGCTCAGTGCGCTCACCGTTCAGTGAGCTCACCGTTCAGTGAGCTCACCGTTCAGTGCGCTCACCGTTCAGTGTGCTCACAGCTCTGTACACTCACCGTTCAGTGTGCTCACCGCTCTGTGCGCTCACCGTTCAGTGTACTCACCGTTCAGTGTGCTCACCGTTCAGTGTACTCACCGCTGAGTCTACTCACCGTTCAGTGTACTCACCGTTCAGTGTACTCACCGCTCTGTACGCTCACCGTTCAGTGCGCTCACCGTTCAGTGTACTCACCGCTCACTATGCTCACCGTTCAGTGCGCTCACCGTTCAGTGTGCTCACCGTTCAGTGCGCTCACCGCTCTGTGCGCTCACCGTTCAGTGTGCTCACCGTTCAGTGCGCTCACCGCTCAGTGTGCTCACCTTTCAGTGTGCTCACCGTTCAGTCCGCTCACCGTTCAGTGCGCTCACCGCTCAGTGCGCTCACCGTTCAGTGCGCTCACCGTTCAGTGCGCTCACCGTTCAGTGTGCTCACAGCTCTGTACACTCACCGTTCAGTGTGCTCACCGCTCTGTGCGCTCACCGTTCAGTGTACTCACCGTTCAGTGTGCTCACCGTTCAGTGTACTCACCGCTCACTATGCTCACCGTTCAGTGCGCTCACCGTTCAGTGCCCTCACCGTTCAGTGTGCTCACCGCGCTGTGCGCTCACCGCTCTGTGCACTCACCGTTCAGTGCGCTCACCGCTCTGTGCACTCACCGTTCAGTGCGCTCACCGCTCTGTGCGCTCACCGTTCAGTGCGCTCACCGTTCAGTGTGCTCACCGCTCAGTGTGCTCACCGTTCAGTGCGCTCACCGTTCAGTGCGCTCACCGTTCAGTGCGCTCACCGTTCAGTGTTCTCACCGTTCAGTGTGCTCACCGTTCAGTGTGCTCACAGCTCTGTACACTCACCGTTCAGTGTGCTCACCGCTCTGTGCGCTCACCGTTCAGTGTACTCACCGTTCAGTGTGCTCACCGTTCAGTGTACTCACCGCTGAGTCTACTCACCGTTCAGTGTGCTCACCGTTCAGTGTGCTCACCGTTCAGTCCGCTCACCGTTCAGTGCGCTCACCGTTCAGTGCGCTCACCGTTCAGTGTTCTCACCGTTCAGTGTGCTCACCGTTCAGTGTGCTCACAGCTCTGTACACTCACCGTTCAGTGTGCTCACCGCTCTGTGCGCTCACCGTTCAGTGTACTCACCGTTCAGTGTGCTCACCGTTCAGTGTACTCACCGTTCAGTGTGCTCACCGTTCAGTGTGCTCACCGTTCAGTGTGCTCACCGTTCAGTCCGCTCACCGTTCAGTGCGCTCACCGCTCAGTGTGCTCACCTTTCAGTGTGCTCACCTTTCAGTGTGCTCACCGTTCAGTCCGCTCACCGCTCAGTGCGCTCACCGTTCAGTGAGCTCACCGTTCAGTGCGCTCACCGTTCAGTGCGCTCACCGTTCAGTGCGCTCACCGTTCAGTGTTCTCACCGTTCAGTGTGCTCACCGTTCAGTGTGCTCACAGCTCTGTACACTCACCGTTCAGTGTGCTCACCGCTCTGTGCGCTCACCGTTCAGTGTACTCACCGTTCAGTGTGCTCACCGTTCAGTGTACTCACCGCTGAGTCTACTCACCGTTCAGTGTACTCACTGTTCAGTGTACTCACCGCTCTGTACGCTCACCGTTCAGTGCGCTCACCGTTCAGTGTACTCACCGCTCACTATGCTCACCGTTCAGTGCGCTCACCGTTCAGTGTGCTCACCGTTCAGTGCGCTCACCGCTCTGTGCGCTCACCGTTCAGTGTGCTCACCGTTCAGTGCGCTCACCGCTCAGTGTGCTCACCTTTCAGTGTGCTCACCTTTCAGTCCGCTCACCGTTCAGTGCGCTCACCGCTCAGTGCGCTCACCGTTCAGTGCGCTCACCGTTCAGTGCGCTCACCGTTCAGTGCGCTCACCGTTCAGTGCGCTCACCGTTCAGTGTGCTCACAGCTCTGTACACTCACCGTTCTGTGTGCTCACCGCTCTGTGTGCTCACCGTTCAGTGTACTCACCGTTCAGTGTGCTCACCGTTCAATGTACTCACCGCTGAGTCTACTCACCGTTCAGTGTACTCACCGCTCTGTACGCTCACCGTTCAGTGCGCTCACCGTTCAGTGTACTCACCGCTCACTATGCTCACCGTTCAGTGCGCACACCGTTCAGTGTGCTCACCGCGCTGTGCGCTCACCGCTCTGTGCGCTCACCGTTCAGTGCGCTCACCGCTCTGTGCACTCACCGTTCAGTGCGCTCACCGCTCTGTGCGCTCACCGTTCAGTGCGCTCACCGTTCAGTGTGCTCACCGCTCAGTGTGCTCACCTTTCAGTGTGCTCACCATTCAGTGTGCTCACCGTTCAGTGCGCTCACCGTTCAGTCCGCTCACCGCTCAGTGCGCTCACCGTTCAGTGTGCTCACCGTTCAGTGTGCTCACCGTTCAGTGTGCTCACAGCTCTGTACACTCACCGTTCAGTGTGCTCACCGTTCAGTGTGCTCACCGTTCAGTGTGCTCACAGCTCTGTACACTCACCGCTCTGTGTGCTCACCGCTCAGTGTGCTCACCATTCAGTGTGCTCACCGTTCAGTGTACTCACCGTTCAGTGTGCTCACAGCTCTGTACACTCACCGCTCTGTGTGCTCACCGCTCAGTGTGCTCACCTTTCAGTGTGCTCACCTTTCAGTGTGCTCACCTTTCAGTGTGCTCACCGTTCAGTCCGCTCACCGCTCAGTGCGCTCACCGTTCAGTGAGCTCACCGTTCAGTGAGCTCACCGTTCAGTGCGCTCACCGTTCAGTGTGCTCACAGCTCTGTACACTCACCGTTCAGTGTGCTCACCGCTCTGTGCGCTCACCGTTCAGTGTACTCACCGTTCAGTGTGCTCACCGTTCAGTGTACTCACCGCTGAGTCTACTCACCGTTCAGTGTACTCACCGTTCAGTGTACTCACCGCTCTGTACGCTCACCGTTCAGTGCGCTCACCGTTCAGTGTACTCACCGCTCACTATGCTCACCGTTCAGTGCGCTCACCGTTCAGTGTGCTCACCGTTCAGTGCGCTCACCGCTCTGTGCGCTCACCGTTCAGTGTGCTCACCGTTCAGTGCGCTCACCGCTCAGTATGCTCACCTTTCAGTGTGCTCACCGTTCAGTCCGCTCACCGTTCAGTGCGCTCACCGCTCAGTGCGCTCACCGTTCAGTGCGCTCACCGTTCAGTGCGCTCACCGTTCAGTGCGCTCACCGTTCAGTGCGCTCACCGTTCAGTGCGCTCACCGTTCAGTGCGCTCACCGTTCAGTCCGCTCACCGTTCAGTGCGCTCACCGCTCAGTGCGCTCACCGTTCAGTGCGCTCACCGTTCAGTGTGCTCACCGTTCAGTGTGCTCACAGCTCTGTACACTCACCGTTCAGTGTGCTCACCGCTCTGTGCGCTCACCGTTCAGTGTACTCACCGTTCAGTGTGCTCACCGCTCACTATGCTCACCGTTCAGTGCGCTCACCGTTCAGTGCGCTCACCGTTCAGTGTGCTCACCGCGCTGTGCGCTCACCGCTCTGTGCACTCACCGTTCAGTGCGCTCACGGCTCTGTGCACTCACCGTTCAGTGCGCTCACCGCTCTGTGCGCTCACCGTTCAGTGCGCTCACCGTTCAGTGTGCTCACCGCTCAGTGTGCTCACCTTTCAGTGTGCTCACCATTCAGTGTGCTCACCGTTCAGTGCGCTCACCGTTCAGTCCGCTCACCGTTCAGTGTGCTCACCGTTCAGTGTGCTCACCGCTCAGTGTGCTCACCGCTCAGTGTGCTCACAGCTCTGTACGCTCACCGTTCAGTGTGCTCACAGCTCTGTACACTCACCGTTCAGTGTACTCACCGTTCACTGCGCTCACCGTTTATTTTACTCACCGTTCAGTGTACTCACCGTTCAGTGTACTCACCGTTCAGTGTGCTCACCGTTCAGTGTGCTCACCGTTCAGTGCGCTCACCGCTCCGTGTACTCACCGTTCAGTGCGCTCACCGTTCAGTGCGCTCACCGCTCAGTGCGCTCACCATTCAGTGCGCTCACCGCTCAGTGTGCTCACCGTTCAGTGTGCTCACCGCTCAGTGTGCTCACCGCTCAGTGTGCTCACCGCTCATTGTGCACAGTGTGCTCACCGTTCAGTGTGCTCACCGTTCAGTGTGCTCACCGTTCAGTGTGCTCACAGCTCTGTACACTCACCGTTCAGTGTGCTCACCGTTCAGTGTGCTCACCGTTCAGTGTGCTCACCGTTCAGTGTGCTCACCGTTCAGTGTGCTCACAGCTCTGTATGCTCACCGTTCAGTGTGCTCACCGCTCAGTGTGCTCACCGCTCAGTGTGCTCACCGCTCAGTGTGCTCACCATTCAGTGTGCTCACCATTCAGTGTGCTCACCGTTCAGTGCGCTCACCGTTCAGTGCGCTCACCATTCAGTGCGTTCACCGCTCAGTGCGCTCACCGTTCAGTGCGCTCACCGTTCAGTGCGCTCACCGTTCAGTGCGCTCACAGCTCTGTGTGCTCACCGTTCAGTGTACTCACCGTTCAGTGTGCTCACAGCTCTGTGTGCTCACCGTTCAGTGTGCTCACCGTTCAGTGTGCTCACCGTTCAGTGTGCTCACCGTTCAGTGTGCTCACCGTTCAGTGTGCTCACCGTTCAGTGCGCTCACCCTTCAGTGCGCTCACCGCTCAGTGTGCTCACCGTTCAGTGCGCTCACCATTCCGTGTGCTCACCATTCTGTATGCTCGCCGTTTAGTGTACTCACCGCTCTGTACGCTCACCGTTCAGTGTGCTCACCGTTCAGTGCGCTCACCGCTCAGTGCGCTCACCGCTCAGTGCGCTCACCGCTCAGTGTGCTCACCGCTCAGTGTGCTCACCGCTCAGTGTGCTCACCGCTCAGTGTGCTCACCGCTCATTGTGCTCAGTGTGCTCACCGTTCAGTGTGCTCACCGTTCAGTGTGCTCACCGTTCAGTGTGCTCACCGTTCAGTGTACTCACCGTTCAGTGTACTCACCGTTCAGTGTACTCACAGCTCTGTCCGCTCACCATTCAGCGTACTCACCGTTCAGTGTGCTCACAGCTCTGTACGCTCACCGTTCAGTGTGCTCACTGTTCAGTGTACTCACCGTTCAGTGTACTCACCGTTCAGTGTGCTCACCGTTCAGTGTGCTCACCGTTCAGTGTGCTCACCGTTCAGTGTGCTCACCGTTCACTGTGCTCACCATTCAGTGTGCTCACAGCTCTGTGCGCTCACCGCTCTGTGTACTCACCGTTCAGTGTGCTCACAGCTCTGTGCGCTCACCGTTCAGTGTGCTCACAGCTCTGTGCGCTCACCGTTCAGTGTGCTCACAGCTCTGTGCGCTCACCGTTCAGTGTGCTCACAGCTCTGTGCGCTCACCGTTCAGTGTGCTCACCGTTCAGTGTACTCACCGTTCAGTGTGCTCACCGTTCAGTGTGCTCACCGTTCAGTGCGCTCACCGCTCTGTGCGCTCACCGTTCAGTGCGCTCACCTTTCAGTGCGCTCACCTTTCAGTGCGCTCACCGTTCAGTGCGCTCACCGTTCAGTGCGCTCACCGTTCAGTGCGCTCACCCTTCAGTGTGCTCACCGCTCAGTGTGCTCACCGTTCAGTGCGCTCACCATTCCGTGTGCTCACCATTCAGTGTGCTCACCGTTTAGTGTACTCACCGCTCTGTACGCTCACCGTTCAGTGTGCTCACCGTTCAGTGCGCTCACCGTTCAGTGCGCTCACCGCTCAGTGTGCTCACCGCTCAGTGTGCTCACCGCTCAGTGTGCTCACCGCTCAGTGTACTCACCGTTCAGTGTGCTCACCGCTCATTGTGCTCAGTGTGCTCACCGTTCAGTGTGCTCACCGTTCAGTGTGCTCACCGTTCAGTGTGCTCACCGTTCAGTGTGCTCACCGTTCAGTGTGCTCACCGTTCAGTGTACTCACCGTTCAGTGTGCTCACCGTTCAGTGTACTCACCGTTCAGTGTACTCACAGCTCTGTCCGCTCACCATTCAGCGTACTCACCGTTCAGTGTGCTCACAGCTCTGTACGCTCACCGTTCAGTGTGCTCACTGTTCAGTGTACTCACCGTTCAGTGTGCTCACCGTTCACTGTGCTCACCATTCAGTGTGCTCACAGCTCTGTGCACTCACCGCTCTGTGTGCTCACCGTTCAGTGTGCTCACAGCTCTGTGCGCTCACCGTTCAGTGTGCTCACAGCTCTGTGCGCTCACCGTTCAGTGTGCTCACAGCTCTGTGCGCTCACCGTTCAGTGTGCTCACAGCTCTGTGCGCTCACCGTTCAGTGCGCTCACCGTTCAGTGTACTCACCGTTCAGTGTGCTCACCGTTCAGTGTGCTCACCGTTCAGTGCGCTCACCGTTCAGTGCGCTCACCGCTCTGTGCGCTCACCGTTCAGTGTGCTCACCGTTCAGTGTGCTCACCGTTCAGTGTGCTCACCGTTCAGTGCGCTCACCGCTCTGTGCGCTCACCGTTCAGTGCGCTCACCTTTCAGTGCGCTCACCGTTCAGTGCGCTCACCGTTCAGTGCGCTCACCGTTCAGTGCGCTCACCGTTCAGTGCGCTCACCCTTCAGTGTGCTCACCGCTCAGTGTGCTCACCGTTCAGTGCGCTCACCATTCCGTGTGCTCACCATTCAGTGTGCTCACCGTTTAGTGTACTCACCGCTCTGTACGCTCACCGTTCAGTGTGCTCACCGTTCAGTGCGCTCACCGCTCAGTGCGCTCACCGCTCAGTGTGCTCACCGCTCAGTGTACTCACCGTTCAGTGTGCTCACCGCTCATTGTGCTCAGTGTGCTCACCGTTCAGTGCGCTCACCGTTCAGTCCGCTCACCGCTCAGTGTGCTCACCGTTCAGTGTGCTCACCGTTCAGTGTGCTCACCGTTCAGTGTGCTCACCGTTCAGTGTGCTCACCGTTCAGTGTGCTCACCGTTCAGTGTGCTCACAGCTCTGTACACTCACCGCTCAGTGTGCTCACCGCTCAGTGTGCTCACCATTCAGTGTGCTCACCGTTCAGTGTACTCACCGTTCAGTGTGCTCACCGCTGTGTACGCTCACCGTTCAGTGTGCTCACAGCTCTGTACGCTCACCGTTCAGTGTGCTCACAGCTCTGTACACTCACCGTTCAGTGTACTCACCGTTCACTGCGCTCACCGTTTATTTTACTCACCGTTCAGTGTACTCACCGTTCAGTGTACTCACCGTTCAGTGTGCTCACCGTTCAGTGCGCTCACCGCTCCGTGTACTCACCGTTCAGTGCGCTCACCGTTCAGTGCGCTCACCGCTCAGTGCGCTCACCATTCAGTGCGCTCACCGCTCAGTGTGCTCACCGTTCAGTGTGCTCACCGTTCAGTGTGCTCACCGCTCAGTGTGCTCACCGCTCAGTGTGCTCACCGCTCATTGTGCACAGTGTGCTCACCGTTCAGTGTGCTCACCGTTCAGTGTGCTCACCGTTCAGTGTGCTCACAGCTCTGTACACTCACCGTTCAGTGTGCTCACCGTTCAGTGTGCTCACCGTTCAGTGTGCTCACCGTTCAGTGTGCTCACAGCTCTGTATGCTCACCGTTCAGTGTGCTCACCGCTCAGTGTGCTCACCGCTCAGTGTGCTCACCGCTCAGTGTGCTCACCATTCAGTGTGCTCACCATTCAGTGTGCTCACCGTTCAGTGCGCTCACCGTTCAGTGCGCTCACCATTCAGTGCGTTCACCGCTCAGTGCGCTCACCGTTCAGTGCGCTCACCGTTCAGTGCGCTCACCGTTCAGTGCGCTCACAGCTCTGTGTGCTCACCGTTCAGTGTACTCACCGTTCAGTGTGCTCACAGCTCTGTGTGCTCACCGTTCAGTGTGCTCACCGTTCAGTGTGCTCACCGTTCAGTGTGCTCACCGTTCAGTGTGCTCACCGTTCAGTGTGCTCACCGTTCAGTGTGCTCACCGTTCAGTGCGCTCACCCTTCAGTGTGCTCACCGCTCAGTGTGCTCACCGTTCAGTGCGCTCACCATTCCGTGTGCTCACCATTCTGTATGCTCACCGTTTAGTGTACTCACCGCTCTGTACGCTCACCGTTCAGTGTGCTCACCGCTCAGTGTGCTCACCGCTCAGTGTGCTCACCGCTCAGTGTGCTCACCGCTCAGTGTGCTCACCGCTCATTGTGCTCAGTGTGCTCACCGTTCAGTGTGCTCACCGTTCAGTGTGCTCACCGTTCAGTGTGCTCACCGTTCAGTGTACTCACCGTTCAGTGTACTCACCGTTCAGTGTACTCACCGTTCAGTGTACTCACAGCTCTGTCCGCTCACCATTCAGCGTACTCACCGTTCAGTGTGCTCACAGCTCTGTACGCTCACCGTTCAGTGTGCTCACTGTTCAGTGTACTCACCGTTCAGTGTACTCACCGTTCAGTGTGCTCACCGTTCAGTGTGCTCACCGTTCAGTGTGCTCACCGTTCAGTGTGCTCACCGTTCACTGTGCTCACCATTCAGTGTGCTCACAGCTCTGTGCGCTCACCGCTCTGTGTACTCACCGTTCAGTGTGCTCACAGCTCTGTGCGCTCACCGTTCAGTGTGCTCACAGCTCTGTGCGCTCACCGTTCAGTGTGCTCACAGCTCTGTGCGCTCACCGTTCAGTGTGCTCACAGCTCTGTGCGCTCACCGTTCAGTGTGCTCACCGTTCAGTGTACTCACCGTTCAGTGTGCTCACCGTTCAGTGTGCTCACCGTTCAGTGCGCTCACCGCTCTGTGCGCTCACCGTTCAGTGCGCTCACCTTTCAGTGCGCTCACCTTTCAGTGCGCTCACCGTTCAGTGCGCTCACCGTTCAGTGCGCTCACCGTTCAGTGCGCTCACCTTTCAGTGCGCTCACCGTTCAGTGCGCTCACCGTTCAGTGTGCTCACCGTTCAGTGCGCTCACCATTCCGTGTGCTCACCATTCAGTGTGCTCACCGTTTAGTGTACTCACCGCTCTGTACGCTCACCGTTCAGTGTGCTCACCGTTCAGTGCGCTCACCGTTCAGTGCGCTCACCGTTCAGTGCGCTCACCGCTCAGTGTGCTCACCGCTCAGTGTGCTCACCGCTCAGTGTACTCACCGTTCAGTGTGCTCACCGCTCATTGTGCTCAGTGTGCTCACCGTTCAGTGTGCTCACCGTTCAGTGTGCTCACCGTTCAGTGTGCTCACCGTTCAGTGTGCTCACCGTTCAGTGTGCTCACCGTTCAGTGTACTCACCGTTCAGTGTGCTCACCGTTCAGTGTGCTCACCGTTCAGTGTACTCACCGTTCAGTGTACTCACAGCTCTGTCCGCTCACCATTCAGCGTACTCACCGTTCAGTGTGCTCACAGCTCTGTACGCTCACCGTTCAGTGTGCTCACTGTTCAGTGTACTCACCGTTCAGTGTGCTCACCGTTCACTGTGCTCACCATTCAGTGTGCTCACAGCTCTGTGCACTCACCGCTCTGTGTGCTCACCGTTCAGTGTGCTCACAGCTCTGTGCGCTCACCGTTCAGTGTGCTCACAGCTCTGTGCGCTCACCGTTCAGTGTGCTCACAGCTCTGTGCGCTCACCGTTCAGTGTGCTCACAGCTCTGTGCGCTCACCGTTCAGTGCGCTCACCGTTCAGTGTACTCACCGTTCAGTGTGCTCACCGTTCAGTGTGCTCACCGTTCAGTGCGCTCACCGTTCAGTGCGCTCACCGCTCTGTGCGCTCACCGTTCAGTGTGCTCACCGTTCAGTGTACTCACCGTTCAGTGTGCTCACCGTTCAGTGTGCTCACCGTTCAGTGCGCTCACCGCTCTGTGCGCTCACCGTTCAGTGCGCTCACCGTTCAGTGCGCTCACCTTTCAGTGCGCTCACCGTTCAGTGCGCTCACCGTTCAGTGCGCTCACCGTTCAGTGCGCTCACCGTTCAGTGCGCTCACCCTTCAGTGTGCTCACCGCTCAGTGTGCTCACCGTTCAGTGCGCTCACCATTCCGTGTGCTCACCATTCAGTGTGCTCACCGTTTAGTGTACTCACCGCTCTGTACGCTCACCGTTCAGTGTGCTCACCGTTCAGTGCGCTCACCGCTCAGTGTGCTCACCGCTCAGTGTGCTCACCGCTCAGTGTGCTCACCGCTCAGTGTACTCACCGTTCAGTGTGCTCACCGCTCATTGTGCTCAGTGTGCTCACCGTTCAGTGTGCTCACCGTTCAGTGTGCTCACCGTTCAGTGTGCTCACCGTTCAGTGTACTCACCGTTCAGTGTACTCACCGTTCAGTGTACTCACAGCTCTGTCCGCTCACCATTCAGCGTACTCACCGTTCAGTGTGCTCACAGCTCTGTACGCTCACCGTTCAGTGTGCTCACTGTTCAGTGTACTCACCGTTCAGTGTGCTCACCGTTCACTGTGCTCACCATTCAGTGTGCTCACAGCTCTGTGCACTCACCGCTCTGTGTGCTCACCGTTCAGTGTGCTCACAGCTCTGTGCGCTCACCGTTCAGTGTGCTCACAGCTCTGTGCGCTCACCGTTCAGTGTGCTCACAGCTCTGTGCGCTCACCGTTCAGTGTGCTCACAGCTCTGTGCGCTCACCGTTCAGTGCGCTCACCGTTCAGTGTGCTCACCGTTCAGTGTGCTCACCGTTCAGTGTGCTCACCGCTCTGTGTGCTCACCGCTCTGTGCGCTCACCGTTCAGTGCGCTCACCGTTCAGTGCGCTCACCGTTCAGTGCGCTCACCGTTCAGTGCGCTCACCGCTCTGTGCGCTCACCGTTCAGTGCGCTCACCGTTCAGTGCGCTCACCGTTCAGTGTGCTCACAGCTCTGTACACTCACCGTTCAGTGCGCTCACCGTTCAGTGCGCTCACCGCTCAGTGTGCTCACTTTTAAGGAGGAGAATGAATGAGCCCAACCCCACTCTTGCCAATCAGTGACGCAGAGCTCCAGAAATGGCCAGCCCATTGTATTCTGAATGATTATCAAGACTTTCTTGCAAATATGACTATGTGTCCTTGAAGTAACTTTGACCTTTGTTTGATTGTATAAAATGGGTAATAGTGAATCATCAGCCCCGTTTACATCTCTCCCCATTTTTATTTCCACTGACTTCAATGTAAAACTGGCTGCTGACTCACTATCACCTGGTTTACACTATCGCACTGAGTCAAATTCTACCCCCTCGTGTAAAATCAGAACGGTTTGTGCTATCGATACAGGTGTCCCTACTTACCATCGAATGTGGTTCCATTTATTTCACTTTTAGGTAAAATGTTGAATTTTTACTAGCTTTTGTGGTCACATCTGTCCCTTGATCAGGAGTGGAGCCAGTTCTTGTGATGTTTAATCGGCGGCTGCTCTGCCTGCTGAGTTTGGGCTGAGCTTGTTTTTGTTCTGGGTTTGGCAGCTCCAAGGAGAAGGTAGCACTTCCCAGGAGGGGTGAAGCAGCACTCCCGACTCTCTGCCGGCAAATTACACTTTGGGCAAGAGGGAAACAGGCGATATTGATTCAGCTGCCCATTATACATCTCTCCCATTTTCATTAAGTCAGTGGAGATAAAAATAGGGAAAGGTGTATAACGGGTGGCTGAATGGATTGCTCCCGTTTTACACTGTCACCCAAAGTGACATTTGCCCCAACTTGTCTCTTGTTGATTAATTTGTAGCGAGACATCGCTGAACAGTCTGAACCTCAATCTCTCCAACTGAGAGTGTGCGTGAGGGCACTTTGTATACAAAGGGAACAGCGAATAATAAAGTGTTTGAGTTTGTAATTATAACACAGTAATGTTGGTACATGTTATAAATACTAGCCCATCTCCCGTGATGTTGCACAGGGGGCGTCCAGACCAAGACAGGTCGTCGGGTGAAGTGGGGTTGCAGAGTGGGGATAATTGAACCAGGTTGTGTATACGTAATTCAGTCCCCATTTTAAAGTCATATGTTCTGTCCTTCTGTCCTACAAAAGTAAGGAAGTCATGATGAACCTTTATAAAACACTGGTTCGGCCACAACTGGAGTATTGTGTCCAGTTCTGGGCACCGCACTTTAGGAAGGATGTGAAGGCCTTAGAGAGGGTGCAGAAGAGATTTACTAGAATGATTCCAGGGACGATGGACTTCAGTTACGTGGATAGACTGGAGAAACTGGGGTTATTCTCCTTGGTACAGAGACGGTTGCGAGGAGATTTGATCGAGGTGTTCAAAATCATGAAGGGTCTAGACAGAGTAGATAGAGAGAAACTGTTCCCATTGGTGGAAGGGTCAAGAACCAGAGGACGTAGATTTAAGGTGATTGGAAAAAGAACCAAAGGTGACATGAGGAAAAACTTTTTTACACAGCGAGTGGTTATGATCTGGAATGCACTGCCCGAGGGGGTGGTGGAGGCAGATTCAATCATGGCCTTCAAAAGGGAACTGGATAAGTACTGGAAAGGAAAAAATTTGCAGGGCTACTGGGATAGGGCGGGGGAGTGGGACTTGCTGGATTGCTCTTGCATAGAGCTGGCATGGACTCGATGGGCCGAATGGCCTCCTTCCTTGCTGTAACCTTTCTATGATTCCATTCCAATTTGATTTTGACTTAGATTCAGTCATGGTTCAGTGGGTAGCACTCTCACATCCGAGTCAGAAGATCATGGGTTCAAGCCCACTCCAGAGGTTTGAACACAAAATCTAGGCTGACGCTTCAGTGCAGTACTGAGGGAGTGCTGCATTGGCGGAGGTGCCACCTTTCAGTGAGATGTTAAACAGAGATCTGAAATTAGAAAATATCCTGCTTGATGAGGGAATTAAAAGATCCCATGGCACTATTTCGAAGTAGAGCAAGGGAGTTCTCCCCGCTAATGTTTATCCTTCAACCAACATCACTAAAACAGATTATTTGGTCATTATCACGTTGCTGTTTGTGGGATCTTGCTGTGCGCAAATTGGCTGCCACATTTCCTACATTACAACAGTGACTACACTTCAAAAAAAATTACTTCATGGCTGTAAAGCACTTTGGGACCTCCTGAGAGTGTAAAAGGTGCTAAATAAATGCAAGCCTTTTTCTCATTTTGTATTATCATTTATAGTTAAATAGCAGTTTGGGAAGCAGAAGAGTAGAGATTGTTGGAGTGTCGGAGTTTCTCTGCAATACAAACTGAGGAACCGGGAGATGCAAAATATAGGCACTATAACACCACCACAGGTGGAAGGATGTAATTACAGCGTGACAACTATACATTGGCAGTTTCCATTATAAATGTTGACATAGGAATTTATAATGGAAAAAGTTGACACAGGAAGTAAAGGTTTGTTGACAGGAACTGCAAGCAGACACATGACTTTTAATATATTATATAGGTAGTTCCTCAGAAATAAGCACTTTAGGCCAATACTTAGATTTTATTTAGCTACTGTTTTGTGCTGATAATATCAAACCTTCAAACAAAATGCTAATTTAACAGCATAGTCAACCTGTTTACAGAACATGCAACCTGTTCACTGCACATGTGCACCATATGCAAGCAGGAAGTTTAAAAGAAAGGAAAATGTTTTGATGTTTAAATTAAGACTTTTGAATTTCTGACCACAAGGAGTTGTAAAATGGTATTTATATTTATATTACGAAGACATTTGGTGCACTACACTGCGATCTCACTGAACTGTGACAATGCAGCAAGTTCGATGTTTTTAAAGAAGTGTTGAAAAGCTTCTCATTTCCCTATCTGGTGTAAATAGGGGACCGAAGGTTTAATGAAATCACTATCTGTTGCTGCCCATAATCTCATCTGCAAGATTGCTTTCAGGCTCTTTGGACTGAATGTAATTGTCCTAACTCAGTGTTATTAAGCAGGAGTACAGTGTACCAGCAGTTTCATTCCCTCAACTCTCACATCAATCTGCACCAGATAGGGTGACAGAGAGTCCAGGCAGCAGCTTCACCTGAATCCAGAAACTTTGCCTGAATTTAGCACAAGTTAGTGGTTATTTTGCTTCAGTGTTGTAGGATATTTAAATGTAGAGCTACTACTGAAATCAGTGCTTTTACAATACTGGAGGCCTACTGTCCAGTTCCATTTTCACACAACCAGCCTACATTAAGATCGAGGCATTTACATCAGGTTACAGAAATTAAAAAGAAACTCATTATGTCACTGGGTCCTCCATCTTCAGTTTTCTACCACAGATAAACAGAGTTGGCAACTCCCACTCAACTCATTCCACATAGAGCAGAACTGTAAGCCTGGCCCTTTCTGATCGATTAATAGTGTCCTGTGTGGCTGGGGTTGGGGAGGCTGGTAACTTTTCTCTCAGATGAACTCTACTTATTTCAAAAGGCCGTTGGACAAACCCCATTTAAATAGAGTACAACACAACACAAATTGTCAGGGCTTTTCATCGAATCATACAGCTCAGACGCAGGCCATTTGGCCCATCGTGCCTGTGCTGGCTCTTTGAAAGAGCTATCCAATTAGTCCCACTCCCCTGCTCTTTCCTCATAGCCCTGCGAATTTTTCTCCTTCAAGTATTTATCCAATTCCCTTATGAAAGTTAATATTGAATCTGCTTCCACCGCCCTTTCAGGCAGCGCATTCCAGATCATTACAACTCACTGCTTTATCCTTAATAAAATAAGCAATGAATGAATTGCAGCCCTATCTGTAAAGAAATACATAGATAGTACAAAACGTGTGTTTAACTATCGGGGCAGGAAGGCAAGGGGCAGCAGAACAGTAGAGGGGGACTGATGGCTGTCCTTTGTCTTTCAGAATGGAGTCGTTCACAGAGACCTGAAATTAGAAAACATCCTGCTTGATGAAAATTATAACATCAAGGTACCATTTACTCTACAAACAACAAAAAGATACAGTTTATTTTACTGGCACTATTGAACTGCTTTCAAAATGTCTACACCAGAATATAATCTCAGCCTGTTTGAATTGTTGAAAACAATGCATTGGATCATTGATTTCTGTAATTCCCTTCCACCTTCTCCAGAATCCTTTCTGTACTTATAGTATAGAATGAAGGAAATGTACAGGGTGCCCACTCTTACAACTGATGTAGTACTGAAGCGGACAGACCTAAGCCAGTTTGATTCCTGGTTGGTGTTGGATTAACTGATCTCAGCCAGGGCTGCACTCGGGTGTTAGAGTGGGGAGGTCACAGTGGGTTACATGTCTTGTGCCTGTTCCAGTGACTGCTGCTGACAGTGAACGTGTGGGCCATTGGGCTGGACACCCGCCACCATCAAAACAGCTGATGACATTCCGTCTCCAGGCTCATAGATGGACACTTAGGGCAAGGCCTGTGGAACTGCCTGCCAGAGAGATCACACCTTCAGGAGAGGAGGGCAGAAAGGGAGATGTGACATCAACACATAATCCATAAAATGTGCATCAGTTGTGATTTACTTTGTCATTTTATACTGCTCTTTTGGGGCCATTGTTATGCAAAGGTATTCATCAAGGCACTTCCATAAATATGGTACAGTGCCCCAGTGCGGTGCATCTCCACAGTGCCCCAGTGTGGTGCATCTCCGCCGTGCCCCAGTGCGGTGCATCTCCGCAGTGCCCCAGTGCGGTGCATCTCCGCAGTGCCCCAGTGCGGTGCATCTCCGCAGTGCCCCAGTGCGGTGCATCTCCGCAGTGCCCCAGTGCGGTGCATCTCCGCAGTGCCCCAGTGCGGTGCATCTCCGCAGTGCCCCAGTGCGGTGCATCTCTTCAGTGCCCCAGTGCGGTGCATCTCCGCAGTGCCCCAGTGTGGTGCATCTCCGCCGTGCCCCAGTGTGGTGCATCTCCACAGTGCCCCAGTGCGGTGCATCTCCGCCGTGCCCCAGTGCGGTGCATCTCCGCAGTGCCCCAGTGCGGTGCATCTCCGCCGTGCCCCAGTGCGGTGCATCTCCGCCGTGCCCCAGTGTGGTGCATCTCCGCAGTGCCCCAGTGTGGTTCATCTCCACAGTGCCCCAGTGTGGTGCATCTCCGCAGTGCCCCAGTGTGGTTCATCTCCACAGTGCCCCAGTGTGGTGCATCTCCGCAGTGCCCCAGTGCGGTGCATCTCCGCCGTGCCCCAGTGCGGTGCATCTCCGCAGTGCCCCAGTGCGGTGCATCTCCTCAGTGCCCCAGTGCGGTGCATCTCTGCAGTGCCCCAGTGCAGTGCATCTCTGCAGTGCCCCAGTGTGTTAAAATTGGATAGACATGTTGTGAAGGAAAGAATACCAGAGTTGTTTCCATGCCTTTATTCACAGAGTTCTCTTACACACACATCACACCCGAGCTAAACCCTCCTATAAAAAGGATCCAAGAGAGTCCCCAATCGATACCCACCACCTGAATACAATTAACCCCAATTAATACAAATCATACATTTAACAGTGTGGATCATCTCTACAGTAGCAGCACAGCATTAAAAAGAAAGACAGACTTGCATTTATATAGCGCCTTTCAGGACCACAGGATGTCCCAAAGCGCTTTACAGCCATTGAAGTACTTGTGAAACGTAGTCACATCAGTGTAGTAATGTAGGAAACAAGGCAGCCAATTTGTGCACAGCAAGATCCCACAAACAGCAATATAATCGTGACCAGATAATCTGTTTTTAATTATATTGGTTGAGGGATAAATATTGCCCAGGACACCAGGAGAACTCCCCTGTTCTTCGAATAGTGACCTGGGATCTTTTACGTCCATCTGAGAGGGCAGACGGGGCCTCGGTTTAATGTCTCATCTGAAAGACGGCACCTCCAACAGTGCAGCACTCCCTCAGCACTGCACTGGAATGTCAGCCTGGTCCTTGGTGCGTGTTGCATCAAAAACTCATTGGGAAGTGTTTAAATTAATTCCACTAAACTTTGCGTTGAAATGCTAAGAACATGAAGTAATGTGCGAATCATGTTGACGGGTTTAATGGCGGTTGGAGATAAGCATCAGGCTCTGGGGAGTGGAGGGAGAGGCAATATAAACACTCATTTCCTCAATGAGGGAATAAAATCCCGCTGCTTTAAACTTCACAGTCCCACTGCCTGGAGGACATTGTGAAGTTTATAAATTCCACAGACTATTTGATACTTTATTTACTTAATCCAGGCTAACTGAGCAGTGTCACCCTGTGCGCTGTAACTTTACACTGGGACATAACTTAAGATAAACGTTCAGGATTGGCCACAATGGTGCCAGGTTCCTCCAGCGACAGACAGTACCGAGACTCCAACTATTACCACAGGATCCCTCAGTCCTTAACTCCTGTAGGAGGGAGGAATTAAAATGTAAATCACACTCTCTACATTAAGATGGAGAATTGACCCTTAGACTTTGTGTACCTTTAGTTTGTAATAACAGACTCCTGGAGAGAGAGTTACGAGGAAAGGCAGATTGATTGAACTGGATATCTCTCAGACTCCCATTGCTGCTATTTGAAACTGGAAGAATCTTTCTTTCTTGAATGTGGGAATTCTGCGACTTGGAGTCTGTTGATGTGCAGTGTTGTTGAATGGTTGCTCAGTATCCATTCCCATCTATTTCACATCGTTCACCTGAGGAAGGAGGAAGCCTCCGAAAGCTTGTGAATTTAAAATAAAATTGCTGGACTATAACTTGGTGTTGTAAAATTGTTTACAATGATCTATTCCCTGATCTCGATGATCCAGTGTTCCACCGGTCAGAGTGTTGGATTTTGCTGGTGTGTGAGAAAGCACATATTTCAGTTGATTCACAGTAAAGGAAGTGTCTTGATATCTCTGGGATTGCAGTAATAATTCCAAACTTCAGCACAATTTACTTAAAAAGTGCAGTACAGATAGATGAGGTAATTCTGCACCTGCTCCTGTCCGTAACAAATAAACGCAGCTCACGATGATGGTTAGCATACAGCTATGATCGAACAGACCCCACTCCCACCGTCCAACAGACCCCACTCCCTCCGTCTAATGGTCCCCACTCCCTCCGTCTAACGGTCCCCACTCCCTCCGTCTAACGGTCCCCACTCCCTCCGTCTAACGGTCCCCACTCCCTCCGTCTAACAGTCCCCACTCCCTCCGTCTAACGGTCCCCACTCCCTCCGTCTAACGGTCCCCACTCCCTCCGTCTAACGGTCCCCACTCCCTCCGTCTAACGGTCCCCACTCCCTCCGTCTAACAGACCCCACTCCCTCCGTCTAACAGTCCCCACTCCCTCCGTCCAACGGTCCCAACTCCCTCCGTCTAACGGTCCCCACTCCCTCCGTCCAACGGTCCCAACTCCCTCCGTCTAACGGTCCCCACTCCCTCCGTCTAACAGTCCCCACTCCCTCCGTCTAACGGTCCCCACTCCCTCCGTCTAACGGTCCCCACTCCCTCCGTCTAACGGTCCCCACTCCCTCCGTCTAACGGTCCCCACTCCCTCCGTCTATCGGTCCCCACTCCCTCCGTCCAACGGTCCCAACTCCCTCCGTCTAACGGTCCCCACTCCCTCCGTCTAACGGTCCCCACTCCCTCCGTCTAACGGTCCCCACTCCCTCCGTCTATCGGTCCCCACTCCCTCCGTCTAACAGACCCCACTCCCTCCGTCTAACGGTCCCCACTCCCTCCGTCTAACGGTCCCCACTCCCTCCGTCTAACGGTCCCCACTCCCTCCGTCTATCGGTCCCCACTCCCTCCGTCTAACAGACCCCACTCCCTCCGTCTAACGGTCCCCACTCCCTCCGTCTAACAGACCCCACTCCCTCCGTCTAACAGTCCCCACTCCCTCCGTCTAACGGTCCCCACTCCCTCCGTCTAACGGTCCCCACTCCCTCCGTCTAACGGTCCCCACTCCCTCCGTCTATCGGTCCCCACTCCCTCCGTCTAACAGACCCCACTCCCTCCGTCTAACGGTCCCCACTCCCTCCGTCTAACAGACCCCACTCCCTCCGTCTAACAGTCCCCACTCCCTCCGTCTAACGGTCCCCACTCCCTCCGTCTAACAGTCCCCACTCCCTCCGTCTAACGGTCCCCACTCCGTCCGTCTAACAGACCCCACTCCCTCCGTCTAACGGTCCCCACTCCCTCCGTCTAACGGTCCCCACTCCCTCCGTCTAACGGTCCCCACTCCCTCCGTCTAACAGACCCCACTCCCTCCGTCTAACGGTCCCCACTCCCTCCGTCTAACGGTCCCCACTCCCTCCGTCTAACGGTCCCCACTCCCTCCGTCTATCGGTCCCCACTCCCTCCGTCTAACGGTCCCCACTCCCTCCGTCTAACGGTCCCCACTCCCTCCGTCTAACGGTCCCCACTCCCTCCGTGTAACGGTCCCCACTCCCTCCGTCTATCGGTCCCCACTCCCTCCGTCTAACAGTCCCCACTCCCTCCGTCTAACAGACCCCACTCCCTCCGTCTAACGGTCCCCACTCCCTCCGTCTAACGGTCCCCACTCCCTCCGTCTATCGGTCCCCACTCCCTCCGTCTAACGGTCCCCACTCCCTCCGTCTAACGGTCCCCACTCCCTCCGTCTATCGGTCCCCACTCCCTCCGTCTAACGGTCCCCACTCCCTCCGTCTAACGGTCCCCACTCCCTCCGTCTAACAGACCCCACTCCCTCCGTCTATCGGTCCCCACTCCCTCCGTCTAACGGTCCCCACTCCCTCCGTCTAACGGTCCCCACTCCCTCCGTCTAACGGTCCCCACTCCCTCCGTCTAACGGTCCCCACTCCCTCCGTCTAACGGTCCCCACTCCCTCCGTCTAACGGCCCCCACTCCCTCCGTCTAACAGACCCCACTCCCTCCGTCTATCGGTCCCCACTCCCTCCGTCTAACAGACCCCACTCCCTCCGTCTAACAGTCCCCACTCCCTCCGTCTAATGGTCCCCACTCCCTCCGTCTAACAGACCCCACTCCCTCCGTCTAACGGTCCCCACTCCGTCCGTCTAACAGTCCCCACTCCCTCCGTCTAACAGACCCCACTCCCTCCGTCTAACAGACCCCACTCCCTCCGTCTAACGGTCCCCACTCCCTCCGTCTAACAGTCCCCACTCCCTCCGTCTAACAGACCCCACTCCGTCCGTCTAACAGTCCCCACTCCCTCCGTCTATCGGTCCCCACTCCCTCCGTCTATCGGTCCCCACTCCCTCCGTCTAACGGTCCCCACTCCCTCCGTCTAACAGACCCCACTCCCTCCGTCTAACGGTCCCCACTCCCTCCGTCTAACAGACCCCACTCCCTCCGTCTAACGGTCCCCACTCCCTCCGTCTAACGGTCCCCACTCCCTCCGTCTAACGGTCCCCACTCCCTCCGTCTAACAGTCCCCACTCCCTCCGTCTAACAGACCCCACTCCGTCCGTCTAACAGTCCCCACTCCCTCCGTCTATCGGTCCCCACTCCCTCCGTCTATCGGTCCCCACTCCCTCCGTCTAACGGTCCCCACTCCCTCCGTCTAACAGACCCCACTCCCTCCGTCTATCGGTCCCCACTCCCTCCGTCTAACGGTCCCCACTCCCTCCGTCTAACAGACCCCACTCCCTCCGTCTAACGGTCCCCACTCCCTCCGTCTAACGGTCCCCACTCCGTCCGTCTAACAGTCCCCACTCCCTCCGTCTATCGGTCCCCACTCCCTCCGTCTAACGGTCCCCACTCCCTCCGTCTAACAGACCCCACTCCCTCCGTCTAACGGTCCCCACTCCCTCCGTCTAACGGTCCCCACTCCCTCCGTCTATCGGTCCCCACTCCCTCCGTCTAACAGTCCCCACTCCCTCCGTCTAACGGTCCCCACTCCCTCCGTCTAACGGTCCCCACTCCCTCCGTCTAACAGACCCCACTCCCTCCGTCTAACAGTCCCCACTCCCTCCGTCTAACGGTCCCCACTCCCTCCGTCTAACGGTCCCCACTCCCTCCGTCTATCGGTCCCCACTCCCTCCGTCTAACGGTCCCCACTCCCTCCGTCTATCGGTCCCCACTCCCTCCGTCTAATGGTCCCCACTCCCTCCGTCTAACGGTCCCCACTCCCTCCGTCTAACGGTCCCCACTCCCTCCGTCTAACGGTCCCCACTCCCTCCGTCTATCGGTCCCCACTCCCTCCGTCTAACAGTCCCCACTCCCTCCGTCTAACGGTCCCCACTCCCTCCGTCTAACGGTCCCCACTCCCTCCGTCTAACGGTCCCCACTCCCTCCGTCTAACGGTCCCCACTCCCTCCGTCTAACGGTCCCCACTCCCTCCGTCTATCGGTCCCCACTCCCTCCGTCTAACAGTCCCCACTCCCTCCGTCTAACGGTCCCCACTCCCTCCGTCTAACGGTCCCCACTCCCTCCGTCTAACGGTCCCCACTCCCTCCGTCTAACGGTCCCCACTCCCTCCGTCTATCGGTCCCCACTCCCTCCGTCTAACAGTCCCCACTCCCTCCGTCTAACGGTCCCCACTCCCTCCGTCTAACAGACCCCACTCCCTCCGTCTAACAGTCCCCACTCCCTCCGTCTAACGGTCCCCACTCCCTCCGTCTAACGGTCCCCACTCCCTCCATCTAACAGACCCCACTCCCTCCGTCTATCGGTCCCCACTCCCTCCGTCTAACGGTCCCCACTCCCTCCGTCTAACGGTCCCCACTCCCTCCGTCTATCGGTCCCCACTCCCTCCGTCTAACGGTCCCCACTCCCTCCGTCTAACGGTCCCCACTCCCTCCGTCTAACGGTCCCCACCCCCTCCGTCTATCGGTCCCCACTCCCTCCGTCTAACGGTCCCCACTCCCTCCGTCTAACGGTCCCCACTCCCTCCGTCTAACAGACCCCACTCCCTCCGTCTAACGGTCCCCACTCCCTCCGTCTAACGGTCCCCACTCCCTCCGTCTAACGGTCCCCACTCCCTTCGTCTAACGGTCCCCACTCCCTCCGTCTATCGGTCCCCACTCCCTCCGTCTGACGGTCCCCACTCCCTCCGTCTAACGGTCCCCACTCCCTCCGTCTAACGGTCCCCACTCCCTCCGTCTAACGGTCCCCACTCCCTCCGTCTAACGGTCCCCACTCCCTCCGTCTAACGGTCCCCACTCCCTCCGTCTAACGGTCCCCACTCCCTCCGTCTAACAGACCCCACTCCCTCCGTCTAACGGTCCCAACTCCCTCCGTCTAACGGTCCCCACTCCCTCCGTCTAACGGTCCCCACTCCCTCCGTCTATCGGTCCCCACTCCCTCCGTCTAACGGTCCCCACTCCCTCCGTCTATCGGTCCCAACTCCCTCCGTCTAACGGTCCCCACTCCCTCCGTCTATCGGTCCCAACTCCCTCCGTCTAACGGTCCCCACTCCCTCCGTCTATCGGTCCCCACTCCCTCCGTCTAACGGTCCCCACTCCCTCCGTCTATCGGTCCCAACTCCCTCCGTCTATCGGTCCCCACTCCCTCCGTCTAACAGTCCCAACTCCCTCCGTCTAACGGTCCCCACTCCCTCCGTCTAACGGTCCCCACTCCCTCCGTCTAACAGACCCCACTCCCTCCGTCTAACGGTCCCCACTCCCTCCGTTTAACAGACCCCACTCCCTCCGTCTAACGGTCCCCACTCCCTCCGTCTAACGGTCCCCACTCCCTCCGTCTAACGGTCCCCACTCCCTCCGTCTAATGGTCCCCACTCCCTCCGTCTAACAGACCCCACTCCCTCCGTCTAACGGTCCCCACTCCCTCCGTCTAACAGACCCCACTCCCTCCGTCTAACGGTCCCCACTCCCTCCGTCTAACGGTCCCCACTCCCTCCGTCTAACAGACCCCACTCCCTCCGTCTAACGGTCCCCACTCCCTCCGTCTAACAGACCCCACTCCCTCCGTCTAACAGACCCCACTCCCTCCGTCTAACGGTCCCCACTCCCTCCGTCTAACAGACCCCACTCCCTCCGTCTAACGGTCCCCACTCCCTCCGTCTAACGGTCCCCACTCCCTCCGTCTAACGGTCCCCACTCCCTCCGTCTAACGGTCCCCACTCCCTCCGTCTAACGGTCCCCACTCCCTCCGTCTAACAGACCCCACTCCCTCCGTCTATCGGTCCCCACTCCCTCCGTCTAACAGACCCCACTCCCTCCGTCTAACAGACCCCACTCCCTCCGTCTAACAGTCCCCACTCCCTCCGTCTAACGGTCCCCACTCCCTCCGTCTAACGGTCCCCACTCCCTCCGTCTAACGGTCCCCACTCCGTCCGTCTATCGGTCCCCACTCCCTCCGTCTATCGGTCCCCACTCCCTCCGTCTAACGGTCCCCACTCCCTCCGTCTAACAGACCCCACTCCCTCCGTCTAACAGACCCCACTCCCTCCGTCTATCGGTCCCCACTCCCTCCGTCTAACAGACCCCACTCCCTCCGTCTAACAGACCCCACTCCCTCCGTCTATCGGTCCCCACTCCCTCCGTCTAACGGTCCCCACTCCGTCCGTCTAACGGTCCCCACTCCCTCCGTCGAACGGTCCCCACTCCCTCCGTCTAACGGTCCCCACTCCCTCCGTCTAACGGTCCCCACTCCCTCCGTCTAACGGTCCCCACTCCCTCCGTCTAACAGACCCCACTCCCTCCGTCTAACGGTCCCCACTCCCTCCGTCTAACGGTCCCCACTCCCTCCGTCTAACGGTCCCCACTCCCTCCGTCTAACGGTCCCCACTCCGTCCGTCTATCGGTCCCCACTCCCTCCGTCTATCGGTCCCCACTCCCTCCGTCTATCGGTCCCCAACTCCCTCCGTCTATCGGTCCCCACTCCCTCCGTCTATCGGTCCCCACTCCCTCCGTCTATCGGTCCCCAACTCCCTCCGTCTATCGGTCCCCACTCCCTCCGTCTAACAGACCCCACTCCCTCCGTCTAACAGACCCCACTCCCTCCGTCTAACGGTCCCCACTCCCTCCGTCTAACAGTCCCCACTCCGTCCGTCTATCGGTCCCCACTCCCTCCGTCTAACAGTCCCCACTCCCTCCGTCTAACGGTCCCCACTCCCTCCGTCTAACGGTCCCCACTCCCTCCGTCTAACGGTCCCCACTCCCTCCGTCTAACGGTCCCCACTCCCTCCGTCTAACGGTCCCCACTCCCTCCGTCTATCGGTCCCCACTCCCTCCGTCTAACGGTCCCCACTCCGTCCGTCTAACGGTCCCCACTCCCTCCGTCTAACAGACCCCACTCCCTCCGTCTAACGGTCCCCACTCCGTCCGTCTATCGGTCCCCACTCCCTCCGTCTAACGGTCCCCACTCCCTCCGTCTAACGGTCCCCACTCCCTCCGTCTAACAGACCCCACTCCGTCCGTCTAACAGACCCCACTCCGTCCGTCTAACGGTCCCCACTCCCTCCGTCTAACAGACCCCACTCCCTCCGTCTAACAGTCCCCACTCCGTCCGTCTAACAGACCCCACTCCCTCCGTCTAACAGTCCCCACTCCGTCCGTCTAACAGACCCCACTCCCTCCGTCTAACGGTCCCCACTCCGTCCGTCTAACAGACCCCACTCCCTCCGTCTAACAGTCCCCACTCCGTCCGTCTAACGGTCCCCACTCCGTCCGTCTATCGGTCCCCACTCCCTCCGTCTAACGGTCCCCACTCCGTCCGTCTATCGGTCCCCACTCCCTCCGTCTAACGGTCCCCACTCCGTCCGTCTATCGGTCCCCACTCCCTCCGTCTAACGGTCCCCACTCCCTCCGTCTAACGGTCCCCACTCCCTCCGTCTAACGGTCCCCACTCCCTCCGTCTAACGGTCCCCACCCCCTCCGTCTAACGGTCCCCACTCCCTCCGTCTAACGGTCCCCACTCCCTCCGTCTATCGGTCCCCACTCCCTCCGTCTAACAGACCCCACTCCCTCCGTCTAACGGTCCCCACTCCCTCCGTCTAACGGTCCCCACTCCCTCCGTCTAACGGTCCCCACCCCCTCCGTCTAACGGTCCCCACTCCCTCCGTCTATCGGTCCCCACTCCCTCCGTCTAACGGTCCCCACTCCCTCCGTCTAACAGACCCCACTCCCTCCGTCTAACGGTCCCCACTCCCTCCGTCTAACGGTCCCCACCCCCTCCGTCTATCGGTCCCCACTCCCTCCGTCTAACAGACCCCACTCCCTCCGTCTAACGGTCCCCACTCCCTCCGTCTAACGGTCCCCACTCCCTCCGTCTAACGGTCCCCACCCCCTCCGTCTATCGGTCCCCACTCCCTCCGTCTAACAGACCCCACTCCCTCCGTCTAACGGTCCCCACTCCCTCCGTCTAACGGTCCCCACCCCCTCCGTCTAACGGTCCCCACTCCCTCCGTCTAACGGTCCCCACTCCCTCCGTCTAACGGTCCCCACTCCCTCCGTCTAACGGTCCCCACTCCCTCCGTCTAACGGTCCCCACTCCCTCCGTCTAACAGACCCCACTCCCTCCGTCTAACGGTCCCCACTCCCTCCGTCTAACAGACCCCACTCCCTCCGTCTAACGGTCCCCACTCCGTCCGTCTAACGGTCCCCACTCCCTCCGTCTAACAGTCCCCACTCCCTCCGTCTATCGGTCCCCACTCCCTCCGTCTAACAGACCCCACTCCCTCCGTCTATCGGTCCCCACTCCCTCCGTCTAACAGTCCCCACTCCCTCCGTCTAACAGACCCCACTCCCTCCGTCTATCGGTCCCCACTCCCTCCGTCTAACGGTCCCCACTCCCTCCGTCTAACGGTCCCCACTCCCTCCGTCTAACGGTCCCCACTCCCTCCGTCTAACGGTCCCCACTCCCTCCGTCTAACAGTCCCCACTCCCTCCGTCTAACGGTCCCCACTCCCTCCGTCTAACGGTCCCCACTCCCTCCGTCTAACAGTCCCCACTCCCTCCGTCTAACGGTCCCCACTCCCTCCGTCTAACGGTCCCCACTCCCTCCGTCTAACGGTCCCCACTCCCTCCGTCTAACGGTCCCCACTCCCTCCGTCTAACGGTCCCCACTCCCTCCGTCTAACAGTCCCCACTCCCTCCGTCTAACGGTCCCCACTCCCTCCGTCTAACGGTCCCCACTCCCTCCGTCTAACAGACCCCACTCCCTCCGTCTATCGGTCCCCACTCCCTCCGTCTAACGGTCCCCACTCCCTCCGTCTAACGGTCCCCACTCCCTCCGTCTATCGGTCCCCACTCCCTCCGTCTAACAGACCCCACTCCCTCCGTCTATCGGTCCCCACTCCCTCCGTCTATCGGTCCCCACTCCCTCCGTCTAACGGTCCCCACTCCCTCCGTCTAACGGTCCCCACTCCCTCCGTCTAATGGTCCCCACTCCCTCCGTCTAACGGTCCCCACTCCCTCCGTCTAACAGACCCCACTCCCTCCGTCTAACAGACCCCACTCCCTCCGTCTAACGGTCCCCACTCCCTCCGTCTAACGGTCCCCACTCCCTCCGTCTATCGGTCCCCACTCCCTCCGTCTAATGGTCCCCACTCCCTCCGTCTAATGGTCCCCACTCCCTCCGTCTAACGGTCCCCACTCCCTCCGTCTAATGGTCCCCACTCCCTCCGTCTAACGGTCCCCACTCCCTCCGTCTAACGGTCCCCACTCCCTCCGTCTAACGGTCCCCACTCCCTCCGTCTAACGGTCCCCACTCCCTCCGTCTAACGGTCCCCACTCCCTCCGTCTAACGGTCCCCACTCCCTCCGTCTAACGGTCCCCACTCCCTCCGTCTAACGGTCCCCACTCCCTCCGTCTATCGGTCCCCACTCCCTCCGTCTAACGGTCCCCACTCCCTCCGTCTAACGGTCCCAACTCCCTCCGTCTAACGGTCCCCACTCCCTCCGTCTATCGGTCCCCACTCCCTCCGTCTAACAGTCCCAACTCCCTCCGTCTAACGGTCCCCACTCCCTCCGTCTAACGGTCCCCACTCCCTCCGTCTAACGGTCCCCACTCCCTCCGTCTAACAGACCCCACTCCCTCCGTCTAACGGTCCCCACTCCCTCCGTCTAACGGTCCCCACTCCCTCCGTCTAACGGTCCCCACTCCCTCCGTCTAACGGTCCCCACTCCCTCCGTCTAACGGTCCCCACTCCCTCCGTCTAACGGTCCCCACTCCCTCCGTCTAACGGTCCCCACTCCCTCCGTCTAACGGTCCCCACTCCCTCCGTCTAACGGTCCCCACTCCCTCCGTCTATCGGTCCCCACTCCCTCCGTCTAACGGTCCCCACTCCCTCCGTCTAACAGACCCCACTCCCTCCGTCTAATGGTCCCCACTCCCTCCGTCTATCGGTCCCCACTCCCTCCGTCTAACGGTCCCCACTCCCTCCGTCTAACAGACCCCACTCCCTCCGTCTAACAGTCCCCACTCCGTCCGTCTAACAGACCCCACTCCCTCCGTCTAACGGTCCCCACTCCCTCCGTCTAACGGTCCCCACCCCCTCCGTCTAACGGTCCCCACTCCCTCCGTCTAACGGTCCCCACTCCCTCCGTCTATCGGTCCCCACTCCCTCCGTCTAACGGTCCCCACTCCCTCCGTCTAACAGACCCCACTCCCTCCGTCTAACAGTCCCCACTCCGTCCGTCTAACAGACCCCACTCCCTCCGTCTATCGGTCCCCACTCCCTCCGTCTAACGGTCCCCACTCCCTCCGTCTAACGGTCCCCACTCCCTCCGTCTAACGGTCCCCACTCCCTCCGTCTAACGGTCCCCACTCCCTCCGTCTAACGGTCCCCACCCCCTCCGTCTAACGGTCCCCACTCCCTCCGTCTAACGGTCCCCACTCCCTCCGTCTATCGGTCCCCACTCCCTCCGTCTAACGGTCCCCACTCCCTCCGTCTAACAGACCCCACTCCCGCCGTCTAACGGTCCCCACTCCCTCCGTCTAACGGTCCCCACTCCCTCCGTCTAACGGTCCCCACTCCCGCCGTCTAACGGTCCCCACTCCCTCCGTCTAACGGTCCCCACTCCCTCCGTCTAACGGTCCCCACTCCCTCCGTCTAACAGTCCCCACTCCGTCCGTCTATCGGTCCCCACTCCGTCCGTCTAACGGTCCCCACTCCCTCCGTCTAACGGTCCCCACTCCGTCCGTCTAACGGTCCCCACTCCCTCCGTCTAACAGACCCCACTCCCTCCGTCTAACGGTCCCCACTCCGTCCGTCTAACGGTCCCCACTCCCTCCGTCTAACGGTCCCCACTCCCTCCGTCTAACGGTCCCCACTCCCTCCGTCTAACAGACCCCACTCCCTCCGTCTAACGGTCCCCACTCCCTCCGTCTAACAGACCCCACTCCCTCCGTCTAACAGTCCCCACTCCGTCCGTCTATCGGTCCCCACTCCGTCCGTCTAACGGTCCCCACTCCCTCCGTCTAACGGTCCCCACTCCGTCCGTCTAACGGTCCCCACTCCCTCCGTCTAACAGACCCCACTCCCTCCGTCTAACGGTCCCCACTCCCTCCGTCTAACGGTCCCCACTCCCTCCGTCTAACGGTCCCCACTCCCTCCGTCTATCGGTCCCCACTCCCTCCGTCTAACAGACCCCACTCCCTCCGTCTAACGGTCCCCACTCCCTCCGTCTAACGGTCCCCACTCCCTCCGTCTAACGGTCCCCACTCCCTCCGTCTAACAGACCCCACTCCCTCCGTCTAACGGTCCCCACTCCCTCCGTCTAACAGACCCCACTCCCTCCGTCTAACGGTCCCCACTCCCTCCGTCTAACAGACCCCACTCCCTCCGTCTAACGGTCCCCACTCCCTCCGTCTAACAGACCCCACTCCCTCCGTCTAACGGTCCCCACTCCCTCCGTCTAACAGACCCCACTCCGTCCGTCTATCGGTCCCCACTCCCTCCGTCTAACAGACCCCACTCCCTCCGTCTAACGGTCCCCACTCCCTCCATCTAACGGTCCCCACTCCTCCGTCTAACGGTCCCCACTCCCTCCGTCTAACAGACCCCACTCCCTCCGTCTAACGGTCCCCACTCCCTCCGTCTAACGGTCCCCACTCCCTCCGTCTAACGGTCCCCACTCCCTCCGTCTAACAGTCCCCACTCCGTCCGTCTAACGGTCCCCACTCCCTCCGTCTAACGGTCCCCACTCCCTCCGTCTAACAGTCCCCACTCCGTCCGTCTAACGGTCCCCACTCCCTCCGTCTATCGGTCCCCACTCCCTCCGTCTAACGGTCCCCACTCCCTCCGTCTAACGGTCCCCACTCCCTCCGTCTAACAGACCCCACTCCGTCCGTCTAACGGTCCCCACTCCCTCCGTCTAACAGTCCCCACTCCCTCCGTCTAACGGTCCCCACTCCCTCCGTCTAACAGTCCCCACTCCCTCCGTCTAACGGTCCCCACTCCCTCCGTCTAACGGTCCCCACTCCCTCCGTCTATCGGTCCCCACTCCCTCCGTCTAACGGTCCCCACTCCCTCCGTCTAACGGTCCCCACTCCCTCCGTCTATCGGTCCCCACTCCCTCCGTCTAACAGTCCCCACTCCCTCCGTCTAACGGTCCCCACTCCCTCCGTCTATCGGTCCCCACTCCCTCCGTCTAACGGTCCCCACTCCGTCCGTCTAA